>NW_019102723.1:491271-951414 GCF_001856785.1 Myzus persicae | reverse complement strand
CAACTCTGTAGTGAGACCAACTCGGTAGACTCAAAACCACCAAAGCTTAATAGGTGATTCATCCTGTACAGAAGGCCACATGACTGACGACTCACTAACTTGTCTTTTATCTGCTTCGTAGCAAGACCCACCCGGGCAGACTTGCGCGATTCAGGTAAGAGTCATTCCCACACTCTGTTCGTGCTCAACTTTTTAGTGAGACTCACCCGGGCGGGCTCACATGACATTTGAAATACGAACCAAACAGCGCGTTCTCCATTGACAGTGCGTCATTCATTGCTATCATTCCGTTGAGTGTAAAATGTTTTTCTCTTTAATATGCAAACCGTAAAATATTTACTTTTTTTCTTTAATATAAAGACAATATAACAAACAGTTATTCTATTTTAATCAAGTGCTTCTTTTTCTTTTCATCAATGCGACAAAAACCCTTCTTATGTATTACAAAGTAAAATATTGTTATTATGTCGTAAAAAACTATATTCATATTTTCGTCCTTTGAACCGGATGTAAAGGATCTGTCCATCATCGTTTATTTATTGAGTAAATTCCAACTGCAAAAATATTACAGAAAATCAAAAATTTTCATTACCACTAAAGAGAGCTGTTCACTTCCAAGCCAATAGCTGTACGGAGATGAGAGTTCTAACAACGCATGCAATTTCTAAGCACATGCTTTAAAAATTGAAGTTAAACATTGATTCTTACAACTACATCGTTTTTTTCACCAACTATTCCAAACTTCCAATCATCCATTCAACATCGTATATTAAGTGGTGTTTCGGAGGATATATGAGAGGTAGGGGTGTGCGGCGTATACTCGTTCACTATTTGGTGAATTAAAGTATAACCTATAAAAATAGGACAAATACACACGTATACGATCTTATATCTCTAAGTTTTTTTTTAAATTAAGCAATCCGTATTCTGTATTATTATTTGTTGTTATCATTCGTGACCGACGACCGTGAATATTTCAGTTTTTCGATAAAAATATGTTCAACTTTCCAACATCACAGGCCGTATTTTTACCGATTAAAATTTGAGAAAAATTGAGCAGATTATACAAGACGTGAACGATGTACTTACAAAGATTTAAAAATATATGCAGTACTTACATGGAGAAATCTGTTAGACAAGGGCAGGGCTTGAGATCAAAATGAAAAGTTTTGATTTTTATTTCAATTTCACAAATTGATATTTATTTTTCTGTTTTACATTTAAAATAATACAATATTGATTTAATTGTATTATAATTTTTGATCAGATTTTGAACATAATTTTTTTTTTTTTATTTAAAATATCAATTTCACATTTTTACAACTTTAATCCTGATTTTTATAACTTTTAAAAACCTGTCATCGTTCCTGTGGCTGTGTTACAACCCTAAGAAAACGAAAGACTAGTTATTAATCATTAATTACATACTATGAAGAACAGTATAGATCTATCAGCTATTGTTGAATTTTATATTTAAATATTTTTTTTTTAATTTTAAATCGATTTGAACATTACTATAAAAAATATAAAACAATTATTATTTTGGTATAAATTTTTGATCTAAATTTTTTTTTTCGATTTCATTATAAATAATTTTGAATATTATTAAAAAAAAATATTTGATTTTGATATCACTTTTTATTTTTTTGATAATTTTTAAAGATTTTGATCGATACTTGAAATTGATTTCAAGGTCTGGTTGAGGGACAGTTGATACCAAAGAGACCCGGACACTCTTCTACATACGACAAATATAAATATGATCACGCCGCCTTTATGGACGTGTACACTGCAATTTTGTTATTAGCAGGTCCGTGATCACTCGCTCTCCTCGATCATAATTCAAAATACCAGCGTTGGAAAGTTTTCCAACTGCATTTTCAACTGCTAAACACAACTTTCCAAAGTTTTTTGACACAATTACAAAATGGCACCGATTCGACGAACTTTTAAGCTCCATCATGTTCCATATATCGTGTGGAGAAACTCATATTCCTGAGGACATCTCGCAATTACTTGGTCCACCTGATTTTTTGACAGTCGTCAACTATCCTAAATGTGATGTCCTAAATATAGGACAGAAAAAATGACCTTTCATTTAATAAGCGCATTCTATAAGCAGTTTCCAAATCTTCTTCTATGTATCTTAGGTTTTTAATTAAAAAACGTAAAAACTTTTCAAATCATGTTTTTTTTAAAACTTTATAGAATTCGCCCTAGTTCGTTCGAAACTAGAGCACAATTCGATAATATGGTCTATTTATAAAAAAAACTATATTCAATGTTTAGATACTGTCCAAAATCGTTTTTTCCGCTTTATGGCACTTAAATGTAACATAATTTGGGAGCATCAATCCCAATCAGCCATTATTAATAAGTATTTTAAATATTTCAAATTTATTACATAGAAAGAAATAAATTGACTTATCATTTGTATTTAAATTTTTAAAAGGTTATACTGTTTGCCCTGATTTACTGATCTATATTAATTTTAATGTCCGGCAATGTAAAATGGTTCATAATGTCTTTAAATCAAAAGATATTTTTTATTTATTTCCTCAAATAACCAAATATGCTTTATCTCCTCCCATAAATAGGATTATGGCATTAGCAAATGAAACAAACATTGAATTGTTCAATTTTCATTCCACTTGGCTCTTCAAAATGCATATAATATTATATTTTATAATAATATTGATTTAAATTATTTAACTTCGATTGTTACATACTTAGTTTTTAACAATTACTTTTGTATTAATTTTTATCTGCCTGTAATCTTACATAAAATTGTTTTAATTGGATCCCTTCGATCCGTAAACTATAATTATACATAATGGAACAAGAGGGATTTAGTTGGAGTCCAGAATAAATCTATAGAACCTCTTCTAACCTCACATACCATAAAGTAATCTAATGATGCTGGTTCAATTAATACATCAATCCACTCGATTCTAGAACGTACAGCAGCGTCGGATAACATCAACATCTAACAACCTGTTATGGGAGTCAACAAAACCCAATACTGGTCAATATCTTCAAAAAATATTTAAACTATTGCCTCCATGCTCGGTGGGAAATGATCCTCGGTGAGAGGAACCAACCAAGGGTAACTGAATTCCTTAATTTCAATTAAGTTTGGTCCTAAAGCTTGACCAGGATTCTATTGTTTGGTGGCCACAGGTCCAGCTAGTTAACTTAAAGTTTAATCCAACTTCACTATCATTTGATGGACACTTGTTGAAAACATCAACCACAAGTTATCCATTATGTTAACATACACATTCAATACGTAAGTGCTCCCTCTTCACAAACCAAATCCCGACCGTTTCCAAAAGACGAAGAAACTTCAACTATAGATCAACTACGAGCACAAGTATTGTTCAGCCACCAACATAGATGTTCATTGATGCTAAAAAACGTTCGTCCGAATTGTCTGCGCCAAAGCCGCTCCTGCTTTGGTGGCAACGACTTGCGGAGTGTTGGGGACGGTAAGAGGTTACCCAGCTGGGGGAAATACGTTTGGGCGCATTTACCCAAAACAAAACACTTTTGGGCGTAAATCCGTAACACATTTGGGCGTAATATTTCCCTTTAAAATAGTACGTTTGGGCGCATTTATTTCTTTGCATATATTAACATATTTTATTAAATCTACGCCTATTAGCGTTACCCAGAAGACACCGCGAGGAGGTTGGCTCAATAGTCTTCCAAAAATATATATTTTTTTTTTAAAACCTAATTTAATTTTTAATTTATCAATATTATTCTACACTATAAATTATTTTCTATCAATTAATAAATTTTTTTCCTCGCAAAACGTGGTCCTAAATTTTTAATGTAATTTAATATATTTTTTTCAACTTTATGTCTCCCAACATTTTTGTACAAGCTTTTGTTTCTTTTCTTAATTTATTAGTTATTTTTTTTCCAATGCTATTTACTTTTAAATTTGTCTCGGTTTGAATTTCGATCAATAAGTTAATAACATTTTGATAGTTAGGATGTTGTTTATAAAATTGCTGATTATAATTTGAATGGAAAGATTCTGGGCCATTAGTTGTTCTTGGGTATGTTTGTGGCTCTTCGGCCCAAATAAAAGGTGGAAATTGCGAATCTTCTGATATATAATTGTCAAGTATATAATCAGAAAAATCTGTTACATCTGGCGGCGCTATAGACATAAGCTCAACAAAACCACATTCAACCTCATCAAATGATAAAAAAAACTCAAGCCAAAAAAATTTTGAAGCCAAACACATGTCTCTGTTTTCTTGGTGTAATGTTTTAATAAAGATTTGCTATTTTGTATTTTACGAAACCAACTTTGGTGTAAGTGAAATCGGCAACCAATTATTCAACAATTGGGGAAAACATTTTTGGCTGATGTATGAGCTGATTTTTCAAAACCCAAGTGGATTTAAACTTTAATTTAACTTTAATTTAACTTCTAAACTTTGACCAAGAAGTTCTAGACATAAATCGTTAATTGTAGTCCAAAATGTTGAATAAATTTCAGTTGATTTTGACTTTAAAAATGCATAAACTACCGGCACATAAAATTCATTTTTCCAAACATGCACGTGTACATTTGTAAAAAAAATTTCTGTGCGTACGAAAATGTACCCAGCTATATATAAGGCCTAATACAGGTTTATATAATATGCACTTTCAATGGACGCAGTGCGCAATAAGTATATCTTACAATAAGACAATAATAAACATAATTATAAAACGCCCGGGTAATATACGCGCTACAATTACAATAATAGTAATATAAATTAATAATGAAAACTGCCAACATATGAGTTTGTTTACATAAATCAACTTAAATAATAAATAATAGACCTGGTCTGCAAGCTCCGGAGGACATTGAGGCGTTGGTTTCACGCTAGTAAGGCGACGCTGTCTTCTGCCATAACGACCAACACCGGTACACTGATACAATAATTTTTGCTCGGAAAAATAGGTCAAGCCCCGACTACCTCGGGACTTACAACAATTGGTACAAGACGGCACACGCTCACAACACACCGAATTTCGTGTTCACCCGAGGTTGTGGCGGCGGCGGGGATCGGACGACACGTTGTGCCTCGCTCGACAGCTGGAAAAAGACAACATAAACAACGAACGGACACTGGTGGCATAGCCTACGGCTGTTACGCCACGGCGAACATCCTGGTGCTGGACAACAGCGGAGGGGATACACCACCTCACCAGTATTATACTGCATCCTATGTGTCGCTGGAAGGAAGCATGACGAAACCTAACCGTCCGTGTCCGAACAGTATAATAGCGTAGATTTATAATAACTATGAACTACAGTGGATTGGGATGCGTTCCAAACTCTTGAGTTTAGGTTAATTGATAACTCAGTCGCGCAGTAGTATCAGTCGAGCAGTAGTATTACGATGGAATCGAAGTTTGTTTCTTCGTATAAATACAGCTCCAAGGCCCGGCCCAAGCGGTAGCTCACGGATCCAGCTCTGCAAGCCAAATAAGGAAATACTTTCTTGTGATTTTTCCGTCTAAAGGTGTAATTAAGTTCGCGTAGAGGTCGGTGTCGTTTTTGAGTCGACCCGATTAAAACTCCCACCGCGGGGACGGTTATTCGGTATCCATATTCCTAACACGGCCGCCGGATCTAGTTAGTTGTTACTATTTTAGGTAATATTTCTTCTCATCATACACGCACACGAACAAACTTCTCGGTGACAGTCACGCGTCTGCGCTTGCGTCAGAACACCAAAGGCCACACGTCTTTGTAGAGAATCTCTGAAGCGCACGGGAGAAAAGCAGTTACTTAGCGGACGTCCACTGCCACTACATACTGAAAGTCACCCTCCCTCGTTTTTTTCAGCTTGGCATATCTCAAGGATCACTAGTGTAAGGGATTCCGTTCTTTCACCAAGGGTTTCTGTTTTATTGCGCCAACCAGTCCCTCTCATAATCTAGGGGCCAAAAACCCTCTCCAAGGGATTTTGGAAACCTCTGGTCCGATCGCTCCGAAACTCGGCTAAGAGTAAGGGGCCCCCCAAGGTCCCAAACCACTAAATCTCATCGGTTTTGGTAGGGTCCAAGAAGAGGGTTAACCCCCCCCCCCCACCGGGGCGGCGGTCGGAAAAAATTGCAACCAAGTATGAACGACTACTATGTAACGACTGGAGATACCACACCCACGAATAGCCTCGGAAATTCCCAGCCTCAAAGAAAGGTCACCTTACAGTCAAAGCGGGAGGAGTATCCCAGACTGAGCGAGCTCGAAGCTGGCATGAACTACATGCGATCAGCCCTGGAATCGGCGGCCCAAGCCGCAAGGATGAACCTAGCCGAGAAGGAAACCCCTTATACTGGTAATCTACTATTATCTTTGATGAAGATCATGAACGGACTTATCAGAAAGAAGGGGAAGCTGTTCCCCCCCCCCCATGGCCTCCTCTTCCGAACGTATCTGTGAATGATGGGTTGTGCCAGCCCTTCGTGAAGCCAGTCATGGCTGACACGAGCACTGATACGACAATAACACCATGTTGGTAAGACAGTGACGCCACCACCGAGAAGAAGGCAGCTACTAGGGTGAGGAGTGCACGGAAAACCGGGGAGGTCGGAACCCAGCACGTCAGTAAAGTCCCAGATACTGAGATGGAATCCGCCATGGACACTGATGCTTTGAATTGGTCGAAGATTGCCAGGAAACCTCTTAGGCAGCGTAAAACCGACGTTAATTAATTAATATTATAAACGTAATACTTAAAAATTATGAAAATAAACTATAACGTTTAATTGTTAATGCCAACCAACCAACTGTAATTGTAGCAGGTGTAGCATGTACCGGAAAAGCCCTAGCTTCATCCAAAGCTCTGGACGACTATCTTGTAGATGCATGCGAAGCTTGCATGCCAAGGAAGAGACCAGCCCTCACCCCGGAAAAACACCCCGTAAAATGGTGGTCCGCAGACATTGCGGGAATACGTCACACGTGCCTGACACTCCGCAGGCAATACCAAGCGTGCTTTAGGAGAGCTGGCCAACCTGGGGTCCAGGAGGCCAGACAAAGCTTTGTCACAGCCAAGAGGAAAATCCGCTCTAAGATCAGAGGTGCTAAAAGGAAATTCTGGTCTGACCTCTGCTCCGAGGTGGAGACCTACCCCTGGGGCAAGCCGTACAAGATTGTAATGAAGAGATTGGGCATCCGCAAACCAGGCTCTGACTCCAAGAGAAAATAGGCTGAGATCGCAGATCCCCATAGCCCCGATAACCAACTGGGAAGAGGCCCCCTCCCCTGTGCAGAACTTATTCGAGGCATTCGACGCCGATACAAATAAACTGGAGTTCACGAGAGTCATCCCCAGCTTTACCAATGATGAACTAGCCAAGGCCACCAGAAGGCTCTTGTCGGGCAAGGCTGCTGGGCCATCAGGGATCCCCAACGAAGTACTCAAGCAATTCGCGTCACGTCGATCCCTAGGAGCTCTTCGGGTCTTCAATGCCTGTCTTAATGCGGTGACATTCCCAGCACTCTGAAAGTGGGCCAGGCTCGTGCTGATCCGAAAAGACCTGGATAAACCACTGGATGCACCATCCAGCTCTAGGCGCATTTGAATTTTGGACACCCCCGGGAAGCTCCTCGAAAGGTTCCTCCTCCAAACGCTATAAGCTCATCTCGGCGCTCACGGGGGGCGGAGGAGGGCTGGGAACCAAATGGATTTCGAATAGGCCTTAGCACTGAGACCGCAGTGGAAAAAGTGCTGAGCATAGCGACTCAAGCGGCTTCCTGTACCGGCCGGAAGGACCTGTGCATCCTAGTAACGTTAAACATTAGAAACGCGTTCAACTCACTACATTTGTCAGTCATTGACGAAGCATTAAGGAGGATAAACACACCCAAATACTTGGTCGAGATGCTGCGTTCATGACTTACAGATAGGGTGTTGCTAACGGGGGAAGAACTTGCACCAAGGCAAATCACGTGCGGCGTCCCGCAGTGATCCGTCCTCGTGCTGTCATTGTGGAACTTGGCGTATGACTCACTCCTGAGATTTGACTTCCCTAGTTGAGTTCATCTCGTCGGCTTTGCGGACGACCTAGCCGTGGTCTGTGTGGCAAGAACGGGCAGTTGCTAGAGGACGCAGTCAATCCAGTCTTTGATGCTATAGACACCTGGATGTCGAGCAGGGGACTGGAGCTAGCGCATCACAAGAGCAAAGCCGTCATGTTGTCCTAACCTAACCTCAACTAAAGCGGCGTGGATGCGACTGGCAATACCGGACGTATGCAGGTGGCTCGGGAGAACCGTGCCAATGGTACCTCTGACATACCACATGACACAGGCATTGACGGGTCACGGCTGCTTCCAGCTCTACCTGCACCGAATGGGCAGGGCTACTAGTCCGTGCTGCTATCAATTCGACGGATAGTCTGATACTTTCAATCACACTCTGTTTGAGTGCCCGCACTGGTCTAGACACAGGAGTCACTTAAAGAGCCTTGCGGATCTACTTTACATCGTCTGCGAACCGCTTTTCGAGGGTCTCCCCGCAAACCCAGAGCACAAGGAATCCATTTTTCGAAATGCCGAGGAGACCTTAAGATCATTCTATAAGATGGTCGAAGATGTTATGACAATGAAGGAAGAGAAGGAAAGGGCGAGACAAGCGGCAGAGGGTAGGTAAAAGAACCCCCGAAGAAGAGGAAGAAGACAAGTCCACGCTGCACAGCAATCCTCGGAGGTGTCACCGACCCACGTTCTTCCTGCACTCCTTGAAACCATGGGTGGGTGGTGATTGTGGCATCGCAGTACCACAGTACGTGACTCCAGGGCGGTGGACTAAGGTTGGCCCACGAAATTATTTATAGGGACCAGCAACGCACTAAGCGAATTCTGTTCTTTCTTTCTTTTTTCTGTTTTTTTTACTTGAATGTAAGCACCCCGAGCTCCGTTTCCAGGTGAACAAATACCTAGCGATAGAGAAAGTCCATTTGGTAGCGGAGAGGGGTGCAACATAGTGTGCCATTGGTATCTTATTTATTTGTATATGTACACAATAAACGATAGGAAGCAATACCAACAGCAGTTCCTCCCTCGGTTCTCGATAACAAGGAAAAAAAGGTTAATTGATAACTTATTTTATTTGTAAAATATGTAATAGACTACATGACTACATTTGTTTAACATTTATGTTACATTCAAATGTATGCTGAATTGCTGAGAATTGCATTCAAACCGGATGATTACAGTCAATCACCATCGAAGAACATCATGGGCAAGCACACTGGTCACTGATAAAGCTTTTGTTAGACAGAAAAACAAAATCAAACAAATCACAATTTTAGGTAGAACAACTTTTTAAGGAAGTAAACGGCTACTAATTTATTGATAAGAATATCATAATTAATTATGAATAATACTGTTTATTTTTTATCAGTAATACAATCACACCACCAATGCGTAATGGTCCATTGTTACTCCATTGAAATGGTTAGCTTGAGCAGTCAAAAATTAAGAAAATATACAAATATTTAAACTGCAAATGTAAACAAACGAGTAATAAATAATTATTTTC
This sequence comes from Myzus persicae, assembly GCF_001856785.1. NCBI lineage: Eukaryota > Metazoa > Arthropoda > Insecta > Hemiptera > Aphididae > Myzus > Myzus persicae. The sequence goes on along the minus strand of NW_019102723.1, from coordinate 941,854 downwards.
TATAAGATTATAATAACACATTAAAACATACTTAATTGATTTTATCTGTCTAAATATATAGAGCAATGTACTACAAAGAAAAAACAACCGAAGCTATTTTATGCATCTAACCAAAAAAATACTCAATCCGAGGACCTTAAGAGGACTCTCCTTAGACATTTGTTGTCTCCGTCTTACAAGTGCGTAACATAGCAAATTTAATAGAAGATCACTTTAGCTTGAAAATTGGAGCAAATTTACTTCTTATAAAATTTAAAGGTTAGATTATTATTTAGGGCATAGCTTAGGCTTTATATTATATTTTAATTTTAATGCGAATTATGAGTATTTTAAAATTGTGAATTGCTTGTACACCTTAATATACCCATAACTCGTTTTAAAATTAAAATAACATAAAAATTTTATGTTATGCCCTAGATAATAGTCTCATAATTACATTTTATAAAAAGTCAATTCACTCAAAGTCTTAAGCCAACAGAGCTAAACGTGATCTGCTGAGAGTAAGATTTGCTATGTTACGCAATAGTTATAAAACGAAGACAAAAAATGTCTGCGTGACGTCATTTTAATCTTGTATATCTTCTCAGCAAACGATAGTTTATGGAAATAACTTCGTAAAAACAATCAATGTTGGGATGAGATGACTGAGTATTTAAATGTGTAAGTATTAAATCACCTATATCAATTAACTTTCATATTCTGTGCTTATTCCGAGATAACTATAATATACAACTTTGACAATTGATACTATTAATCAAGGTAGGTATTCACTGAGATCTTCTGATTCAAATTTTCAATAGAAACTGACGTAAGTATCCTTTACTTGTGGGTAAATCTTTAATAGCTAACTCATGTCAGTGTCAAAAAATCAAGCCTGCGCAAGTTAATGATAATTTTAAACTGAGTTAAGTTGATAGAAAACATTTTAAAAAGTTTGAAGTTAATAGTTATCCTAATTATTTAAACTTATTTAAGTTAAAAGTTATTTGAAAACTTAAAATTAATTTATTAACTTAAGTTAGGTTATTTATTTATTATTTTTTTTTTTAATATATAAGAAGCTAATTATATAGTTTAAGACACTAAAAAGTAAATGTTTATGCAACATATATCATCAATAATAATTTTATTATATTTATTATTTAATTATTTATAAATTAACGAAATTAGATTTGATTAAAAGTAACTCGTTATTTAATAAGTTTATATCGATAAAAATCAGTCATGTTAAAAATTAAGTTAATGAAAATTAAATTTCAAAAAGTTAAAATTAACTAAACTATAACTTTTCAACTCGTTTATGCAAAAAAGTACCAAAATCTATCAAGTATACAAATCATCTTAGACAAAATTACATTACTATAGTTAGTGTCAACTTGTTGTTTCATATTCACATAGATTTCAAGATCAAAAGACAATGACAATTGTCAATCATTAGACAAGATAATTGCAGACACTAGAAGCCATTATAATATGATTGAGGAAATTTATTTCTATCTTATACAATTATGAATTTATACTTATTAATTTTATAAATTAGAAATATATTACCTCAATAGTATGGCTTACTCGTATTCAAAAAGTTGATTTGGAAAAAAAAGTCATGAGAAAAAAATCTTGTTGTATAAATAACACATATATAAATATAATTCCTGTTAAGCAGAGGAGCAAATAGGGGACTACCTCGAAAATATCTCATAGTTCCCTCAAAAAATAAGAATAAAATACATCTATTTATTTTTTAACCGCGAAACCATGACATTTTTCCTATTTGCGCCACTGCTTTTAGTATAAGTGCTATGAATCTACGTTAAATTAACATCATTCGACTTTATTCTTGTATTCATATAATATGATTGTTCTTGGTATAATTGTCGATTGGACCAATGGTTGTTAGCCTCAATTAGGGAAGTGCTTTGGGGATATAACTATGCAAACTGCTTGATTCGGCTTACATTTACAGTTCCCACCATTTGATAGATCCCGTTTAACTAATACTAATTTTTGAAAGAGAACCGCAAACTTCACACCAAAGGTCAAATGTTTTCGGGAAAAACCAAAAATTTGTCTGCTTACTTGGCGTGATATTAACCTCACTTTTACAAATATTCGTACAACCTAGTTAAACAAAAGGGTCTTTCCAACAATGTCTACCAGTTCGTAATAAACAGTTATAGATGGTTTTTAAAGTGATCGATTAATTAGTGTTGTTCATTGGTTTAAAATCAGCTGCAGTTTTTGAAAATTCTTCATAGCTTTTAAACGTCTACAAATTGTTTAAACGTAACTCATAAGTCAACAAACATAATACTAGAATTGTAAATTTTTCAATTAAATCTTAGTAATATAAATTCAATATATTAACAGTTTTGGTGTGCAATGGTACATGGTTTTTTCTTAAATTCTAATGGATGCTAGGTACCAATTTCCGCCAAAATAATATTGACCGTTTTCGACGCAGCACTTTTTCACCAAACACGAAGAAGGTACGATTAACCATTCCGCCGAAAAAAGTTTGAAAACCTCTGATTTCAATTTTTAAGCAATATATGTAGTGGTATAACATAATATAGTAATGTAAGTAATGTAACATTGTAACACGTAATAACAATGACATTTTGTAAACGATTGCGAAGGCCAAAGACCATAGGTACAACAATATATACAGTGATAATCGTCGACAATAAAGTATGGTAAGTATGACTATTATATTTCGGAAAATTATATTAATGAAAATTCAAAATTTCTAGCAATAACAATCACTACAGAACGGACTTTAATGTAATAAAAAAATCATATGTACATTGTATATATATACATACGTAATTATTTTTGTCAAAATATGTAAAAAAATATTAATAATATGTAAATATCGAAAAATGCATTTAATTTAGCATTAAAAATTACAAAAAAAATATTTTATAAATAAAAGTAATACTAATAATGTAGGCTTGTAAAACTATGAGTATTATTCCAGAACAAAGCAATGAGAAACAACATATTGTTGAAGGTTTCAAATGCAAAATGACTACCTAACCTTTTAAATTGATATTTTGCATCAGTGAATTTGCTTTTTCAATAGCTACTGGCTGATTCAGTATCGAAATTTGAAATAACATTTTTTTTGTCACAGTGATCGCAATAGTATTAGACGGCTTCAAGTAAGCCACACACCCCATCTTGCTATAACAGGTTCAGGAGGTGAATTAAGATCTGTATACATTTCTTTAAATTTTGAAACACGGCTTGTCGGTTTTAAAAATATTTTTTTAATGGTCGCTATTAATTGATCAACTTCGGAATAATTATATCTTATTGTTTCTAAAACACGATGAAAGCCATGCATTAAACATGTCAAATGAACCAGTTTAGGAAAAAATACTGTCAAAATACTATCGGTATACATAATGTTAGTCGTCGAAAATCAATGAAAAAATGAAAAATTACTGAAATATGTAAAAATATTTATTTATACCAAAATATGTAAAAATATATAAATTTATTTCAATTAGAATGATCTAAATCGTACACATTTTTTATTAGACTTAAAATATCTTATTCCAATAAAAATATATATTTCTTATAAAATCCGTTCCCTAGTAATAACCAATAATAAATAATAATTTCTAATTTAAACGCCTATGACAGTATATACCTAGAAGTATCTTAAATTCCCATTTCCCGTAAAGAGGAAGCTATACACGGACATTTGTTGTTTCCTTTTTTCGAGTGCGTAACATAGAAACATTTTACGCTCAGTAGATCACGTTTACATTAGTTTAAAAATAAGGGTAAATTGACCTCTGATGAAATTTAAATGTAAAATTATTATCTAGGTCCTAGATTCCGGGGCATCTCGCATACTATTTTTGTATTAAATTTTAATTTTAAAACGATTTATGAATATTTTAAAATGTACAAATAATTTATAAATTTAAAATATTTATTTATTTACTCATATTATATATATATGTATGAGGAATATACATTTTCCACCCCTCCACTTATTTTGTACCCATGACTGTTTAAGCTGTATATAATGAGAACTATATGAATTATGAAAGGCATCCCTCCACTTATTTTGAGCCACTTCGGCCGCTGCTTACGACCTTAATATATTGTGAAAATTGAATAGGAACTTAAGTTCAAGGCGACGTATGGCAGGAATTATTAGATTTTAGATTCTTCAGTGACTACTCTAATTTGATAGAAATTACCACAGTTATTAAACCTGAAATAGGTACAACAGTGGTTACTAAAAATTCAGATGTAATAATTTATATACCTAATTGATAGGAAAAGAAAACCAATTTTAAATGGCATTTCTATTTTATAAACTGAATTACTTCTATTTAGATGTACTATTAATACTTGATACTTGAATAGACAAATTGTTTCTAAAACAAATACCTGCAGGCCGTAAAGCCACAGGTGGTGTACTTGCATACCCCGCACCACCTGAGCACGCGTCTATGCCGTGGTTTCGACAGACGACAGTCAATTGGGGCTGTACATAAGTTTTCATCAGTAAGTCTTGAAATTGTATAGGTATTTGTATAATATTTATAATTTTAATTGCATGGACATAAAATCAAATCGAGGAACAAAATGACAATTAAATACAAATTGACTAGATCTGCCGTGCGTATCGGGTGTGCGTCCTCCCTCGCGGACGGGGATAGTACCATGAAGCAAACGGTGGTTAATAAGTAATTAATAACCACTGCCCGATGGTTATGTTATCCGATTGCGTACGGCACGACGCAGAAAAGATCTTCTATCGCAAGTACGAGAACCACTGACATCTGAACACTATGACATTTACGTCACTGCGCATTGTGACGCACTTTTACATAATATATTATCATCTCGGTCTTATCACCGTGAGCGAATCGTGTTATCATTGTATCACTGTTTCTGAATAACCTTACGTCGCGGGCATTATTAAATAATGGCAATATCATTATCATTTATCACGAAAGCTTACTAAAAAAAAAAATCAACGAGCCCAACCGACTAAAAAACACCATTGTAGCATATTGCGGTTCGCCGGGAGGCCCGGGAATGGGTAGACTATTTTGCGTTCTAAGAATGTTTTTATTGCTCTTCATGTCGTCGTTCCCTGATAATGACGATTGTTCCGAGTCCACCGAACGTGCGCTTCGATTATTATTATAACGACCAATAATTACACCGACGTCCAATTACGCGTAGATTGCCTCACAGTGCTATGGAATATTAATATCCTCTTTATCTAATAATAATAACATATTATTATTGTAATATTATTTATCTGTGATAAAAATCTGGCCGCAGCTGATTTCTCAATAAATTTTGAATGTACCAAATAGTTGATAGTAATATTTGTTACTTGAGTAGTGCTGTAGTGGGTCCTACGCCTACCTACCTACCGGGGAGACGTTGCGAAACCATGGACAAGACTCAAAATAGTAAGTTGAACTTCCGTCATTGAACAATCTGTCGAATCGGAAACCCCGCTTCGAATGACACAACAGCCTGACAGGTGTCGGCTGGACGACAAGAGCACGAGTAAGGTCTGCATCATTGATTACTGAGATTTATCACAATATTATAAGTGTATGTTAAGAATACTATCTTTACTCTTTAGATTTATTGATGTTCAATGACCAACGTCTACAGCATGGACGATGAAGCAGATCTTGGAGAGTCGTTGACTTCAAACCAAGATTGTTCGCCAAACAGCTCATCCAGTTTGTCCAAATCTGATGTGATGTCTGGGAATCAAATGATTGATAATTGGTGTAAGTTTTATTTGTTGATTTCCCAGCAAAAAGTAACTATTGTCGTAAGCTAATAGCTGTAAATAATATACCTAACTATGCTAAATTGTATTTGCTTACACTAATGAAATAGGTATTTATAGAACTTTGTTTAATCCAACATTTAAATAATATATATTTTCAGTAGGTCTAAGTGTACATTGCACAACTTCTATTGAAGATTTTTGTGATGGAGATTTGGAACCACCTGACACAGATCCATCACCATCAACATCTGGACTGTCATATGATTTAACAGCATTTCCAAAAACAACATCAGCAATGACTATGTTTTATCCACACTTAAATGGTTATGACATTCATCCATTGCTTTTGAACCAAAGGAGACGGAATCAAATGGAATCGTCATTTATAGATCCATTGAATTTACCGCCACATCCTCTTATGCCAGATGTTCCACGTCAAATGATTAATAAAAATAAGGCTAGTATTTGTAAAAGTTATCTTTAAATTTTAATAAATATGAAATATGAATAAATAAAACATTAAATTAATATAAGTCATAAATTACCTAAGTATGTAGTTTTAAAATAAGTGAATCAACTTAATATTTATTTTTTATTATAAAGTATATTTCTGATGGTTTTGCTTTTAGAATTCATACATTTTCTGACTGAACTTTAGAAACAACTTTCACATCATCTATGCCAAAATTACTCCAATTCGGTGATGGTTGGCGCAATATCAATTTTATTTTGTACAAATCTGACCAATCTATTTCACTTTCTGACGATTTAATGCATACACAGTCTTGCGCTTGAAATTCTGTATGAGCATTATCCATTAATTTCTAAAATTTGTGAAAATGAAATAGAATTTTTCTTTTTTATGATTGCTAAATATGTGCACAACCTTTTGTCTTATAGCTATGTACCATTTTTTTAATCTTTTCGAATCAGTATTTGATATTTTCATAACTAAAATTGAAATTATATATGTATAGTAATTTTTAAAGTATATTTCACCAATATCTTGTGGGGTAGAACCAAAGTCTAATATCATCGCAGTACATTTAGGATTATAATCTGGATTTTTCTGGTCATTAATGTTTAAATAAATTGGTATTACAGTAGCTCCAAATTCAATAGAATTATGATTATTCTCTGCTGATGAACTCACTATACTCAAATTGGAATTTAGTTCATAAAAATAATTTTCCATGTTTTTAAATGTTTATTTCTATAAACACTAGACTGTTGTTTATACATTATGCATAGCAATAAGTATTAAATAATAATATTTTATTACTAATAGTATGTACCAGCATAAAACAGATTAATGAATTATTTTCTATTTATTAGGTACGTCCAAAAGTATCTCATAGACGATCAGATTTTACAAATACCCAGTCATCAAATTTTGAACAACCTTTAATTGTTGATACAGAAAAATATCATCGCAAGTCGTTCTATTGTGTGGCATGTAGTAAAACGTTTAAATTCCAAACATCGTTGTTGCGACACAATAACAAAGTGCACATTAGTAAGTACCAGTGTCAATCATGCCATCGTGTATTTTCAAGGCAGGCATATCTTGACGTGCACACATCTAAACAGGGAAGTTCATGTTACCTGGGTAATGGATATGCCATTGCAAAGTCAAAAAAATAATTGTTTTCTTTGAGGAAAAAGTTATAAAGTTTAACCAAAAATAATATAATACTTATATATATATATTTTACATAATATACAATAGGTACTTATAGGGTAGAGTAAGTTCAAATCTTCACTTGTGAAGTGTGCCACAGAAATAAATGAAATATTTCTTATGAGCACTGTTTATTATTTGTTATATTTATTGTTTATAGTTTATATTTATTTAAAAATTACATAATAATCACGAAACATTTATTCTAGTCAGAGAACAGCCCATTCTAGTCTGTTCAGTAGTTCATCCATGCTAGCATTAAAACATTTGTAACCATTTGTTATTACTCTGGTAATGATTGTATGTCAAGAAAAATAATATTTAGTCTAATAATTATAACTTAAAACAAAGTGCATGTTTCAGTCACTTAACATATTTATATATTATATAAAAATATAAAATATTTATAATTCATTAAATTGTGCTCTGTACGGAAATTTCAAACATATTGTATTGCAATATTTGTAAGATTCTAACTATACTATAGGGAAGTTTAGACTGAATATTTTTGAATTTACAAAAAAAAAACAAAAATTATCCACCTGTGTAGTGTGGTAATATATTTATTAATTATTTTGCACTACATACCTTACTTTTATATGTATAAAAATGGTAATAAACCAAAATTGATAAATCATTCATTCCTTCATACCAAAATAAGCCATTATTGATACCAAAAAAACATTCATAGACGAGCTTACTATAATTTCCTAAGAAAGTTAAAATTTTTACACTGTCAAAATAAAAAATTTATTTTTCTACTTTTTAATTATTTTTATTACTGCATATTGTTAATTAGTCATTAAGTGTTAAATACTAATCATAACCTGTGATTTAAAAAGAAATGTTTGTTATTCACCAATTGTTGAAAAACTGTAATTTGTATAACTTATTTATAGTTATTATTGAATACTACGAAAAGACATAATCAATTAATTTTTATATAAATTTAATTTTATTGTAATAATTTACAAACAAAAATCAATTTTTATGTATCCTATACATATAAACCATTATATTATGTTTAAAACTATTTTATAGTTTATCTAGAAATAAATGAAAATGAAATGTTTGATTGTTTTTATTTTGTTATTGACTTGGGAAAATTTTAAGATTAATATTTTTTTTTTGTTACTTTTTAACATAATGTTATAATACATGTTATTGTATAACTATTATTGTTTTATTATTATTATTATTATTATTATTATTATTATTATTATGTTATTAAATATTTAAATATTTAAATTTACGTAATACTCTATTTATTATTGCCTACTTATGGTTGGTTATAGCAGGCTTTAATTTGCAATTTGTTCATCATATTTTAATTTTTTTTAAATAATCCAAGTAAACATTTTTGAAGATGTAGCAAACAAATAACATACTGCAAATTGAATGTGGGAACTAAAATCTAATGGCAATTAATAATTCTGTGACAAATATTATACACTAACTAACCATTATTTTTTATTTGTGTTTAAGACAATTTATTATTAATAAACCAATTGTAATAGTTATTTATAAAGTAATATTCTTCTACATTGTAGATCAGGGGTAGCCAACCCAAATGATCTTGCGGGCCACATACAAAATTATAAAAGTATTTTGCCCCAATACAAAAAAAATGGAGTAAACATTATAAACAAAATTAATTATTATAAAATAAGTTTTGGTGTATTAGTTATTTAAAATAAACAGAATGAATTATTATTGTTTTTACTATGACTCATAATTTATTAACATGGATAATATATATTACATATAATAATTTCAATTTATTGATTTTACTATTTAGTGAGATATTTGTTTTTCAACTCATTCACTAAGCTTTTTTAAATCAACAGAAATGCTTGTATTTGCACACCGTAATTGATGTTGCAGGTTTTCATCTGTTAGGTTTGAGCATGATTTGTCTTTGGCAAATTTCATTTTCGAAAAAAACGATTCACAAGTGTAAGTCGATCCAAAAGCACTCACAACTTTTTATGCCAGATTTCTCTAATTGGGAAATTTTTCTTTTGTTATATTAATATTATAAAAATCTTTTTTTGATTTTGATGTTTCAAATATGTGTTTTAATTCATTATTGCATTATTGTTAATGAGTTCCATTTAAAGATATTCTGGGGCATAAAAAGGAGATGAATATTTTCAAATATTGTCTTGTGTTTGTCTAAATTAGTGAAACGACTTTCGGCGCAAAAACATAATTTTTTTTTTGTAAATATTTGATAAATGTTGCGGGCCGCAAAACTTTCCAAGCCGGGCCGCGGGTCGGCCATCCCTGTTGTAGATGCTAAACTGTTCATTATAATTTCTAACTATTTTAAAACTGCATTTATGGGTAGCAAATATTTAATAGCTAAGTGAAATTTGAAAAAAAAATAAAAGTTCATTGTAACATTTGAATCCAAACTTTGACCTATTTAAAAGCTTTTTAAAAATACTACATTAATATTAAATTACAATTATATTTTTAATACTTAATCATAATATAAATTAAACACTATAGTCGTATACATAATTGCATGACTTCTGAAATATTAAAAACAATGGTCTTATAATATTAATATAGAATTATTTAACAAGAATATTATTTTTAAATTCTAGATGCTAGTTTGATAAATAATGTTGATAGGTACAGGCTAGGTTAATATGGTATAGTTAATATAAAAATAAAAATATGTTTAATTTTAAACATTTAATAATAATAACAAACAATATTTAACTCAGTTCTAATGCATTTTTGGATCATAAAATTATCCACTAATCTTATCAAACATAGTAGTTATTATTATTATTAGCCTGGTGTGGTGAAGTGATGTGCCGCATTCAAGCATTGTACATTGTCGCCGGAGTTCTTGCAACGAATCTTTGCGCCTCATAAAAATACGTATCTCAACCACTTCCCCCCTCCCCCCAATGAGGCTTGGTTTACCAAAAAAAAAAACTATTAGTATTTCTGGTATACAATTTTTTACTTATCTCATATCTGATATTATAATATATTGACATGTGCATATTATAATAAACAAATTTGTTAATCAAGTTGGTTTACAGTTGTTCAATTGTAATGTAGTTAATTGGCGAAGAAAAACATAATGAAATGTACTAATTCTTAGTAGGTATCAAAGTGACTTAAAAATTATATATTGTTTCAATAAGCTGGTTGTTTTTTCATTCTTTTAAGTATACCAAAATAACCGAATATGTTTGCTAACAAACAAAATGTAAGTAATATCATTATGTCAAAATATAAATCACTGCTTACAAAACCGTATTTATTTAAAACTGCTTTTCCGTTGTCCAAACAATTAGCAGCATCAGTGCATGCTATAAAAATTAAAAATAAATTAAATATTTAAATAGCCTGATTTTAGTTTTCTACAGTGGCATATTTACATGAAAATTGGTAAATTCACATAGCCCCCCCCCCTCTTAATTATTGTAAAAGTTTATTAATGTTCCTACATCTAAAACTTTACAATTTTATTTAAAATAAAAATTGTTATCAAGATTAACTTAATAATGTTGAATAAAATGCTAAGCCTCGTAAGGCCTTTAAAGCCATAAAATACGCCACTAGATCTCTAATTTTATTAACAATTAAATATGCTTACGTAATGTTTTAATTCTCTCCCAAAACAGAGAAGAGACTGTTTCACAACCAAGGAAAAATAATGACAGATATCTTAGTGAGTATAACACTTTTGGTAATGACCTGATAACATACAAAGATATTTAGTAAAATAGTAACACTTTCAATAAAATATACCAGGGGCTGCTCCAGGAGTGCCTAGGGGCCACCCCCAAGTTTGTATTTCTAAAGAATTGTATATTGTTAAAAATAAAATCACAAAAAAAACATATAAGTATAGACGGTATAGTATCAAGTTTTCTGAAAATTATGTCTTAGAATCCCCCGCCCCCACCACCACCACAAACCAAGTATCTGGAGCAGCCCCTGAACTATGCTTTAACACAACTTACCTGAATGACAGATAAGCACCACTAAGAGGCAATGCTAAGTACTCATAAACTGTTGAAAATACAACAGCTTCTTCAACGCGGCTAAAGTATGCTGACAACAGACTTCCTGAAATAATAATAATATTGCTATTAATGTGTACACCTTACTTAATGTTAAATAATGATGGAATTATTAATTTAATTTAATTACCATATGAAACCGATGCAAATGTCACTATCATAAATACAAATAATTGCATATAAACCCAATTGACACCAACAATCCAAAACACAACAATGCAGAAGAGTATTGTCTTTATAAATACCCAAACATACTATAAAATAAACACAATTGTATCACTATTTAATGCAAGATATAAATTATTCATATTGCATACTAATATAATTAATTCAGACACAAAGTATGCACTCAAGGAGTATACTTTATTGCTTACTTCTCGGTGTACAACTGAAAACTTTATTTGATGTGTGGCGATGGCCGAATAACTGAATTGGAACACAGTGTTAATGACTAAGCATAACCAAAATCCTTGCCAATTTTGAACAGCTTTTGTATCGAATTGTAAGTTTGCATACGGACTAGAAGTAATAACACCTAAAAACTATAATGTAAACATCAATTGGTTTACATATTCTGTATTTATATAAGTAAGCAGTATACTATTAAATGTTAGTATTTAAATTTCACCATTAACGTTCCAAATTCCAATAACTTTTCCTTGTAATTTCTTATGAAACAAGTGATAGATCTATACAGCAGAAGCAATACTTGAATTATCCAGCTAAGCTTTTCTCTAAAATCCAAAAAAAAAACCTCAAAAACTTTCACTAAAATTTCAAAACAGAGACTTACGCTTGTAAATGATGTCCATATTCTGACTGAACCTAAAGTTGCAATTTCTATTATGAATTAAGTTTAATACCAAGGCTCAAAAGTTGATGAGACAAAAACATTGAATAATGTCCTAAAAAAACGTTCTTTACATATTATAGAACACACAAATATCCTTAAGTGGACGTTATACCAGCATGTGTTGTCTCCGTCTAACCTATCCATATTTTAAGCTCAGATGATCACGTTTAGCTTTGTCATTTTAAAAATTAGAATGCATTGATCTCTTATTTAAACTAAAGGCAGGATTATAATGGAGGGCACTTTGTGGGCTTTTTGTTATATTTTAATTTTATGTTATGAGTATTTTAAATTTGTAAATTGTTTGTGCATCTTAAAATACTCATAACTCGTTAAAAAATATTAAAATATAATAAAAAGTCCATGAGATGCCCTTCTGAACGTAAGATTTGATGTTACGCTCTTGTAAGATATAGACGATACATGCGGTTGTAACGTCCTCTTAAGGTTTGGGATACCGAAGTACCTACACATGAGTAAAGTTAGTATATAAGACTAAACATGTTTACTTATAGTTTTTCGAAGTATTGCATTTAATGAGTGATTTATAAATTCCTGATTTTTTTCTCAATAAGTGGAAAATAGATTAAAATTATCCGAAAATGCAAAAATTACCAAAAATACCTTAAAAATTACAAAACAATATAGTGAAATTTGCTATTCAGTGTTACAAGTTATTGAAAAAGATTTTTAGAAATTGTTTTGAACTAATAGATGTTCTAAAAGACAATAATTAATGTCATCAACTTCTGAGCTGTTTATTACAAATAACTAATCTAACATACATCCTTATTGAATGAATTAAACTTAATGTCCATTTGCGCCACATTTGAAGATAGTTCACACATTTTGTTGACATTGCTTCTGTCCAACACACTATCTGAATTCAAAACTGATACAATAAAATCAGCTTTGTTATAGGTGGCAGGGCAAATGTAACCATACCTAATAATTATTTAAAATAATTAATTCATCTAAAACTGATTGAATAAAAATTATATTAAGGTTATACTTCTGAAAAAAATTATTGACCAAAGATACTGATCCTTGATAAGCTAATTGACCATTTGTTAAAAGTATGACCTCTTGAAACTGATCAAACAAACCAGATGCAGGTTGGTGTATTGTGCAAATGACAATTTTTCCGCTATGTGCTACTCTTCTTAATGTGTTTACTATGTGTGCAGCAGAGTAACTATCTAATCCTGTAGTTATTTCATCACAAAATAGGATTGGTGGATCATTTATAAGTTGAACAGCTAGAGCTACTTTTTTTCGTTCCCCGCCAGATAGAAAACACAAGCGTGAGTTTAGAATTTTATTCAAACCTAAATGACCTGCAAGATAATCTATGCGGTCTTTGATTACTTTGTTAGATGTGGTCCGATCCATTTTTAATCTAGCCTGTGAAAATATATTACTTCAATAATGTATCTTATTGCATTTATTATTATTATTATAAGTTTGATAAGTACATAAAAATACCCACCATCAACTTAAGTTGTTCCAAAACAGTTAGTTGAACGAAACTTATATCTTCCTGAGCAACAAACCCAGATATTTTTATCATGACATCTTCAGATACTGGACGCCCATTCAATAAAAGTTCTCCATCAAAGTTTCCTTTAATAATAATATTTGCAATAGATGTTGTTTGTATAAATAACCAAGCTATTAGTGGCTTACATGTAAATGACTTATACTATACCATTACAATAATTGATTTTCAACATTTGAATTAAAAATATTATTTGATTAAAACCATCAAGTATTTTATGATAAAAAATAGTCTTTATTCTTTTGAAAGTATTTAATAGTTATTAGTTTATAAACAAACATTTGCATTCAGTGTAAAACATATTATTGGTAATTGGAAATACAATATATTAAAAAAAAATGAAATAATGTAAATATGTAACCTAACCTATATATAATAAAAAATCAGGCAAGTGGGTACCCATGTGCCGAACAGTAGGTGTTGAGTGTGTCACCATCATGTATGTGTTAAATTAGAATTCAATGATATATCTATCATTTTCTGAGAAAAATGATTCTGAATGGAGATGGTCTGTCAGCCTATGTCAAGCATATTTCATACCTTCGTGGCTTAGTGGTATGTATTTTGATATTGCCATTAAAGTGAATTTCAAAAGAGAACACTTCTCTACTGTTCTTATTCAACTATAAATTATACAGTAGATCATTTTTCTGACATTTTTTAAGAACCAAATCCAACATTTGAAGAGTAGTTTTTGAGTTATTTAACTTTGAGTTCTAAGGATAATATTTAAATAGTAATGAAGGTATAAGATATGAGGGGGGCTATGGTAATTTAAAAATTGTAGTCATTAATATTAATAATTTGTAAAAATTGCCCAAGTATAATAAATACTATAGATCCAATTTTATATCTATTTTATATTTATGTAAAACCAGTTTTAAGGACTATTATCCTTAATAACCGAAGAGAAAAGATACAATTTAGTTGAGAATTAAAGCATTATTTTGACTATGTATTGTGTAGACCATTATTTTGGAATTCTGGTTACAATTTACATTTTTGTGAACAATATCTACTCCACGGATTTTTAATTAATTCTTATTTTTCTCTTATGTGGACTACCAGTTAACCTTTTGTTCGATGACTTATTGTAGCCATTAGTGTAGTCTTTCCTGAACCGCTAGATTAAATAGAATAAAATAAAAACCCATGTTAATACAAGCTTAATGTTTAAAATTATTATTTATAATTACCAACCTTGGACCCATAATTCCTAAAAGAGTTCCACATTCGACATTACCTCTAACTGAAAATATGAATATTTCATTAATTATTAATATCATAAAATACTGAATAAGTAACCATGTTAAAATATTAACTGTAATATTTTAAAAATATACCTTTCAGAAATAAAGTATTTAAAATATGTTTGTTTACTCATGGATTAGATAATTGAACTGGTTTGAATATTATGTCAACCATTTAATTTTTAACTTTAATTATTTTAATTAGTAATATTGTAGTTGCTTAATTCAAATGGATTATTTATTGTGTTTTCTAGCAAGGCTGGGTAAGTTAACTATTTTTTTTAACTCATTGAGTTAAGTTAATATAGATTACAGAAAAATATTAGTTAAGTTAGTAAAGAGTTACTTTTATTTTTTTATAAACTTGTTAAAGTTACAAACTACCTAGAAAAGTTAAAACTCGGTTACTTTTTTTTCAAATACAATTAAAGGCTGTACCTTTTTGAAAGCTAAAAAATAACATGGTAATTTAATAGAGGACTTACAGTTGTAAGTAAATTTATATTAAAATTAATCAAAAACTTAAGTAAAATTATTTGTAAGTATTTGTTAACCGAATCCTAATGGTCCATAATAATAAGTAATAGCTATTAATTATATAGATTAATAAGTGTACAAAAGTGTATGTGATGCTGAGCAAATAGTTATATTTTTCTTTTCTCAATGACATAATTATCTATATCACTTCTTTGTTATAATATATTCTGTGAATATTCAATATTTTAACCATTATTATAAATTTGTATTTATGACATTTTATATTAATAAATAATGTTTGATATTTCTGATTATTATTTTTTTTTTATAAAATTAATTTTTACAAAATAAAATATACTTTAAATATATGATTTTAGGAAAAAAATTTACTTGACTTTTTAATACGTTAATGCCTAGTCTTTTGTTTTAGTATTAAATTATGCATTAAATTGCTTTGTTTTTATTATATTACAGGCTGATAACTAGTTTATTTGAATATTTTATCTATTAATAAATAATAATCATGAGGCAGTACCAAGTAGTTAGTATGAGAGTTAAAAGTTTAAGACTTTCCACAAACATTAAGGACAGGATAATAAAATCATCAAAAAAAAACTTGAATTGAATTTAAGGTTATTTTGAAGTTTTATTGTATGAATGAAGTTTTATCGATTACCAAAATCGCAATTATTATACAATAGACAATAATAATACATTTTTTTAAAGTTTTATTTCCTGGTCTTTTTTATTTAAAGATTTTTCATTAAAAAACAGAGGTCGGTAGTACTGTGCCTTCAGAAGATAAAAAGGTTTTACAATAGATTTAAATTTAACATTCATATAAATAGTTATATTTTTATCAGTAAATTTATGTCTGTAAAAAACAAAAATACAATTATGTTTGGTTAAGAATTCAACATAAACAATATTGTTGAATGTATGGCTAACTTACCATTATTCAAAATTTGTTTAGTTACCACCTCACTACTACCCAACAGTTTAGGAATTTTCCTCACAACTGTAACATTCAATTGTTTCCATGACAGTACCAAATCCCGTTTAAACAATGGTGAAGAATAATCATCCTCTTCTTCAGCTGTGTTATTCCAAGCCTTCCACATTTCATTGTACCTCAAATCCAATACTTTTTTCTATGAATGAGAAGATCACAAAAGTTTATTGAAGATAATAAATTAAAATGTACAATTAAAAATTAGCTACTCACAGTCGCCATGGTAAAGCAAATAGCATATACTAAACGCTATAAATTATAACATACTACAAGCACATTATGTTTATACTTTTAGGTATATCACTAAAAATTATCAGTCTGATGACCTCAGATTTGTATAGTGATCTATGGGCTCGTGGAGATAAACATTTCAAATTTTGAACTATTTTCATCTGCCCATAACTGCTTTAATAGAACTGTCTGTGTTAACAGCTCAACTTTTTTTTGAAAATGTATTAACCCAGATAGGTTTAACTTATTTAAGTCTTAAAAGTATAATCATACTTCTAGATTAAATAATACACTTCCTAACAAAGTACACACTCTACATCCGTTATGAACACAGTTGTACATAATGGAATTAGTAACTAAAGAATAACCTTTCACCTACAAAGATAACTCAGTATTTTGTACTAGTAATACATTATAATTAGTTATTTTATTATCACAGGCTTATATAGACATTAAACATTATATTATATTAATTATTAAAATGAACAGTTATACAAAACTCATAATATAAATAATTATAATGAAAACTCATAAACTTTAAGGTTTATACAACAGAAAATATGTAGTTACATAATAATTAATCAGTTATCAACAAGTTCACAGCCACGAGCCACGTGCCAACTATAGTCGACACGGGGACATTCGGTTCTCTTTAGATAAATCCAAGTCAAGTATAGTCACAGATTTCTATATTATGGGATGAAAATTATAAAATAGGTATAAGTATAAGTTTGTGAGTATAGTTGAAATGCCGGGGTCCGTTCAATTAGTATTGTTTTAACTGGTTTATTTTAACAATTATTATTATACTATGACAACAAGGTTTCAATGAACATGTCCTAAAGCTTGGTGTACTTGGTTTAAATTTGGCCACCAGATGGCGATAAATGTATTTTTAATTTTATTACGTGGTTTTTTTGATGGGTAAGTACCATACGGTGGCCGTGAACCATAGACCTATGAGCTAGGTAGTTCAAATACCCTAGTTTACCTATTTACAATATCAACAAATGTACAAAAATCAATAAACAATGTAAAAATTAGATACTAGGTGTCTAGAATAAACAGAACATGTTATAAATGTGCATATAAACAATGTAAAACGTTTCTATACTTTCTAGACTCTTGTATAGTAGATTAAATTTAATTTACCATATGAAAATTCATGAATAAATTATTATATATTATCCCTTAAAATAATTCACCTATACTACGTTGTTTTATTTGAAACCATATTAGTAGGTGATAGTTTTGAAGTTTGTTCTGTATCTCCAATTGATATAACTACAGAGTCTCTTCTTTCAGATTGAATGTTATCCGTTCTTGGTGTATCTTTAGTTGTATCAACTAATCGACTATTGAGAGCCTTTAAGGCTAACAATCTAAAATAAAACAAAGTATCAGTTATAAAATGATAAGCTAAAATTATTAAGTATACTACTAAAACAATTTAAGTACGAGAATCATTTATAAATCATAATATTACATCAGGTATACCATAATCAGGCCTTTCAGAACTTGGTGCATTATTATCATATTATGAGTCGATATTAATTCTAAGCAGCATATTTAAAATCTGGTTTGACACAAATTTTTCTTAAGAATATATTCATCTCAAATTCAAATATTTATTGTTGTTTATTCTTCCATATTTAACCAACATTTTAATGATTGAGTATATTAAGGGGACTGCTGTAACCTACACATAGGGGTATTTATTAGGGAGACAGGGACGGACATATTATTTTTTCAATTTTTTTTATAATTCTGTGGATTTCGATATTACTGGATATTACTATTATTTAATACATAATCAATAATTTATTTATTACATTAAGATTATACTCATATTGGGGAAAACATTTTTTAATAAATTGTACCTATATTGTAATTGTATTTGTGGTGTAAAAAAATTGTTATGGTCCTCCCAGATCTTTGCTCTGGATCTGTTCCTGGTTGGAGATAAGTAATGTGTTGAGCAAGCAACTGATCAGTGAAATTGCACTTGTATTGTAGTAGGAAGCCATTCTTGTAAATTGAAAAAAGAACAGTTTAACACATTGACTGCCATGTGACCACACAATATGTATTAATGAAACCCCAAACATATTTTGTATAGTTAAAATATTTTACTTAAAAAGATAATATGTTCATTACATTAAATAAACTGTAATTATTCCCACTACCCCATTGCACTATACTTAGTACATTATTATACCTCCATAGAAAAATTGATAATTTAAAACTATATTCATTCGTTTTAATATAAAGAATTTATTGAAAATTATATTGATGATGGTATATTATTAGTTATTACTGTTTGAAATGTATTTTAATTGCACATTATTACTACCTTAAAGTTTATGGATTTTTATTTTCAATTAGGTATCGATCAGTTATGCAACAAAAAAATCACTTAAAAATCACACAGAAATTTAAAATATCTGAAAAGAGTTTAATTAATTTATAAATACCTATAAAAATAATTATTTAATTTAAATTTTATTCATATGGTTACTTATACTAAATATTTTCTTAGTTTTATTTTTAGTTAAATTTAATAAGGTACCTATAGAAATAAATAATAATTAAGATTCACTTACTTTCTTCTGTCCATATCGAGTGATCGAATGCCAGGCAATGCAACAGTAATACCAGTTGGTGCACTGGCAATATCAACTCTACGCACAGTCTTTCTGCATATACCAGCTTTTACAAAAACACTGTATACTGAATTTGACAATACTGAAATCGGTGGCTGAACAATAACTGGGAAAAAACTTTTAAAAAAAACAAGTTAAAAATGCACATATTTAGGTAATATTTAGGTATTTTACCTTGCAAAAGTAAAATTGTCAGCCATATCACCTCTTGTTCCGTTTGTATGTATCTGATAAAACCTCAAATACGTCCAACTCATCAACACTCCACTGATGACCATTGTCGGTTTCGTGCCATCAACAAAACCAATAAACCAGAGAAGGAGTGCAATAAATATTGTGAACAAAGGTACATTGCGGTTGGTGATACGACCAGCCGGCGTGTCAAGCACGGTGCTATCGGGCATGATTTGTTTTACAGCAACAGTGACGCCAGCTAGATATCCTGCCAAGCCACGCACGTGCACTGAGAACAATAGTTCCGGGTCCCAGGTGCACATGTAAAGGATATAATAGAACACAGCGCACGCCAATGCCACTCCTACATTGACGACGGCAAAGAACACGAGCACTTGTAGTTCACCCCACAGGGGTTCGATGAGCTTGCTGCACACGGCCACCATTGCGATGTCGAGCAGTACTTGCCACAGGTGCGTTTCGAAGAAACAGAATGTGAATGGTGTCCATAACCAGAACGAAGGCGGAAATAAGTAACCGGGAGTCACACCGAACACCGTCGAGCTCTTGGACCAAAACGAGAAGAAATAGCACACAGACAGCACGCACGATATGATTTTAATACACAGCCCGGTGTTGTTGAATAGCAGTTCGGTGTTTTGCTTGATGTGAGGTAAATTTTTACGTACTTTGTTGAAAACGGACATGGTAATATTGGCTGTGACACGCGAAAACTCCAAAAACAAATATCAATTCACACAAGCACGTACGTTCATCGTATATTCGAATTATATTAATCGTACTCGGCTTTCCACAATTGCACATAAATACATAATAACTATAATACTATTTTTTTTTTTATAAAAAGATATAAGTAATAACTATTAATTAATATCACAGAAGTCATCAAAAAGACAAAAAATAATAATTAAATTGATAACAATATGTTTTTTCTTAGGGCACTGATAATATTTTGGTATTCTGTGTGGTTGTTTTTTAAAATCCCTTTATCAGTTAACTATATTTTGATATGACCACAGACATAAACTACTATATACATAGCTGACTGTATATTACATTCCCACAGGAACATTGAAGTCGTGCGGCCATAATATTATTATGTCAACAGGGCAATGTTTACAAAATAACTCAGTAGATAAAATACCTATACATATTTATATGATATATATATATATATTATAAATACATGTATATTATCAATCATGCAATTTTGCCCTGTTGGCATATGGCTGCCGACTTCAATATTATCCTGTAGTCGGCTATCTAGTTGTTTTATGTGACTACAGTGGATATGACGAAAGAAATAACTTGTGTTCTAACCAATATTTTGAATTTTTTTTTCCATACAACTTTAGATTATTGCTTATTATTACACGTTACAATAATTACGTGAACAGAAAAAAAAATTCATTAAATATTAAAGTGTTTAAAATATAGTAAATAAAATTATTATATATGTAAAATAACTAAAATGATTTAATTATTATGACTACATAAATATAGTTGTTTGTTATGGTAATGTTAACTATATTCTATAGTTACTAGTTTTTAATGTTTAAATTAAGAGGACGCCATACCCGCATGCTTTGTCTCGTCATACAAACACAATATAACATAGCACATAGTACGTTCTGATGAATTAATTAACTCCGTTGCGTTTAATCTTAGAGTGAATCGATCTATAATCAAATTTAATAGTAAAAATATTATCCAGTCGATGACAGGTTTTTTTTAAACTTCAACTGTCAAGCGAGTTATCAGTATTTTAAAATTGTAAACTCTTTGTACAACTTAAAATACTCATAAATCGTTTTAAAATTAAAACATAACAAAAAACCTGTATAATGCCCTAGATAATAATCATACCTTTGAGTTATATACGAGGTCAGTTCACTATAATATTTAAGCTAACGGAGCTAAATGTGATCTGCTGAGTGTCAAATTTGCAATGGTCCGCACTTGTAAGACGGAGACAACAAATGTGGGTATTATGTCCCCTGCTACTTCATACTATTAATTATGAGGAACATATAAAGTTTTCTTCCGAATTAAGTCATATGAAAATAAATGAATTAGAAAATATTTTTTCTGTTCACCATAAAAGTATTTCTAATGGATATTTATAAAAATGTTATTACAATCATGTAATATCTATTAAACTTGTAATTACTAACTAAACATCTATATGCATTTTGGTATCATATTAATATATTGTTAATTTACAAAGAGTAGGTACCTATATTTTTTCTTTTGAAATGTAACCCATACTTAATGTTTTTAAATAGAACTTTTTAAAATAAAACTGTGTTATTTTAATATAAGTACTTATATGCACAATTATAATGTATAAAATGTAATTAAGTTATCAATAAAAAAATGTAATGTGTAATAAGCGGTTTTTTAATGTTATTTTTTAATATATCTCACTTGTTATCAATCCTTCGATTGATTTACAATTTATTTATGTTGTATATTATAATAGTTATATAAAGGTAAACAAAAACCCAAACCAATTGTATTTGAATACAATAAATTACCTACTGTAAATAATAGTAAAAAGAAATATTAATTAGGAATGAGAACTATAATTTAGTTATTTCAAATTGTAGTTGAGTCAACTGTTATTAATAGTTAACACTTATTTGTATTTAGGTATTGTCAGTATGCTTATAATGTAGATAAATATAAGTCTTAGTTAACTTAACAAATAAATTTTGCTCAAGCAAACTAAATTAAAAAGTATTTAGCACTAGAAAAATAGAGTAAAACCGACTGCATGATTCAGTTCGAATAACTATAGTAACTTGACTATAATATCCCTATCACTAGAGCAATTATAAAATACCGGCAATCCTACTATTTTATTATATAACCATTTTGTTATTTCCGTGTATTAGTATTTATTAATTGGATGAAAAAAAAATTAAAAATATTAATTAGAACTCAAGTTGAAGAGAGACAAATCTAAGATGCATTATTTTATATGAATTTCCTTGTTTTCTTAACAAATTTACGTTAGGATATGGTGAATCAGTTTGGTGAAGTAGTTATATATATATATATACATGGGTGGATAGGCTCATAGGGAAATCGGGATTTTTCTGTTTAGGCCCCCATATCTAAAAATCATTTTCTCTTACATCAACATTAATAAACATAATAAAGTATAAAGTAAGCAAGTACAATAATACAATTTACCTATTCTTACTCTATGCCCTATGGTATTATTTAATATTTTATCAAGTGTTATTATTTTTGTTTTACTTTTCCTATTGGTTATTGTGACTGTGGTAATTGTGACTTTTTGCTAATTGTGTTTTAATTTTTTAAATAATATATGTATGGTAATTATTAATTACTATGTCTAAACGAAATTTTGAAAGCGGGGCTTCAAGAAGAAAAAGAATGGATCAATATTTGTTAAGTAAATGTGCCAACGATACAACTCAAAAGGAGTTACATTTTTCTTATATACAATAGGTTATATGTGACTCTAATAAATATATCCCTGTAAAAAAAGTACCTAATATCCGCCTATATATAACCTAAAGATTTTCAAACAGGAAGCTGCGACCACGGTCAGATAAAATGTTTTTATGTGAAGAAAAACTTCGTACAACGTCCACAAAAGTAACAGGGGCATATTTAAAATGAACCATATCATTTAAAGTTTAGTCTTCCGGGATACCATCTCTATACTAGTTGTATTTTCACCGTCCAGAATAGCAGATATATTTTTACAACTTTGAACCCTTTATTTTTCATCAAAACATCGTTCAGTTTATTTGATATTGTTTCTCCGATTTCATTAGGAACAAAGTACAATGTAGTCTCAATTTGTTTTATTTTATTAATAGATTCTGCTAATAATATTCCAGAAGCCTCCACATTTTTTATTTCCGAAGGAATGAAACCTAAATTAGATTAGGCTTTAAACTTGATTTAGACATAAATTCTTTTGCTTCTTTTATAGTAGTCGAATCATCATGATTTAATTCAAGCAAAACTTTATTTACATAAGAAAAATTCTCACATTAGTAATTTACAGCATTTAGCCCCATGGCGTGATTACGGGTTCGGGTGGCCATGGAATTCCTGGAGCAAGAGTTTTAAACATTTGTGTACGATATGGTGATTTTCAAAATATTTTTTTTACGTAACTTATAAGTTTATTGACATCTTGAAAATTTGATCTTATTTCTTCTGCAACTCTATGAATTGCATGCGCCACACAGCCACACAGGTAACATGCACCATTTTTGAATACAGAGTGCAAGTGTCTCTTTCTGCTTTCACCATATATGATGGGCAGCATCAGATACAAAAATGAGGACATTATGTTGTTTTCTTCCTTCAGGCCATAATGTTAACATGACTTTATCGAACGCTTTTGTAATGGTTGAATGATTTGTTTCTTCCAAGATATCAGAATATAACAAAAATATTTTTCCTGAATTTTCTGCTTCCAGGGTAGGTACCAATAACGATATTTACTACATAATAGCCTTCAACATCTGTTGTTTCATCTACACTAACCCAAATTTTTTTATCGCCAACAGTGTCTAATATTTCGTATTGCATTTAAATAGCATTTTTTCAACATAATTTTTACGCAATGTTGACTCGTCTGGGATTTTAAATTTTATATTTTTTTCTAAAAAATGTCTAAAATGTGTGTTATTTAATTTAGAAAGTGGAATACTAGCTGCTAATAATGTTTCACAAAGCTCTGACTCTGAATTAAATTGATCAATATTATTTGTTAAATTATATAATAGTACTTGATTATTTTGTTTCATTTCATTCAGTTTTCGATGAATTCCACAAGCATGCTTATCTCGACTGATGTGTTGTTGAATTGTAAATTTCTTTTCGGAGGCAACTGCAACATTACAAACTTTACAAAAAAGCATCATACCGTCCAAAGAAAAAATATCAGCACCAAACTCGCTTACAAAACTACATAAACAACTTCCTACTGTTGACTTAATTTTTGGCATTTTGTACAGTTAAGATCGGTAGAACCACATAGGTACGCGTCAAATTCACTACTAAAGCTACTATTGTATACCTAAATAGTTATGGGTTCGTTCGATATTTAATCTTATCGAATAAATCAACAATTAATTATATTACTTTTTCAATATAAATGACTGGAGTAGGTAATTGCTTATAGGTACTAATTGGGATTACCTTTACAACACATATTAAAAAAGCTTAAAATAAACA
Organism: Myzus persicae; assembly: GCF_001856785.1. Classification (NCBI taxonomy): domain Eukaryota; kingdom Metazoa; phylum Arthropoda; class Insecta; order Hemiptera; family Aphididae; genus Myzus; species Myzus persicae. The sequence goes on along the minus strand of NW_019102723.1, from coordinate 916,865 downwards.
AAAATTAGTTGAAATACACAAAATAAACCTAATATATTTAGTTTTCGGTTAAAATTGTATAACACTCCGAGAAAAAAAATGCAAAAGTCACCAAAATCCTAGCTCTGGTTACAAGGTAATACAAATATTCAAAACGAATAAAATATTAAACAGATAACTTAAATGCTTTGAAAATTTAATACATAATTCCTCTTAGGTTTTTTTATATTTAACAAAAAAAAAAAATTGCAGGAAAGTCAAATACTTTATTCGAACTTTTGAAGTTGACGTTTTAATAATTACCAAATTCTCATACAACGATTTTTTTATTTGTTTTTTTTTCAAAAACTGATGATTATAGGTATACATGAAATTTTCATTAAATGTTTATTTCATCATTTTTTATACATGATTAAATTTTCAAAATATTTCATAACATTTTGAAGTTATTTTAGACATTTGAAATTTGAAATTTGAAATATTTTTAGTTTTTTATTCTATCAATTATATTGTATTTGTTGGGTCGAAAAAATTGAAAATTGTATACAAGGCTAATGATATATGATATACTCCTGATGTGTGACAATATCAGTTGAAAAATAATAATAATACATATAGGCACGATTTTTTTTATTAGCATTCAAAGTTTAAATTTTGACAACATTTATAAAATTCAAAATTTACCAATTATTTTGTAGTTAAAAATGTATGAAACAATTTTTATAACTTAAAATTAGTTTTAATCTGCACTAGGAAATCTACATTCAATAAAATGATGTATTTAAATAAAAATCTGTACCCTTATTTTAATGCCGTATCTAAAGGAAGTTATTAATCAATTACAAAGAAAGCGTCCAAAAATGTATCAAGAGACGCTGCAGCAAATTCTTTAAACATCAATACTAGTAATAATATTGCAGAAGTTGGCAATGAAACCGCAGTGAGCATTAAAGATAAAATTACATCTCAAATCCCAAAAGCAACTGAAAAGGAAAAAATCAAAAATCCGGAAGTAAATTTAAAAAAAACACAATGGAGTTTGGGAATTACAAGTTTAATCCATTTTTTATTTGCAAATGTGGTCCTAAAACTGTTTAACGAGAGGTTGGGTACGATTAAAATGGTTTACGTGATATTTATTGTATTAGTTGTTCGATATTCAACTAGGACAATTGGAAAAATACAATAAACAGAGCAGTATAATACGTATACTGTCCGAGAAACTTAATCTCGTCCAGATTAAAGTTAACAATAAAAACGGAATAACGTGGATAGATTTATTACTATTTCGTTGTTCTGGCTATTAGCTCAAAAAAATTCAATTTAACGAACTAATTAAGTGTACCTATATGGAAATAAAAATATTTTTATTAATTTATTAAGGTATAGATAGATTTTAAATGTTATTGAATTAGTAGCTTTAAGTCTTAGAATAATTATTAGCTACATTAAAATTAAAATTATGTAATACGATACTGGTCCATAGTTCAAACAAATGGCTTATTTAACAACTTAATATGAACAGATGATAATATACTGCTATGGCCTATTATAGACGATAGACCTATTACATAGGGCGACCATTATTCATTAGTCATGTAAGTACTAAGTATGTAACTACATAATATATTGCATATATTATAGTAGTACCTAGTAGTATAAATAATAAACCTAGTCTCGAATATTAAATAAAACAATTAAAAATCAATATAATAGCAGTCATATACTCATGTCATATTAACAATAATAATACAACTTTATTCTGGGATATAAATATACAACTATTAACTTACAATATTTACTATCAATAAATCATATTTTCTTAAAATGTATGTCTTTAATGTTTAAACGTTATAACATTTTTTAATATTTTAAATAATTTAATAGCTATAAACTATATATAAATAGAACTTTTAATTTCAAATAGCTTCTTAGAATGATGGTTTGATTATAATTATATGGATAGAACCTACTATATAGGTATAAGTCTATATTACATGAGTATATGAAATGTTAGTAGTTACAGTGTATTTAGTACACTTAACCTAAATTTATAAAAAGTTCATAAAGTATAATTTGTATGCATAATATAATAACGTGGGTGTTATAATAATATAGTATCGATAATAGCATATAGTTTAATTTATATTTTGCTTTTGGCACATATTTGTTGACGGAATTGTATAGTGCTCTGTACAGACATATAGGTACCTAGTACAATAATAATATAATAAAACAATGTTTATTCAATGTAATTTCAACCATTATTTTGTTGAAGTATGTAATTTATGAAAATGTAAATTTAGGGAAATGATTTTAAAGACTTTATAATAAATAGTAATAATAAATAATTAAACAAATAAATAATGGTTTTTCCTTTGCTCCTGATCTCGTTATTCTCAAGTATTGAATACTGTTGAAGCATGTAGTCAAGTACCTTGTACCTACCTACTTAAATCTTCTTAAATCGAATTCATTTAAAATACCAAAATACTGCTGATAGAAATGGGAATAACAATATACAAATTTTAAAGCCTCCATAATATATTAACCGTAGGTATATCATATATATGTATTTATGAAAAAGTATGGACCTCTATTTATGTTTATAGGCATAACGGTGACAGTCGTGGTCCTTAAAGTCTGCAACAATCCGGTCAATTAGATCTCTGCCTGGAGAGTTGACCTTGACCCGAGTGTTGTACCAGCAGCACGAGTACATGTAACAACCTTAGGGGCATAAGTATAATATAACGATTTTTGTTCTGTATTTTATTTGCACAGTCGGATCATGCAGGCTGCTATAAATGGCGAGGCGGCTAGCTGCGGCATATTGTATACTTCCCATTGCGTACCTATATACGTATAATATGGATATTAAATATTTATGATTGTATAGTGTGTATGCTCTCCAGTCGCCCTCGTGACGTTAAAATATGTTGTACTCATTACCTACTATAATATTAATGTAGTTATATTATATTACTAACGCATTTGTGATACATACTATACATATTATATAACTACCTAATAATAATAACATACCTACGTATTGCAGGGTCATCCAAATCTTGATATTTTATAAACAAAATATTTGAGGATTTCGATATCGTTTTATGAAATTCTCACCTCATAATATACTATATAGTATCATATTCTACAAAATGTATTAATACTCCTATATCCTGTTTATAATTTATATGGACATTATCAGTTATTCAACTATCCCGAAAATATGAACTTCAGATAAATAATGAATCGAATGTATATTGCCTTTTAAAGGCAGGCAATTTATAGTTGTATTGTATTTTGTAGTGGACGTTCGATACTGTTCAGATGTAGGCACTTAAAAGTTATGTTAGGATATGGTATAAGTTTTTTTGTTTATTCTTATATAGCATAATAGAACGTTTAAATAACGAGGGGTTCCGGAACTTTTGTTTACATGGAAGATGCTGATCATAAAGATCATTGTACTGCAGAATCATGATTCTTTTAAGCAATACATCAAAAGGTAATTAATAATTAAATAGTGCTAAGTGCATGTTAAAAAATCGGCCATACCCGAAGGGGGGAGGCACGACAAAATCATTTAACCATCACTGAGTGGATGATGATCATCATACTTTTGCCGCAGCAAGTATATATCTGAGCAGTCAGTTGCCCTATCTGCCCCCCCCCCCCCGTCCTTCAGCACCAATGAGTAGACCTATATCTAACACTATTATATAACTTTAAGTTTTTACATTATTAGAGTTTCTTATATTTTTTTACAGATACCTAATCAATAAAATAATATGCATCACATTTAAAATGTGCGGACAAGCGAAATATAAATGGCATTGTGTATAGAATTCTTAGCTAAAGTAACGGTTCACCGACAACTAATCCAAGCTGATCCAAATTTCGAATGATTAAGTATTTGTTTGGTATCCACTATCCGTTAAGATTAATAGCTAGTGTTTAGAAAAGTGTAATTCTGCACCAGGAAATGAAATCGAAAAAAAAATGAACTTGCAGAAAACCCCCAAAAACACTATCGTTAGGATCAGATTTTTTTAAATTTGAAAAACACGTACATTTACTTGACACTAGGAATGTTGCATAAAAACAAGAACTATAACCATGGAAATTTGATATATGGTCATAAACGAACCTGTACCAGGTACAATATATACAATACGAGCGCAATAAAGGTATATAACAGCTGCATGATGGTTTTCGGTATAAAAATATTATTATACCGTACAGTGTACACCGTACTTGCAGTATTGACTATATTGTGACTCGCGGGCCGAGCTTTTTAATTATACCTACCGTAATTATAAAATATGTACAAAGCTGTAATAACAGTCGGGACAGTCGTGGTGGGTCCAGCGAGCGGCGGCGGCGGCGGCGGCGGCGGCCGTATAATATAAGTACGGTAACAGCGGCGGCGGGCATCAGCCGCCTTACGGGACGCGCGCGCGCGCCGCCGCCGCCGGCCAATTAGCGCCGCCAGAGGTCGGTCCCTGTGTGTCGGCGGCGGGTAGAAAAATCAATTGCGGTCGCATGCCAGGAGTGCACGAAAGAGAGTGCGTGAGAGAGATGGAGAGAAAAGCGGCAAGCCGGATGGCGATCGGGACGGACGGAGAAGGAATGACGGAGAAACGGGAATGAAAACGGCGAAATAACCGCTCGCTCGAGCCGTAGGTAGTGTACGCGCGCGTTCGCTTTGCTGCAGTTTTATGTGCGGCGCCGAGTCAGGCCGAACTACGAGCGACCAGGGTTACCGGGTCACAGTGACGATAACGTAACGATTAATGCATATACAATTATTTGTAACGTTATAAGTACCAGTCGCATTACCTGACGCAATGTGATCGAGATACCCATAATAACATATCACTGTGGGCCATGTAGGTTTCCGTCTTGGTAAGTATAATATTGTACCCAAACGCAATTGTTACCACCGGCTGTGTAGAACGCGTGTGAGACTTGAATATTTGACATACGCCGTCCGGGCTTCACGACCGTTTTGCATTTCGATTTCTCTGTTTACACAAAATGCAATAACTATTTGATATATACTTACCGACAATCAATATTATGTTATATTATGATATATAGTACACGAATACACGATCAATCGTGTCTCGACCGCACGCGTGATGAGAGCCGTCTGCCGCAGTTCTCTCATCTTATCTCAACGTCTCGAAAGTTCTGCAACGATATGATTTCGAACTCAAACGTACGACGTCTTCTAATTGTTCCCCTTACCAGTTTGAAGGTAAGACTTCACAGATTCATTTTAATATACACGTGGCATATCGAACACGTGACTATTATTAATATAAATATGCGTATATTGCGTCACCGTATGGCGTACATCATGTCTTCGAAACTATATTATAATCTCGTCTGAAACCTACGAAATAATAATAATACGCATCTTACCGGGTATTAGGCATATGTACTTGTGTACTTACTACTTTATAGTTATTAGGCGCTTGTGCACCTAATACCTATAAAAGGTTGTTTTACTAAGTGATCTACAGCCCCATACGTTATTAATATTTTAGTCATATTATAGGTATACAATTATAAAGATATGCAGCCTGCGAATTTGCCACAAATGCATTTTTTTTAATGTTTGAGGTGGGACATAGGGTTTTCAAGAGTAGGTATCTACGGTCCAATCAAAATGTATCTTGAAATATAATTTTAAAATTTAGCATACCTATTGATACATCAATAAAAATAAATATAATAATAAAAATAAAAATTGATATTTTGTAGTTTTTCTTACTATTTGTAATTTGTTCACCTTAATAAATACTTTTTAAACAGCATTTTATCATAGCAAGCCAATCACTGTTTTTTTTTAATTTTTTGTTTAGTAACTCTGTGTAAATATGCGAAAAACAAATTTTTCCTATTAGATATAATAATCAATAGACTTATTTTGATATATTATTAGTTATTACATTTAATTAGAAATTAATTCATTTTTCGTTCGGTAATGCAACATTGAATAAATCATTTTTCAATAATTTTTTGAATCGATTCATTTTAAAATGTATTAAATGTTTAGTTATGTATGTATTTACTATTTAATAATAAGTTGTACAATATTTCTGATATATTTTACGTAAGACAACTTTTTAAGTATAAAATATGAATTTTTTTTTTTTTACATTCTCGATGCATGTTTTTAAGTTTATATTACGTTATTTTTTATTTTGAATGCATTTTTTCACCACTCTATAATCTATATTATTTATATATCATTATACAAATTATTGATTTATATTTACTTCTACTCTATAGTAGCCGGTAGGTAGTTTGCAACCCTCAATAAATTATTAGGAATACCTTATTCGTAGTTATAAATTATAATATGTATTCTCAATGTCTTCTCTCTAAGTTCTCAATGTATTCCCCAAATAATAAATACTACGATTGTCCGATTCCATTACACGTACATACCTATCACTAATATTACTCATTACATTTTTTAGGACCATCGTCTAGTGTTATTGATAATAGACTAGTTCATTTTTAGTAGAAGTAAAATAACATACATTCGTGAAATATTACTTATATAATAAGTTATAACTTCTAAGTATAAAAATGAAATTTTAAAATGTACTGTAATTATGTATTATTCATACAAATAGGCCGATAATAATTGGTCACATCCTCGGGAGAACTTAAAATTTTTACGTTATCCATTATCGTTAACATACATTTTCAGACACTTCGACCTTTTAGCTCGTGGCTAAACTTACTTTATACTAGCTATAGGCACCAAATATGTGTAGGTAATAGGAACATAAATAATTGAACTATGATAGCTACAATTTTGTTTTTTAATGTTATAAAAATATTGATTTGTGCAAATATAGTTTCATTTCTATCAATATATTTAGGTATACTTTTTCATATGTATAAAATTGAGGTGTTATTGATATTAAATATATCAAACACTCAAGCGATTATTGAACTAGTTAAAATTTAAAATTAATTCACATATTACACATAATATCAATGAAATGTTACGTCATTGCACATATACAACACCGTTGTAGTATACTGTAGGTACATAGGTACATCGTATATTCGTATTAATAATAAGCGTAATGGTTTGCTTTTGGAAAATATTTTACAGTTTAAAGCCACCCACCCCCTCGATATCCGCCTATGAATTTTGTACTTAAATGTAAAAATTGAATAAATCTTAAAGATTTTTTTGAATCACACAAACGTATACCTAACATGATATATTAATTACTTGTAGGTACACTAATTTAGACTGAAAACAGTACTTACTATAATCTAACTTAAGTAAAACGTTTATAAAGCTACTAATAAGTCCGAGCATGAATATTTTCCAACTAATGGCCTGTGTCTATTAAAAAAACTGATACCCAAACCTACCACAACGGAAAGATTGATTAAAAAAAATGTTCTCTAATATTGAAAAGCGAGGTGAAACCAACAAGTAAAGAAATATACATATAAATGATCCATGATGATAATTCATAAGTTCAAACCATTATAATAATTAATAACTAATAAATAATATAATTGATTTCATTATAATATAGCAAAATATTATTATAAAGTCAAATAATACCCAGTAATAAACACAACAGAAGTAGTGCAGTAGGTACTTACTACATATTTTGCTTATAAAAATTGTGTTTACATTAATTACCAATAAATAAAAAAAAGAACAAAAAAATAATAATAAAACAGAATACCGTCTGTTTGGGACAAGGGAAATTTAAAACTGGAACTACATATTATATTAACATGAGAGTAAATAATAAACTCTCAAATTTAATTGATCAAAGTTATAGAAATATTATTTTTTTAAAAACGCAGATAGGTCATTTAGGAATGGAAATGAAATGTTTAATCTGGGTATAGGTACTACATAATATACATACACCTATATTTGGACAGACTGACTCCAAATACAATTTCTAAGTGGTCGTGCAATAAATATTTGTTCATATATAATATTATTCCTATTGTTATTACCTTAAGTTTCAAACTTAATAGCAAATCCATACGTAATTGCAATTTTAACTAACAATAATTAAAAGCAGATTTTTTTGAAACAGAAATTATTTTTAAAAAAAATGGTTTTTTGGATTAGATTTAAAATTTGAATATAACATTTTTGTCAGTATGAAAGGTTACCTCAATAGTATTCGTATTCCGACACATCAGAAATGAAAATGACGTTGGTAATCCATATTTTTATTGACTTGTTGAATACTATTTAATGCAATTAATTAACAGACCTACTGTCGTTATTATAATGCAGATGCGTGGACTGTTTGGTGGATTGGGGTTTAATTAATTGAATCAGCTATACTCTCTTGTACGATTGGGTATAAAATGACAAATTTACAAAACGTGGGAACCGAATGAATTAATAATTACGTCTCTTGGGCATAACCTAACTAAACTTAAGTGACGACTTTATGGTTTTTTAGATACTTGAGTGATGAAGGTCGAAAACAGCGATGTGCCCACAATATTCAATCCGCGGAAGCCAAGACTTTCACAAAGTAATGCCGTGCTGACGTCAGACCACAGGCCTTATGGTCCTTTCTCGCACGTGCTGTCCAGAAGCGAATCTCGTATGTGTCTGGTTGTGCAGCGTTGTTCTAACAACGGGTGGATTTGATGGCCGAGGCGTGCAGAGCATATAAATAATTAATATGTGAAGAATTCGATTAATCCGCAGTGGAGAATAATCTTATAATTTGACTTATCTACATTATTCGTGCACTTGCGAATATACCTACCTATGTGTTTAATCGTTTTGAAGGGAGATGGCAAACATTTATACAGTATACTATAAGCCTCATCTCCAGGATTGAACATTTCTGCACGCCTCGAACTAAATACATCCCGTCGTCTGACATTTATCCTTGTGTTGTGTGTGCGTGTGCATGTGTTATGCTTATGACTTAAATTCTCGTTTCGTTTTCTTTCTAGTGTGTCAGCCTGAAGATGTGGAACAAGTGGAACAGTGCCAGCGAAGGCAGTTGGGCGTGTTCAAGAGGCTGAAGAACAAATGCTGTTCGAAACATGCGAGGAAGGTTTGTATAGTGCGCGAATTGTTAATTTTTTTCCAAATCCAGATAGAACAAAAATATTATTAGTAGAATAGGTAGGGTTAAAAAATCCATTTCCTGGCTTGTAGAAAAAAACTTACTCAACACATACCAATTTTCTCTTTACTTAGGATATTATTGTGTTGTGAATGTCCACAGGTATACTACGGTTTGTGCGTCACTTTTTTCGTCACAGCGTCTTGGGTTGGTGCCACTCACGCTATCAAGTACCTGTATATGTACCATCCAACCAAATATCCGGTGCTCACAGGCAGCGGGTTTAATTTTTCGTCCATACACCAACAAACGGTACGTATAAAAAAATTAATGTACAAAAATATTATCGATTTTCAGAAATTGGATAAACGTGTGCCTCGCACACACAATTATTTACATTGCCATGTAGGTAAGCGCAGACGAGGTGTTTATGAATCGGATTATGCTTGGACTGTATTGTTTGTATACGAGGTCAGAATTATTGCTCGTTGACGGTAGAAGAATAAAACTCAAAAATTACCATTTTACACGCCATTATATTATATATTATAATGTATTTTAAACGGGCGTATTACACGAGCGGTCGAAAACGAGGCTTTGTAAAATAATTTAACAGCGGCGTGCGTGTACTGTTCAACACACTTTATCTGCAAGTTCATCATTATCATTAACATATTATATAGGTATAGGAACATATTATATTTTTTTATATAAATGATTAATACGGATTTTATACAATTCTTTTCTGAAACGAAATATTCAAAATATATTATTATACTGTTGTTTCTACGGTTATTTTTATAAATGGATACCGATCAAAATAACCTTTAGTGAAAATCGCAGCTCTTTTAATTCGATAATTCCTATTGGCTATTATTATGTTGATAAAGATTAATCGCTTTTTCTGCCGGAGAATTTCAAAGGAAAGAGAATACGAATTGAGTGTATAGTATATTATATTAATTTTAAATCAAACCATCAGTAGGCTATTCGAGTGCTCGGGCTATTATGACTCGATCGAAATCAACTAGGTAGTAGGTACCTACCTGCAAAATCATCGATGGCCTCATTCAGTCATATGAACACACGCACATATAAATACTATTAGAAAAATAATTATTGTTTTTAATTATAAATATCATACGCATATTACATAATGCCGTTGTACCGGGTGGACGCGTTGCAGCTGATGACTTACAACGCGCCGTTCTTCACCACGTGGTTTTGCACGAACTGGACCGTGCTGTTCTTCCCACTGTACTTCTTCTGTCAGCTGGGCAGCCCCAACTACCAGACACCCACCGACATACTCGGAGAGAGCGTCCGAAACTTTCGGGACCGAGGGTTCACCGCCGCACACTTCCTGACTCGGTGTTGCATGTTCTGCATGCTCTGGGTGTTCACCAACTACCTGTACATACATGCGCTCAGCATACTCGTGGCCACCGACGCTCTGGCCTTGTTCGCCATCAACGTGTGCTGCGTGTACCTGCTCTCTTGGGTCATACTCCACGATCAGTTCGTCGGCGTCCGGGTGAGTGTGTCGTGGCTCCCTTCTCGACCTCCCCTCCCCGCCACCATCATTCGCAAAACCGAAAACCTTCAAGGCACGTGTGTCTGGGGTGTTGGGCTTCGGCGGAGGCGGCGGGGTGGGAGACGATAAGAGATGTTTTTCTGAGGGGTTGTAGTAGGAACGACCGTTGTCGTTACTTTGAGTGGTCCAAGAGGTGTATTTGAGGGGGTGTAGAGATTCTAGCGACAGAAACAACTGTAAAAGATGAATAAATAAATAGGGAGATTGTATAAGTTCCTATATTTTCACAAGGAGGCGTGACAGGTAAAAACAACTCAAGTATGAATTCCTACACGGGATTAAAACATGTTGAGTCTTCCACACATATTTTACAAAATGTTTAATTTACAACGATCCGTCCAGACCTATTGTCATTGTGCATACATAATAAGGAAAAGAGATGAAGTAATATTAATTATTAACAACACAAAAAAACAAACAAATTTAAACTGCACGGCACACCAACTATACTCAAATACTCTATGGGTACATAATAATTTAGTTACCAATAATAATTCTAATAATAATAAGAATGGAAAAAATACATAGGAGCTTAATATTTACTACCTAATTACTTTAATTATAATAATATGCATAGTATGTATTTAATTGTTTTTTTACTAAAAACTAGGAGTAAAAAAGTTCATCGGAACTCACATATTAACTCATTTTAATTCTTATATGACTTACATAGTTTTCTGTTTACCTATTAGGTATGGTGTTAGAACTCGAACTTTTCAAAAGAAAAATTCAGGAATACTATAAGCGGAAAACTCATTAAATTCATTGCTATACGTTGTAGGTACCTGTTATGTAATTACGAGTACAAGTATATAATATGTTTGTTACCCAAGCCGAACACTCAAATATGAAACTGTTCTAGGTTTGTGTAGGTATATGATAAAAATATTATAATTCAGTCAGTGCTGGAATGGCAGGAGGGGGCGCAGGGCGGCAGAGCTCCTCTTCAATTATTATTTCGTTAAGTTGGGCCTATTCAATAAGATATTAAAATTAAATTAATTATGTTTTTTTTCAAGTCCCGGAGTCCCCTTTCTTTTACTTAACTAATTCGAACACTGCATATAGTATACTCTATTCATAGTATATACTGCATAATATATTATAAAAACATTTTGATATAGTTTATAGAGCCATTATAAATGTTTGATTTTAAAATATAAAATCAATGCACTTACACGAAAGGACGTATTATATCTAATATCTATATCTATACACTCTGCTATGAGAGGTTTAAACTCCACGGCCACGTTTCCCAATATTATTATTGAATAACAGGAAATCCTGGTGACATATTCATAGGGGGGGGGGGGGGGTTGTGACCCCTACGTCCGCAAAAAAGGTGTAGTTGCGCCACCACCCAGTGGCCAGTGGCATAAACAGGTAGTTAAATCAATGATAGATTAACGCATTATAATATGAAAAAATTCACCATTTGGGCTAAGTTACTTCTAAAAAAGTTATAACTTATTAGTTATTAGTCATTATCAGTGAAACAGATTTTGACCACTATGGTAATATTATTACTGCCCATGTCATGATGCAAAACGATAAAAATATAATTTTTGTTGATTTATAATAATTTACTGAACAATATTAATTTTTTATTATTATTTCAAGTAGCTATAATATGTTTACTGTAGATCATAATTTATGCCATACATAATATACTATATAGTGTATATTTTACACTATACATTGACGTATATACTGTATATTCTACACATATACATGTTTTATGTTGTGATCATGTTGTTATACAATTTTTTTAGTAATGCGTGCACACATCCGCATGATTTAGATTAAATAGATTTACAATCTTCATGGATTATGAAAGGGGGAATTTCTCCCTGTACTCCAATTTATTTGCACCTACATGGACTTACTCTGTACCTAAACTCTAAAGTGTACACTGTACAGTAAATACCTAATAATAGACGACTATGTATAAAAATACAATCGTCTACCTAATAAAAATATATCATTATGCATGCGATCAATTGCGATGACGTAGATATATTACAATGCTTTTATTGATTGGAACGCTATATTAAAATATGTAGTGTTTAAAAAGTTCGGGGATTTTAGTAAATCGTATTAAGCGACGCACGTTGCGGGACCACGTCGATATTGTGCGACCCGTGCCGTTTTTAGCAATGCTCGTTTGCAGATCGTGGCTGTCATCCTATGCAGCACAGGGGTGGCTTTACTCGCCTACATGGACGCCGGTATTACGAACAAAAAGAAGACCATGACCGGGGTTCTGTTAGCGGCTTTAGCCGCTGCTGGGTCAGCAGTATATAAAGTGAGTACATCTCTCTGGCACAAACACTGCTATTTGAATGAACAAAATATTTGTATAGATTTATTTAAATATTTTATGTCTGTATTGTGTCTTACACAAATAATTGTATACTCGTATTAAAATATATAAAAAAAATAATTGAATTCTAAAAGGTACTTTTTTTATTTATTTAAGCTTCGACAACTGAGGCCATTAGCTATAGGTTGTGGTACTGTAGGGTTTTGGAACTGTAGGGTTTTTGGAATAAAAGGTACTTACTAATATAAACAAGTTACAGTTTTATAGTGTAATAAATTATCAGGTAGGTAAATAACACTTAACTACACAAGTAATAAAATATACATTATATTTAACTCCGTTCATACCATTTAAGTACATTTTATAAAAGTAATTTGCCATCTTCCTTGATTTCTGTTGTGAAAAATAGAAATTGGTGAATATTATAAAATACCTAATAATTAATTGTTTATGTTTAATTAATAATGACATAATACCAAATACCTAGGTAATAGGTGACAAAATAATATGATAAATTGATAAGGAGCGCAATTTGAAAAACTGCATAAAATAAATATTATTATTTTAATTTTAAAAACATTATTATATAAATATTTAATTTAAATTTTTATGCTAAATAATTATATAGGTCAGTAGCCAGTAGGCAATGCACTTTTTTATTTCCTGTCTAATTCGGCTATGACACAGATATTATATTCTGTATGACTTATGGTTTCAAATTATATTATCTAGGTACTTATAAGTTATATATAGTTTATAGATTATTTTTTGTGGTGTATGAAATATTAGACTACCTACAGGAGAATGTTATATTTAAGAATACATGAAAAAATTCTAGTATCCGTAATATAGTTATAATAAAGTTATTATAGTAATACTATAAAATATAGCTATTATCTATAACTATAGTTATAATTATTTTCTGAATAAAACTGTTATGGATTAAACGTTTGTCATTTAAGTAATACGTTGACTGATGAGCAAACTCTCAAAAATAATGTCGAAACGATGAAAATAATTGAGAAACTAGAATTAATATATTATTAACTGTAATATTTTTAATATTTTATCGTACTTTACAGGTCATGTTCAAAAAAATGATCGGCGATGCTACTTACGGTCAAGTGTCACTATTTTTTTCGCTCATAGGCCTGTTGAACGCCGCGCTCCTCTGGCCAGTGTGTTTAGTTTTGTACTTTTCTGAAGTTGAAATACTTCATTGGGACCGTTTGCCTTGGATGATACTATTATCGGCCAGCACTCTGTCTTTGGGTACTAAACAAATATCTGTATCTGCGTAACACTGTCTTATTATTTCATATACATTTCCATTTTCAGTAGCGAACTTACTGGGAAATTTGAGTGTTGCGTTCACTTACGACATTTTCATTACGTTCGGATTAATCACCGCGGTTCCCGTGTCTGCAGGTAAATTTTTCCATCGGACTAAATCACGAAATACTTATATTATGTTTGTACGAGTAATTACACCAAGTTTGACGTGTTTCGTGTTTATGAAACATAAATTGTGTATTAAAAAACATTTTATTATACTCATGAAATACAATAGGTAGTTGTCGCGATTTACTTATAATATATATATATTATAAGTTTATCGAAATTATTTTTAGTAAAAAAAAGTATATAGCGACCATTTTTTTGTTCACACGGCCTTTTGTACTTGGACTATTTTACTGTTTCAGCCATTGACATAACCATACACGATGTACAGTTTTATGGTATGAAACTTGCTGGCATCATACTTATATCGATCGGTTTCTTATTGGTCATGTTTCCTAACAACTGGCCAGAATACATTTTTCGATTGCTCAGGTAAATTGCACATAAATATAAGATTCAATGCGAGCGGTTTAGGCATTTCTTACTACAGCGCTGGCAAATAAATCGGACGAAACACTCACCTATTATGTTTTTAACAATTATTTTCAGGAATATAATACTACTGAGTCATAGCGCTAGGTGAGTGTAGCGTGAACCAAAAAAAAAAGCATGAATTTTTTTGTGGAAATTGTTGAAAGAGTGGACCAATATATACATAATATAATATATAATAATATAATAATAATAATAATCTAATAATAAGATGAATTGTAGCTTGGGGAAGGCCTTGTGATAGATGCTGCAGTAGTAGGGTTAAAAAAAAAAAGAAAAGAAGCGGTTGGCGAACAGCGTAAAAAATAGACGATATTACGTGTATTATTATATGCATACTTGGCCGACCTTTATTTGATTATATGCCTAAATTACACTGCAGAGGTCGGTGCGTGTTTCGTGTGTGTATGCGTGTGCGTGTGTGATACTTTAATATAACGACAACAATAATTTATATATTTAATATTATAATACAATAACAATAATAATTAATGTAGTAAAATATATTATATAGTAAAAATAATATATATTATAGATGTGTAATGACGATAGTTTTAATTATAATAATAATATATAATCACGAAATCGCTTCTATCCTGTTACGCGCAACCTCTTCTTTTTGAACCCCGTGTGGGCGTTATATATATATATTATATTATATACACTTTGCATGGCGATTTAGAACGGTAATTGCATGCGGTTTTTGGTGATGTAAAAAATAAATGTAAAAAAAATAAAATATATACCAAAGATTGTTTAGATCACTGGTGCGAGTGCAAAAGATCGATTGAAAATGTAATTAGAACCCTTTCGATTGCGCCGCCGGGAGTGTAACGTGTATGTACGTTCTGTCTGTTATTGTACCCGCAGGTGGAGCCGGAAGAACCGGGGACTGCCACCCAACCCACCCAAAGTGGAAATCGACTACCGGACCGGCTACATCCGGTCGCATTTGCGATCTCCGTCCGGTCGGGTCAGGTGACCGACTACTGCCATTGCCGCTCACTCACCGCGGACGTCGACATCGTTATTGCTGGCGATCGATAAATCGGCCGACAAACGCTGTAATAATAATAATAATAATAACAATTGTCGTCGTCGTATGTGACTGCAACAGTACTTATTGTGAATGTTCTGATTTAATTTCTTAGCCGTTTTACTTCTATATTTTATTATATGTAAATAATATTCCTTAGAGGCAGTGCTTGAATTAATATTGGAGGGGGGGCCAACTGCCTCTTAATTTTTTTCATAAGTCAATGGTCAATACACGAACCTTATAATTTGATTATGTGATAATCAGAATTTTTGGAATCAGAGAAATTATGAATGTATATTATTTTATACCTAGACTCGGAGGCCCTCTGGTCCTCGTGGGCGTTTTTGCGTGAAAACCAAAAAAGTCTACTACAAGATTACTTTTTCCTGAATTGGGTGTTTTATGGTACTAACTACTAATTCCTGATTTGATTGTATCATCAATAACTAATAAGATCATGTATATAATATAAGATTATGTGTTTGGTTATTATTATGTAACTAATGTATTTGGCGTGAAGTAGATATATTTTTTTGGAACACCCATTATTTAGACTTCATATACAATCAATAGATAAGACCCCCTTCAATTTTATTATTTTTCCAATTCAAGCACACCTTAGAGGCATAACGTTAACACATATCCGTAAATAATACTACTAGCCTGCTAGTAATATTATACATTTTAATATTACATGTTGTTCGTGAACATTTTTGTAAAATACGTTCGTGTTTCGAGTATACTGTATAATATGTACTATATTATTATATACAATTGTTATTATTATCATTATTATTAGGTATGTAGATAATGTTCTTTAAACAGAATTGAACATACATTTACACATTTCTCTTGTTTCTTGTTTAATATAAAAAAAACCCGTAATAAACTCGCGTATTCGTATTATATAGGTACATAATATTATAATTGACATAAAATTACGTTAATCACTCGAATTGTAATTTGTAATGTATTTCAAAATGTATACTTATCCCACGATGGCGCGAATTTATAACAGATTGCAGGAAACATCTTGTGGATTATAAAGACGACAATATATCCGTCCACGAGCAATACCATTACATTATAATATGTGTTTTTATTGGCAATACCTCATCCTTCACAGTTTACTCTAATAACTCTTTAAGGAATTACTGCTATAATAATTTATAATAGTCCTATAATCCTGTACGAAACAACGAAATGTATGATACCTATCCTACATTTTAAACGATTATTTGTTGAAGGTAATTCAAATCTATCGTTGTTTCAAAAATACCATAAAACCATATGTAAGTAATAAGTATGTAACTGAATTGTATAAAGAATATAAAATGTGAATCATAAAAAAAGACAAATGTTTAGGTAACATTTGGATTACTTAATTAATTCGTTTTGTATAGGTACCAACATACCTAGTAAGTAAATTAAATAGACATTTTATATTATGTTCGCCTAACAAAGACAAAACTTAGTTACCTAAAAAGTTTGAACCATTTGAAGCATCTACTGTTACTTGTATTATAAATATTAATATATTATAATAAACTGTAAACTATATGTTTAAGATCCATATTTAAGTAATCATTATGATTTATGACTATAAACTTCAATATTCCAACAATTAAAAAAAAATCAGTTAATTTTTTACATTTTATTCTCTTTTTTCAAAACGATTTCAATTCAAGAACTCAATAAAAATAAGTTTACCTATTGATCACTAGAGAACTCTTAAATCGGTTTAGAATAACTAAATTACTCATTCATTTTTAAATCACTCTCCTGAAAAAAGTAGGTACTGTGTTGTTACAGTTGTTGAAATCTTATTATCTTAAACCAAATAGTCGAATAGATGTCTATAATAGATCTTGCGTTTTTGAGTTATCTCGAGGCGGTTTTTCTCTTTAATAAAAATAAACAGGTAAATAAATATTGGTAGCTTACAAGTTAGTTAAGGTCAAAAATATGGTTCCAAAACCAAAACTGAAAACACACTAGGTATTAGAATAATTTATTATATACTATATAAATGAAACTTTCAATATGGTATATAAATATGAGGTGGTTTTTGTGATGCACTGAATACTGATGCCATAATCTAAATGCACTAATAGCTAACCAAAATAATATATTTTCGGAATTTGTTTAAATAAATGTATTCTTAAAGGATATACAAATTACAATTATTAAGGATTTGATGTCTAACTAATAAGTTACCAGTATGTTACTATTCAACACAATTTAAAAATTTGTGATCACACATCATTAAGTTATTAAGTTTAACAAAAAATAGTGTACATTGCCCTTAGTGTAAGTTAACTAAACAAAAAAACAACAAGGCTGTATTATGTTGACTCACAATTAAAATAGAATAAACATATAGAATATTTAGTGATGTTAAAATAATTTTGTTTACATCTTCTGAAACCTTAGATCCATCTTGATAAGAAAAACTTATTTTGAAGAATTTAATTAGAAAAATAATATATATTTCACTAGTTCAATAATTTATCACTTATGATAGGTATTGAGAGCTTGGGATGTGCATATGATAACTAATCATTTAAGTAAATTAAGAATAACTATAAATAAAATAATTTATTACATTTATATTAAAGTTACCATAGCATTCAAGTTCTGATGCCATTTTTAGAGAATTAAATGCATTAAATTTTGATAAGTTAGGTATTTTTAATATATTTATTATTAGTTACATGTACTAAACAGAGAAACATTATCCCAATATGTATGCATAATTTCAATACTAGATTAAAAAAATAATGTAACTATAATGTTTAAATGTCATCAATCTTTTGGTTTCAAAAGTTCATTGAATACCGCTATTGGCGCTATTATAATAGGTACCTATATAAAGATGATTTGTTTGTAAAAAAAAAAGAGAATTGAGAAATTATGATTTTCTTATTGAATAGGTATGCCAATAAATCTTTTGGTCAGTCTTTTGTAAATTTTTTGGCACCAATATTTTTCAATGATATGCGCCTATTGAACTAAAAAAAAAAATTAAGGTGATACTATGAATGTTAAATGCATAATATATAAATATTTATTTATAGAATTGAAAAAGAGTGTCAGTTAATGTTTAAAATGTCTGTTTTGGTTATTTTTTAGATGTCAAGTTATATTAAGTATATGTTATGTTCATCTATTGCTAATATTTATCTAATTATTTTAATATTTAATATTTAGTAATAATAATAACTCCCCATCTCACAAGCTGCGAAGCTGAAATGAGATAAGTCAATCCAAATTGTAATTAATGAATATCTAATAAGTAAATACAATGTGTTGATTTTCTGAAGAAAAAAGAATTATATGATAAAGTAGATGATTATTTTAAGATTAGCTATAGAATAGCAGACACAGCATCCCCTAAATATCTAATACTCAATAGTCAGTTACCTACTTGGGCATTAACATTAAATTATTACTATAGTTTAGTTCGCAGTTTTTATCTTAAAAGCTTATCTTTAACTATATTATTGAATTTATTTAACTACCTACTTTTAATATATTAATTAATAACTATAAAGCATAGTAAATATGAGTATCATAGAAAAAAAATTACAAGCTAACCATTTTCATATAATCAGTAGTTAGAACAACTAAATCACTTGTTCAAATATTACCTATATATATTACTATTAACTATTGTCTATTGATTTATGACTAATGCAAATAATGTTATTTGTTTCACTATGAAGTATAATTTCAATGTTATATGTAGCTACTAGCTACTAGCTATTTTATTATTATTATTTTTTTTTTTAAAAGTCATCATAATGTAAATAGTGAATGGATACAATGATCAGTTTTTGGTATTTAAATATTTAATTTATGATGTTACACTTAACTTAAATTAAGTAGGTATCATTATCTGTTTGAAATGTTCATAGAGTATCGACAGTACAGATAGGTAGTATAATAGGTAATAAAGATAGTACTAGAATTTAATTTATCATACCCTGCAATAATTAATTACAGAGATAGTAAATAAGTTTAAATAGATTGACCTCTTTAATATTCTTTATTTTTTTTTTTTTTGTCTTAAGCTCGGCAACTTAGGCCATTAGCTGTTTGTAGGGGAGGGTGGTTACTTTGTATATGTGTTTGTGTATGTGGCACTGCGTTACACCAAGACTAAGCCACTAATATTATTATACTAGCTGAGTATTAACTTACATTAAGTTTTCTACAATTGGTTTTACATTTTTTTAAATTTTATTTTTAAACATACCTAGTACCTATAATGAGTATTATTTTCAGTTTCATTGTCTTAGTAACTAATATTGTATATACTATATTACTTTATGAATAGAAACTACTTTTTAATGGCAGGTTTATTATCAAATAGGTACCTAATCAAAAATATCAACAAATTCTTGTGAATCTTAAAAAAGTACTTATAATATAACCGTTACAATTATTGAATACGTTAAAAACTTAACCCGGGTAATTATAATATTTCACAACTGTCTTTTATTTCAGCTTACCTTGTATTATTATTATTTCTAAAATAAAACTAAAAAAAATTGAATTACCTATAGGTATGTTTATAAAAAGTAGGTACCAATAATACCAATACAAAAAACCCTACCTATATAACAAGTCCATTACAAAACAATGAAAAACTCATACAAACATTATTATAATATTTTAGACTTATGTCTTACAATATAATTGTCAATTTTTTCAGCAAAACTATACAATAGATTTATAGGTACCTACCTACCTACTTATATTGTTACCTATTCAATTATTCATGTACAGCAATAATATTATGATAAACTAAACTAATGGACTATATATAAAAAATATTACTACATATTACATAATATCTTCTAAAAGTACTAGCGGTTAGTGGACGATCGTTGACCGCTGCTGATGCCGCCGTCAATACCGTCTCTGCCGCCACCAATACCGCTGCTTTCGTCACCACTATCATTGCCGCCGCTATCAACACCACCGCCGGTACCACGACCGCCTCTGGCCACGACCGATGACTTCACGGCCACCGCTGCCACCACGACGAATGCTGCCAGCACGATGAATGCTGCGACCACCGAGAACAGCTGTGTCTAAGATCATCCATCCTGCGTATCTTTATGTACAAATGTTCAAAAGTGTGAAGATGGATATCGTACACGAACTTCGAGCAACAGAACACAACGTTGCAGGACTGGCAGTAGAACTTACAGTCCGTGTTTAAACATAAGCAGCAGTCGTTGGTTGTGTCCGTGGGTGCTCTATAATAGTTTCTGCAGAGAACGCACGCGTACTTAAGGGTTCCACGGCCGTTATCCAGGTAATCTATAAATAGCTTACGCATAAGTCCCGGCATCGCCGGTAAGTTTACATCACTTTTTGAAGACATGTAACGGAAGCTGTCGGTGCATGTATATGCGTGTCTGATGATTCTGAACCACGGCGAGTACAACAACGTCTTACAAGTCTTGCAGAAATAAGACATGTATTGATCAAACCAGTTTTTCCTTACATTGTGGTGTTTCGAGGCCACGTGAACGTAGAAATTCGGTAACCAGCCCCGGATACTGCAACTATGGCAATCAAACCAACTATTATTTAGCTGTAATAGATGTGACGCTTGACATGTATTTGCCGTGAGTTGTTCACCAAACGGATTCAAAACGTCATACCTGGAGCAGAAGCGGATACCCTGCGATCCTTGTCTTACATATCCCATTAACATATCCGACCTTTGCACCTCATAATTTACCATGGTTAGCGGTGGCAGCGGTGGTAGCGGTGGTAGCGGTGGTAGCGGTGGCAGCGGTGGTAACTGGGGACGAACCGTCATGGAAGACATTAGAGGCAGGACCGATGACGATACTGCAGGTGTACTGTGCGAATCTGTCGACCTCGTAGACGTCGATGGTGTAGGACTATTATTCGTCCAAGTCGGCCACGTGGACGTCGATATCTTAGAAATATCATTCGTCCACGCGGACGTCGTTGGTATTCTAACAGTTTTCATCCATGTCAGAAACGTTGACGTCGATGATCCATTCACCGACATCTGGCAGATAGTAGATGGTCCATTTATTGACATCGCGCAGGTAGTAGATGGTATGATTTCTTCCCCGTTTCGTGTCATATCGTAAATATTTCTTATATTTCTAATCACTGTAGAGGATATTAGTGTATGTCGATCTCACCGGAACTTCAATCTGCAAATCGGATACAGTTAAACTCTTGTTATTATTTGATTCAGTATACATTGAAAATTGATATGCTTAGATGCACCACTGAAAATCGTAACCTAAGGGGGAGTTGATGGTTTTAGGCACCCCTTTCAAATATTTTCCAGTTATTACTGCATTGCGTGTATAATATGTGACTTAGGAAAATCCGTTCGAGAACATACAATATAGATATTTCAACTAACGGACTAACATAGTATTGTAGTATAATTATATATTAAATTAAACCTAGTATTAAAATCTAATACAGTGAAACTTCCATGTAACGAATTCGAATAAGCAGTAAATAAAATTCGTAATATGGAGGAATTCTTTACATAGAATTACGTATATTTTTGTTTAAAATTTGATAGTGACAACATTTACAAAAACCAGTTTTTATCGAATAATTATTTCGTTATATAGGAACATCAGATTCGTTGTATGGAGATAAATTAACAATGAAGGTCATGGTTCTCAAAAATAATTCGTTAAATAGAAAATTTCGTTAAATAGAAGTTCGTTATATGGAAGTTCCACTGTATTATTATAGTATAATTATAAAGTTCTATTGGTAAGACCTACTTTTTTTTTATACTTGGAGAGCGACTTACTCACTATCACGTAATTCCAGCAAAAGTGATAAATAACTTTACTCTGGAGCGTACCTAAGGGAAGGAGGTCTGGGTTTGGACCTCCCCCCCATGGATTGACAAAATTTAAAATGTATAAGGTGTAAACCTCTGATTGTATAATCATTTTACACGTTAAAAAAATTTTGACCCCCTCTTTGAAAAATTCCTGGGAACGCCCCAGGCTGGAATGACAGATTTGTTCTATAAGAGAAAATGTATCTTTGATTCTAAATTTGTAATTCATATTTTGTGTTTGTTTTTCAATAAATTAGTTCAGATAAAAAATATTAAAAAATTAAACATTACATTACTTAGAAAATAGAAATATCTTATACTGAAATAATATACTATAGCAAAAATTGTATTCTTTTAGATTATAAATCAAAAAACATTTTTTATAAGATTACGAAAATATGAAAAACAATAATTTTTAATAAATCTGCTATAAAAATATACCCCGACAGTGCCAAAATCACCCAATCCAGAAAATCTCTGTGATGATTTTCTAGGATTAGTTCGATCTACAATAATAATATAATATTGTTATTATAGTTACCGTTTATTATCTTTGAAATGAAGTGGAAATAATGAAACAACATTTCATATTTTAGTCTTCGTGTAATAATGTAGACATTTCACGTGTACACGCCAGCAGTTTACTCACACGTTAATGTGAATGTCTGTACACCTCTGTGTTGAAAAGACGACTGGTTCGGTGGACGTGAAACATATTGACTGCAGGGTATTAAGAATTTGGTGACCAAATTGTTTTGGGAACTATTATACGGACAAAAGAATGTTGATAGGCCTATGGCCGCAATGCCAACTACCTGTTCATAATATATTTTATGTGAAGGGTTCGAGTTAAATGTACAGCGGGGGTTGTTGTATTCAAAACATGTATGTGTGTCTATGTCCTGCCCCACACGAAATCAAACAATACAAAGATCATTTAAGTGGAACCGGTCATCGTAGAAGGAAAAAAATAATAAACCTATATTAAGTGTCCCTGCGATGTAAAAAAAAATAACATGTGTTTTATATACTCGACCACTCAAATATTAAGGAAAAACACAGAAATAATTCAAAGTCAACTTCTTTTACGTAAGTGCCAAAAGGGACTAGTATAATATACAAATATATAATTCATATACTCTTGTTTAAACATAGGAATAAACAACGAGCGACATGAGAAGTTTCCCGAGCCGCAGTGATAAATGCATTGAGAATAAAAGCGGTAGATTATACTGCCATCTTCTCAAATGAAATTATTTTTTAATTAATGTCTATTATAAAAATGAACGCATCGTTATTCGATGAAATTATGGGTGTCGAGTTTACTATTAAATAACAATAGATATAATTTTGTAAGAGACTATAATATAATCTATGAACTTTCGGTATGTTAGTTAAAATTATAGAAGAGTATTTCAATATACATAATATTTGTATTATTCATAAAAGTATTGTTTTCAACTATATCTTATTTGCATGGGCATATTCAATGTGGGATGTAGGGGATGGATCCTCTTCACGTGACCTTTTTTTTAGATAATAAAATATCAGGGTAATCGGTAAAAACGACATGGAAGAAAACCGGCGCAACCCATTTGCGTTCGAACCCATTTATCGTAGTCCATATGCACCCGATTCAGATCAGGTGAAAATCCAGCAACATTGCCACTTATTGAATATATTGGCGCGTAACTATAAAATCTAAAATAATATTTGATCGTTTTACATGCTAATCTAAAACCTTGTTTAGTTTTTCGTTATTTTAAATACCACGTGAGTAGAACCTTGTTTCTAATGATACACGTATACAATAAACATGTATCTAGCGTATGTTACATGGTGTTAGGTATAGTTGTTAATTATTTCAGTAATAATGTGTACCTAATATTTTCATATAATTTAATATTTTAATATATTGATGAATCTCAATCCGTTCTTATGCTATATAAGTAGGTAAGCTTAAAAATTCCTATAATCAAAATTTGAATATATTATGTAGTTTATACATAATATATAAAAATGCATTGATCATGTCTTAAAACTTCACCATGCAACTCGTAGTATTCGACATTATTATATACTGGGTGGCCGAATAGATTGTACATTTTTATATGGTCAAATTTATATGATTGTATCATATTTTTAAATAATGATCAAATCCGAAGGGTGAAGGCACTGGAATTTTAGTGTTGGTCATATTCGAATGTATACGCGCGGATAGTTATAGTTATTGTGGCGTGTAGTTATAACTTACTGTGTTTGATCAACCCTGATGCCCAAATTCTTGGAACATAAATTCTTAGGTCTTCTAAGCGTTCTACGTCGTTTCTTTTCTTTATTAGAAACATGTGTTGTATATAATAAAATATAATACTCCAATGGTTTATCGATGTCTTTTGTCGTTGACCATCATAAGGGTGGTGTGAGGGTCACACCGGCTACGTCTCATTGTTGGTGTGTTACAATAGTTAGGTAGAAGCGACGCTGTGACGCCAAATTATTTTGGCCACTGGGATCTGCGATCTTCGTATTTTGGAGTGAACGTTTTATAAGATTTTTTTTTTTATATTATCCAACCTACAGATGTAGTACATTTATGTAGATGGTATACAATATAAATTATGAAAATAGTTCACATCAGATCCTCCTCTGCTGTCGGTTTAAATGGAAAAAAAAGGATCATAATAGACCACACAAAATACTGATCATGTTCTTTGCATCTTCTTTAATATTATAAACCACCTAATGAACATCGTATCTTGGCTTAGTACAAATTATTTATTCACAGGAGAAAAACTATTTTCTTCATTTTAATTTTTGAATTTAAAATTGTAATATTCAAACTAATTAATTAGGTGCTAATATACTTCATACAGTTTCTTAAATCTAAAAGCAAAAAGTATAATTGAGTTAATTTTTACCATGGGATACGCCAAAGGCAATAGAAATCAAAGTTGTTTAAAAAAATGAATATATTTTATACATAATAAATATCCCAACTTAAACATTTCGGTTAAAATTAAGTATTAAATCTAGTATAATGAACAATCAGCTTATATACGAGTAAATTTGGGTTCCTATATGGACCTATCAGACCTAGCAGGTAGAAATAATACAAAATATGCAAAATTCTTACGAGTTAAAAAAAAAGGTACGAATGTTAGTTCCTAGTTTCCTACACGATTACAAAAATGAGACGTGTAAGTTCCTAGAAGGTAAAAAAAAGGTGCTTTAGTATCTAAGTTCTTACATGACAGAAAAATATATTATAACAAATAATTACATTTAATGTTCATTCATTTTATAATTCAAATAATTTAATATTTCATATAATATTATGGCTTGAAAATTTCTCTAAATAAAGTTGTAAGCACAATACAGTTATTATAACTTGTATTATTATACCTACTCCGCACTATTATACTCCAATATGGACAAAGAAACAATCGGTGTACTTACAGTGTAATCTAGATTAGTGTATAATTGGAGTACGATTGGTGAATTAATTAATATATTATATACAGCCCCATCAGTTTGACAACTTATAATATTATATCAAATAGTGTACACTATTTTTTTGTAACTAATATCGAATTATAAAATGTATATACAAAACATAAAATATAAATATTTTTTTTACATTTATGAAATATTCATCAAAATGTTTGAATATTAAATGCATCATGATATTTTTATACTATTATTTTCTTTAACAATTATCGAATTACAAAATGTATTGAGCTGAAATATAACTGCTCCCCTTTAGAAATGTTATGTATTTATATTTATATATTATAAATAATCCATGTGTCTTAAAAGTGAAATTTATCCTTATAAGTAGTCATTAGTCTACTAGATTTTATCCTCATATAAACATTTTAGTAACTGAATAACGACTCGATTGAATTTTGAATTTAGACCTACGTTAACATTCTCAGGAAAATTTACCAACAAATAATTTACAGTAAATAAAATGAGAAGAGTATAACACTACGTAAGATAATCCTTAGGTTAGTGGTACTCAACATGTGTTCCGCTAACTGCTTGTAGATGTGCCACGGTCACGACCCTATCATATTTAATAAAAATATACATTTCAAAGTTCTCAAAATTTTCATTATCAATAATGATTATTATACTTTATTACACTTGTCGGTTTGCGGCCAAGGTATAATATCATGAAAAACTATTAGTCGTTAGACATCAATGTTTTCTAAAAATCGTGATTTTAGTATACAACATTTTTAAATTAACATTATAATTTTTATATTCTATAATACTATACAATGTTCCGTCAAAATGTTATGTTATAAAAAATATGCTACGAATATAAAAAGATTGAGAACCACTACCTTAAGTTATTCAAACAATTTCAAGAATTAGAAAATATCGTATTTAAGAATATTTAAAAATTCCAAAAATTAGATTTTGAAAATGTATTTCATTACTGAAGAAAAAATAGGTGAGCATGCTTGGTGAATCACATAATTGTATTATGTTCTAAAATTATATAATTGTATTGTTTCTGAAAAAAAATGTAGCTTCCTCTCCCATTTCAGAATTTTAGATCCGTCCCTGTTATTTACTATACCCTGTCATGACGCTGGACCGATAAATACTCGAGGTCACTGCAGCGATGTGTTACCGAACAAATTTAGACCATGTGGGGTAGGTGAATCACACATAACATTTATCTTATTCTTAGCTACAATATGAATTCTGGGTGGCCTCCCCGTTGTGTCTCGGTGGCACAATATATCTACTATACAAATATTTTTTGCCATATTATACCCGAGTGTAAAATAAATATTCGAACATGTGTTCATGTCTTTCTGCTATTCTTGATATTTTTCCTATTTAATTGTTTTGTAGATTTTTATTTTACATTTACTTTCCTGAAATTGATATAAGATACATTTTGCTAATAATATTACTGTAATTTAGTAGTACTGGGCTACAGTCTGCATATTTAATAATAAATACATGAATACGTGTCTATGAACACTATTAAACCCAGAGTTCAGAGATTAGAAAATATGTACAAGAGCATATAAAATACAAAAGCAAATCGATAAAAACTATTATACATATCGTAAGTTTCATCCACGTGTGTAAGTTGTCAACAGAAACATTTCTGTCTTGTTAGTTTTAATGCTGCACATTAATTATCTCTAAACAAATTTGAATTTTAAAAAAATGGAGCAACGTAGGTGCTGTTCTGCTGTTCAGTAGGTGTCGAGTGTACCTTCGTAATTGAGTTAGAAGATCAGTATTATTCATGACGTAGTATATGTATTACACTTGAATGCAATGATTAATCTTTGCAAAACGAAAAACGATTCTGAACAATCCCAATCCGTGAATATGACGAGCACACAAATATAAGGTTTAAACGGTATAGGTAAACGAGTAAAAAATACGGTTTTAAAATAGTAATATAATACATTACATCACATTAATGTTAGTTCAATGATCAATAATTTTATTATCTTATTGTATAAGGTCTGCCGTCAGTAATTATTGGAGTCATTAGAGTAATATTTATATAAAAAAAAATAAAATATAAAATTATAATAGTACCACGAGGTGATTTTAAAAAGGTCGAAACGTGTCGCCACTGTAAACCCTCACGGCGCCGCGATAAACCTAGCATCACTTAATTTCGAAGCAATTGCGGGTGGCTTACAATATTGAACGGCAGGTACATGGATACAACTATACGAGTACATGTTATACTTAGTGACGCGCAGACTGTACACAATATTGAGCGCCATAAATAGTATTGTCATTTACACCGTTTTGTTGATCGAGATTTAATCAGATATTTGTCGTCACAAATACCCGTAGCCAGTGACGGATCTAGTGGCGACGGAGGGTCGGCGGAGCGGCGGCGGCGGGGACGACCGGTCGGTTCCGCAGTGGCGGCGCCGGAACAGCAACGTGGCGACGTCTCGGTCGTCTTGGTCGTCGTCGTTGTAACCGTCAACGCCGCCGCCGACACCATTGCCGAACCCACCGACGCTGCCGCCCCTGTGGCCGCGGCCGCGACGGCGCCGGTCGCCGACCGGTCTTGGGAACACATCCGACTGGGTCTCCCAGCACGGCGCCCGGGCCGCGGCCGGCGGCGGCACGATCCCCAACGGGAGGCAGCTGCCGTACGGTATGTACCCCTCTTCGGCGTGCGGCGTCTGCACGTACAGCCACTGCTCGTTCTTGAACACCGCGTTCACCACCATGCCTAGTGGTAGTGCCACCTCCGTCTGGTAGTGGTCGTCCAGCTGAGTCTGGTACAGCAGACATCCCGTGCATAGCACCATCGGTATGTTGCCCGGCCGACCAATCGACGACTGCGTGAAGATATCGAAACAATTATTAATAATATGGTATGATAAGTTATTAATACAATAATTTGAGAACAGACGCTAAATGGTATTCGGATATGCCCCCCCCCCCCCATTAGCTTCCGTGAAGACAGGTTGGAGTGCCGGGCGTCCAGCACCGGTCGGGGCTCGAAGTCCCCGTACTAGAAAATAAAATTCTGGTGCCGGCACCGATGCGGTCAGGACATTTGCGGTCGGCACCTTTTTTGTGCCATTTACGGTCAATTTATCTCTATTTACCTGACTATAAAATTTGGATGCTATTTATAATGTATATAAATGTATTGTAGTGAACTTAATTTGTGCCAATATGTATACGTTTACTATTTAATTATATTTTGACTTTCCTTCACACTTTTCGAGGCTTAGGACTGACAGTATTTTTTACTTTTAAAAGCTTATATTATTATTATAAATAATTCATAATAATATATTTAAACTTTTAATTTTTAATACGTTTAAATTTAAATTTTAACACTATACCACTGTAATACTGACAGATCGAACTGTACCAAATACTACCAATGCGTATACAATTTTAAGAATTGAGTAAATATTATCGACGATGTTTTCGAATAATAATAATAAAATGTACAGATCTAATAAATATATCAGACGTTATTACCTTATCGATTATGACATCGAATATGCATAATCAACCAAATGGCTGCATCACAAATCGGTTTATCCCGTATAAATAATAATAATAAACTTTTTAAACACATTTTCATGATATTAAAAATATGTATTTAGAATATAATATTATGTATAGCACCTTAAATTGCACAGTCAGGTAAATAGAAATAAATTTACTGCAAATGGTACGAAAAAAATCCGACCGCAAATGTCCCGGAACCGAAAATTCGGCTGCATACGAATTGCGTCCCGCGGCAAAAATTCATTCCGAATTGCGTCCCGGGTTCTTTTGGAGGTCATACTAATTGCGTCCCGGGTTTTTTTGGTGGTCGTACTAATTGCGTCCCGAATTTTTTTAACTTTTATAGGTACCGATTGAGTCTCGTGTATATTATAAAAACTAAACAATATTTCCCTTCCCATTTTTATACAGACTTAGGACTGTCTGTAGTAATAGTTACTAGTTAATACAAGTAGATTAAAAATATTGTTTTTGCTTAATATATTATTTTTGTTTTTGTATTTTGTCAAAAAATTGTAACTGTATAAAAAATATTATCGTTATTGGTGAAAAATGTATTGTTTTTTTTTTGTAATTTTAATTTTATAAAAATGTTATAGTAATATAATATAGTACCGGTAAAAATGTAAAAGATAACTTTTTTAGGAATTCAAACCAACTAATTTTTTTTTATTCAAAATCTGCCATTGCTTGTTTTAAAAATTGTTCTTTTTTAATTATAGAGGTTGTGCGGTTGTTTAAGTGAATACTACGTTGTTTTATATAAATATCTGTTT
The DNA here is from genome assembly GCF_001856785.1 of Myzus persicae. Classification (NCBI taxonomy): domain Eukaryota; kingdom Metazoa; phylum Arthropoda; class Insecta; order Hemiptera; family Aphididae; genus Myzus; species Myzus persicae. The sequence goes on along the minus strand of NW_019102723.1, from coordinate 886,239 downwards.
GTAACCCCTTCATAGTATATCAATAAATTGAAAAATATTTGGATGTGCATTATAAAACATTGCGTTGAGCTTAGAATGAAAAGCTTCACAACTATTTGTAGTTCTCATAGTAGTGATTCGTTTTCTTCGTCATGATTATGATTAATAATTTAGCTATTATTTTTTTTTAAGTACTTGTGGAAGCGAAATTTGTACGCACCAATCACAAATAAATCCCTTTGTTTTTCGCTAAACATAGTTTTAATTTCACTCGCCATAGTTATTGTTAAAAGTTAAAAACTTGGTTTAAAAAAAGTAACACGTGTGAATAAGTGAACCGTTTACACTGCACTGCGACAATAATTGTGTTTGTCTATACAGAGAGTAACTCACTATAAAATTATCAAAGTTTTAACGTAATCGTTTTTATTCAATCTATAATAAATTGATAATAAGTAATAAACTAATAACCAATAATTTCGACTTTAAAGATATCACAGGTAATGGGGACGCAATTCAGACGTGCTCAAGAAAAACCCGGGACGCAATTAGTATTATACCTTTTTATACCTTTTTATACGGGACGCAATTCGTAAGCAGCGGAAAATTCGCACCATGCAAATGTGCCTAAATTGATTTTTTATTTTATTTTAATTATATTCGTACATTTTACTGTACATATTACTATGGCGAACCATTATATTGGTTGACACTTAACATTATTGTATCGGTTGACTCAATCCTTTTCCATGGAATATGCTTAGATAAGGTAAACCTCAGGTGATATAGATCAGCGTGGTCCAACTGTTTGTGATTGGTGGACCAATTTACACATTTATAAACACCAGCGGGGGGAGGGAGGGGGGCACCAAAAGACAAAATTACAATTGTATTCGTATTTCATTATATAACAAACATATTAATATGATATAATATACATGTTACTACATTTAAGAATACTTATTATAGTTTAGAGTTAAACTCCTTGTTGCCAATGGCCATAGTTGCCGAGGCCTTAATTCAAATAAAAAAAATAAAAAAATACTTATTATTAGTCTGCGATAAGACCGATTTCCTCACTTCATCTCCACTATAGTTTTTTTTTTTTGATCCATTACATTTAAACACTAAAATTATTCAATATGTACTCTATATGGAGGACCAAAAAATGCTTTCAGGGCCAAGGGTTGGACTACTCTGACATAGATAATTAATCAGAACGCAGAGAACGGTATCGAATAATTGATTTACAACTTGAGTTACAAATTTAAATGAAACATTCAAATTTTAAGTAAAAATTTTAAACTACAGATTAAAATAAAAATATTATTCATGTATAATATGCTATGTTAATTTATTTACAAGTCATAAGTTATTGAATTTATACAGATCTAATCAATTTCATTTATATAAATAAAAAGTATTTGTGTATACTGTATATGATACGATGTATCCTTCTGCATATTCATTTATGCATTATTATTATTACATTTGTTATAGGATATTTATTAGATTAGTTTGTAATATAATATTATGTATGTAACAATAATACAGTAAACTTTGTTTATTTCTATTAGTGAATACTAATTGATTATTGCATTCGATTTAGATAATATATTGTTGTATAATATTTTGTATTCATTAGAAAGGAGGAAGTCCAACTCATCGTGAAGACGTAAACATGGTGAACATTCTAAACAATGATTATAGGGATCGTACTAGTCGTAAATCCGTCTCGTGTCAAATAATTCAGCTATTTATTAAAAATCAAATCGTTCAAAAATCAACATTGTAATCATCTACCACGATAAAACTATTACAATACTTAATACGTATTCAATTTTGAAATAATCAAGTCTAAGTGACGTGAAAATATTTCCTACATGTATTTTATGAATTTCAAACTAATGAGAAACTAAACTTGTTTTTGTAATCCAATACTTTTTTTAGGTATAGTACTGTCTACTCCGTTGTAGAAGTATTATTTTCTAGGCTACATTATTTTATATGGCAGAGGTCATTAATGCCGATATAACCATGTGCTTTACGTGGTCGATCGTTCGGTCTAATCGTTTTTTCTCGAACGCTAACGACTATCTAAATACTAAATATGAAATAAGATGTATACCTACTCAAACGCAATATGCAATTAACCGTCATTCCATAAACAAAACAAAAATACCTCAAATAATTAATTTCATCGCGAATCTTTGCCGATGTGAAGCATGAAAAATACATCCCCTGGAAACAGGCTGCAGTAACTTTAATGATATGTATATTATGTTTATTTAGTACGTACCTACACTGCATACTGCGTAAGTAGATATTAAAAACCAATTAAAAATGATTGATGAAACTCGACGAATGATTAGACGAGTTACACATCACCTATCGTTATTTGAAAAGAAGTGGGTGCCGCCAAATGGCAAATATACAGAATATAATATTTTATATTAAAATTGAAGTATACGTGTCATAAGAATACCTAAATCGGGCTAAATGTATATTGGAATTTGCTATATCCTATGTATAAACTAAATAGACAAAACACAAAAAACAGATTTTTTTATAGAAGAAATTAATTAAATAATATATGGCTTGTTGTTTTAAATATTTTATGATGGTCGACATTACAGTACAAGATAAACTCCCAATGAATAACGATTGGCATCTTAACAAATGTAATTGTATGTCAGGCAATATATGATTTTTTATATATATCATACACATATATCGTATGGTAAAAACCTAATACATTGTAAACATATAGGTATTGAAATTTTTAAAAAAAATCCAATGTGTCCCTTTTCTACGAAATAAAATAGTTACCTAGGTTCAATATTATATCTTATTAAAATAACTATGTGTACTTATTATTAAGCAAATAAATTAATCTCGATAGGTAACGCATTCCCATTTTCTGAGAGCTGACAGATTTAATTGTTTCTAACTTGAAAGATATTAAAATAGGATGTTATATTTTAACAAAAAAAATTTAATAGCTGTTTAATGTATAAATTAGGTATTATTTAACTGCATTATTTTATTGAGCATCGAATTTAGTATTACGCATTCTCACAGATCTTTTTTGAGCGTGTTGGACTGATTCAAGTATAATGTATATAGACGTATAAAGTTGAGATATAATATATATATTAAAAAATAATATATTGAAGACAATATTACAATATTTTGTAGTAAGGTATTATTTTAAGTTATTTTACTTTTGAGAGGAAATCGTCCAAATCAGATATTCCATAGCCGTACGTCTGTTCGGGCTTGCCATAGTCCAATATGTTTGAGTGCACGTGGTTTCTCCTTTTTCTCTGAACATGGTTGTTGTGTCTTCTTCCTCGATACTCAGACGATGTCGAACCGCCGTACGACTTCCTGACAAGTAACATATAACATAAATATTATTGTAATATTATATTATTATGTACCTATATAATATTTATTATAATATATTGTTTAGTCACCGCACTTTCATAAAAAATAGTGATAAAATAGAATAGTATCGAAATGCGCGTGATACAGTGATGTCATCAGTCGGGAGGAGAGAATGGAGGACATCTGCCTCTTTCTGATTTTGAATAAATGAAGAATTTATTCCAGGTCAACGTATGAAAAAACTATGAAAATGATGTAAATATATCGATAATATGTGAAAATTCACAAAAAAATTATTTCGTTTTGAATTATTCTAAAAAAATATTAATATTTAAAAATACATAAAATCTATAAATTTGGGAATGGAAGGACGCACACGTATTTTTATAGGTAGGTATATGTTATTTGCAACGATTTGCACATGGGCATGTTAGTACAATATGTCAACAGCATAAAATTCCCACTTATTATTTTTAAATTACTTTTATTTTTATGATTTTTGCATTCCAAAAAGCAACAGTAGTACTTGTTTCTACTGACAACAAAAACATTTTAAAAGCCAAACTGAAAAAACCACCCTAATATTCGTCCGTGATTATAGCTTGGTTTTTAAAGAACTGCCATGAGAGTATTTTATATTTTATGAGCTAGGTTATTCTGTATTGTGATAACATATTTCATAAACTTACGTTTCATGAGGATTCTGTTCGGGTTCTTGTTGACAAAGATCTTTTCTGTGCAACACCCATGTCAATGTATCGTCGTTTTTCTTGGCCAGCGATGAACTTCTAAGTCCCATCAGTTTCGTTTCCCATCAGGTGCCGCCTTTAATTCTTAAATTCCTGTAATATTTGGTACATGTAAAGAAACAGTAAATAAACTTAATAATGCATTACAGATCTACAGCATACAAATGTACATTACAATTTAAATAAACATTATATATATGTATATATATGCACTTCAGCTTTTAGAATAATCATGACAAAAAATATTGAACACTTGTTGCGTTTTGAGGGTATAAGAAACTAGTGAATGCAAAGTAAGAATAATGTTTATATTCACCACTTCCGGGATTCAATTTTTAGCGCAAGTCGAGAGTTTCAAAGAAACTAAAAAGTATATACCTAATCGTCCCCACCGTCGCTTAATAAATTCTGCGAAACCCATGAACGTGTCACGTAAAAAATGAAACAAAACCTTACCCGACATGCCACGCCGACGAAGATCCAAATACCTATTATACTGACGGACTCGGAGCTCGGCGACCAGCGGATGAGGAGATCGTCTGCATCGGCACGTCACCGGTGTAATAATATATGGTATAGGTATTATAATAAAAAAAACGTATTGGACGTACCGAGTTTCCTCGTTTGCGTTCGACTCGGACGTCGGCGGTGTCCGACGGTATTGCACGCGCGACCGTAATATTATCATCATGATAATTATTATTATTATATAATATAACATATTATAATGTGTGTACGTATATACGTTTTTTTTTTTTTTTTAAATGCATAAAAAACACGCCGTTTCCATCGCCGTTGTGTGTTATCGATGCGGCTTTAATTGTTTGGGGGCGTCTTTGGTCAGGCGCTCGTGCACACTCGCACACACAAACGCGTGCGCGGGCCCGACGACGGAGACGACGTCGAGTTTCCCGTACAGACCGGCCGGCGGAGAGGCGTGACTTGACCCAAGCTCCGCAGCGTGCCCGGCCCGGGCCGACCGTGGGAACGTGTTACAGATGACCCGAGTGCACCGCCGCCGTCCTCTCGCACAACTCATATAGACTCGAGCGCACACACGTACACGCGCGGCGCGCGCACACACACACACACACACACACACACACCGTATTAAACGTGATGTATGTGCTATGTACAGGATGATTTTTTTTGAAAACTCATCACCATAATTTTGAAAACTATTACCATTTTTCAAAAATAAATAAAAATACATATAGGTTTTGGAAAATCTCACTCTTTTAAATGACATCATACATTATATCTTTGATCTCACAGATTTTGAATATTTTTTTTTCGGAGTATTTATTGCTGTATAATATCATACAAATCAAATGTTGAACTCCTAGTTAATATACCTATTTAATTATACGTATTTTTAAGGTATAAGCTGTACAAGTATATAAAGCTTAGACAAGTGAGGTCGTAGTGAACCTTCGTTTTGCGTGGTACCCCTGTGCGGCCGCAACAGTTCTCATATTATAGCTACCTATAAATACGATTATTAGCTAAAAGTTTATTACTGATAATTAGCTAACTATTTAGCGATACCCTTTTTCCGTTCATCAAAGTTCTCCAAAAAATATTTTGCTTCGGACTACGAAATCAAAAATGTATGTTATGTTGTTATCTTTAAAAAATATAAGACAATTTTAAACGATAACGATTAAAGGTCGTTTTGTCATCAAATTATGTAAACAATTTATTTTTAAAAACGCATAGTTTTTGAAAGTATGAGGGTTTATTATCAAAATAATCACCCTATATATAATATCCTAACTCTGTGATGCGTTCTCCTCCTCATCTTACTTAAATAGGCGTTTGTTAATTATTATTATTATTATATAAACAGACCCATTACAAAAATCGAAATAACAAATCAGACGCAGGATACGAGACCGGGTGGATTTCGGCTTGTGTGAGACGTGTACAATGGTACAGGATATATTATAGTAGGTGGGCATATATAGGTATAGGTGTTGAGCCTTGATCAATCGCATGTCCATGACACACGGGCTAGTTAATTTCGGTATGTACCTTAATACCTGGCCGATCGACCGATCAAGTACATTTATTTTCATTCCACACTTCATGTTGTATGACGATGACGGAGTAGAACACACCTGAACACGTCATTTTAAAAGTTGAACTATCTGAGAAAGCACACAAAAAAAATGGCCTAACGGCAGTGGAAGATCGGGCCTCGAAATATGACGGAAATAAATTAAGCCACGGTAATAATATATCTAGTAATATGCTCGTATTGAGACGTCATCATGATCTCAAACAGAAGACCCAGTCGGCGTTTCAAGTGTTTTGAGTGCAAAACTCGAGGGACAATGCCGATATTATATTAGTATATTATAATGTACACAGTGCACTGTATAATATAATATATATATATATATAAATGCTCTGTGCGACTGTGTGTATTCTAATAACCGCTACGACTGCACGAAAAACGTGCCAGACGTTTATAATTATAAAAATATACAATAACGTACCTCCAAATCGCATCGTTTGTGATAATAATGGTCGGACGATTCAGCCCCGCCCGCGCGTTCGCTGTTGTGACTCGCGAACAGTGTCTACGTGCACTTAAGAGCACGTTACACATGCAATCGTCCATAGTGTTGTCTCTGTCTTGCACACACACACACACACACACACACACAAACAGGCATATATTTAGGGTTCTATGTGAACAAATCACCCAGGGAAGTACATTAGTATAAGCGTCACTTTTTTATACAGATAAATATTATAATAATAATATAATAATTAGTATAATTATTGTTTAAACATTATTACGATCCTGTTTAATTTTCCAATCGTAATAGAGATTAATTTTTACTTAAATAAAAACCTATTGAACCAAATTTTCTCAGATTTTTTTCTTTGTTGAATTTCTTTTATCTAAATCACGGATAAAATAATAAAATATATAAATATAACAATAGGATTATGATATTATGTATGAAAGAGAAAAACCTCTTTGCAGTATATACCTACATGTCCTACATGTATGCAATATTAGATATCCAACTATTTAGACATGTACAAGGTAATGTGCGCCTCAGTGCTAATTTTTTAAAAATACAAGGAACTAACATTTTTAAAGTAATAGTAAATATTTAATTTTTGATTCTGAATGGAGCAATGAGTACATTGATATTATTTACAACGATGTAAAAATTTAAAACAAGGATTCTCGTAAATAAGTCCTAATTATAACCAAAAAATCTAAAAATATATAAACACTATTATTTTTCACAATCATTTTAAGTTCAAATTTGTACGAAATTATATACTACAATCAAGAATAACGATGTAAGTTATTTTATTGTAATTTAAAAATATTATTCGTGGATATAGTTGAGATTTTTAGAATACATTATTATATTTTGTATAGAATACACAAAATTACATTTTCAAGTACAATTTAAAAAAAAAATGTATTTAACCTACTGTAGTATTCTAATGCTTAATAGTAAAATAAATTACTTTAATCACAATTATATCATACAATTTCAGCTGACAGACCTCGCTCAGAATCATTTTTCGTATACAATGGTTATTGGATTAAATTAAATTCATCCATTACAGTGACTCTCTGGACACCTAATGTCCAGCGATACCCAATTACCCGACTTCCCTTATATTTGGTTCTAAAGAGTAAGGACACTTTTTCTAGACACTTTTTCTAGTTGAGAAAATACTCGGATTGACAACTTTGATGGAGGTTTCTGGCAAAAAATATGATCTACTTGTACCTTTGAGGTTAAGATAGAAAATTCTCAGTACTTTTTAAAATAGGTAATCGAGGAAAACAAGAAAAACCCTAACATAATAATTAGAATATGTTAAAATTTTAATATAATTATTAAAATATTTATTAGTTAACCTCAGAATTTTGTCAATACCGAGAAAATTTGCAAATTATTTTGTATTTAAAAATTCCTAAATTTGTTGATATTGATATTTAAGATTTGAAAAATGTAATGCGGCATTCTTTATAAGCTGTTATTGCTGTATTAAAAAAAAGTTGACAGCAGTGATCTCGCACATTCAAATATTTTTAAAGAACAATCATTATATAAATAATTAAATCAACCTACCGCATCATAATTAAATTACTTTAATAGCAACATCAAAAAACATAGGTACTACGAAACATACTTGGTAATATTGATTGACGACCTTCGCTCAAAATCGTTTTTTTTTTTTTTAAAGCTGAAGTAATTTATCATTGAATATATTAATAACACATAATATATTACAGTGATTTACTCTATTATTATGGCGAGGTATACTCGACACCTATTATACTGTACGGCGGAGTGGTTATTTTTTTTCATTTTCAAATCGTTTATCGATATAATATTATGATTGCTTGGATTCCGTTTATGTATTTCTATGTATTATTTAATAAAGCCAAATCAGTCGGATTGTATAAAAACGACCCAGAACAATTAATAATTATCATTACTGTTTTGGAAATGCCGATCATATAACAAATTATCCACACGCCCAAAGATAGTAATTATTTAGGAAGACACCACAGCTAAACAAAACTTAATGGGCGGTCCACACATCTAACAAATGGTGCAAAATGCGTCCAGAGTAGTTGGAAGTCGGTTAAGAACTAAGCATAATTTTACCCCCAGTTTTATTTTTATCATAATATGCCTTTTATCATATTATTCTGAATGGCCGTTATACGAGCTAAACTTTTAGACACATCAAACGGCGTGCTTGTGGAAAAGGGCTTTATCTAAGGCACGTGTTACTAGTGAATAACCGCATTCATGGCCTATTTAAATTTTAAAGTTAATAGTTCATTATTAATTATTTATTATTTAATTTGTACCTATGTGACTTTATTTTTTCAATTAACATTGCATAGTACTATATACAATATATAAATGTATTTACCTATAAGCCAATTCATACTTATTCGCCCAAAAACAGACTACATTTTCGGTCGATTCTCTCGAACGACTCGAACAGTCTACGCTACCTGCGATATGGAACATCTAATTAAAAAAAAATAAAACGCTATAAACGATAAAATCACGTCTTATCATTCACTCGATTTGCGTTTAAGTTGTCGCAGACGAGCATGCACTTACATATAGTTCCTTCCATTCATATTAACTACAGTACTTGGGTTTTAATTATAAATAAATAATCCAACAATATATTTTCATAATTCAAATAACAGCTAAAACCACGAAGTTATTTTCAAGTGAGTCGACGCCCCCCCGGTGACACCGCCACTAAAGCACACACTCGTCGGAGCTGTCTTCGTGGCAAATATTGTCGTCGGGCGATGTCACAACAACAATATGCCCGCCTGTACTACTCAACGAGCGTTTCCAAACCGCTGTTCTTTTGTACGGCTCTCGCACCACAAAGGATAGCTTATTATTATGATTATTATTATTGTCATGAGCGCTTAGGGGTCAATAATGTCAAAAGGGCTAAATTTTTTGTTATCCTGCGTCGTCGGTGGTCTTTCACTCTTTCAAATCCGCACGTGTGTGCGGCAAACTTACACAATACGTTTCTCTGTATGTTTATAATAATATGTATAATATATTTGACATTAGTGGAAATAATGTTCATTATTTGAAAGCAATCAGCTGTCCCGGCGACGAAGGGGATTCGCCGTAAAATGTGATGTGATGTTATACAACATACAACATTTTATAATAGCAAACTCGGAAGTTTATACCTATTCAAAGTCCACCTCAACATTGAGTTGGTATGTCACTGTGATATGGGCGGAGACTCGTTTGCGCACATATTAAAATATTTTTAAAATTTACGACAACTCGTTTGCGCACAAACTAGTGAACAATGAAAACCAGATTGTAGGTATAGTTTTTGGTGTACTGGGTGCTTTAAGCTACCCATACTCGATCGATTATGACCGTATAGTCTTAAACCATAACGTGGTTTCCTATCAGTTTTTATCTATCAAAAACGGCATTAACGCTAGCCAAGTACACGACTCATGAGTATACGAGCTTAAATATTTCTAATTTTCCACTATTTTTGTTAAATGTTTCCGGCGATAACTGATAAACCTTATTAGTTATTACAAATCTCTTTTATACATTTTAGTTTAGTCTCCGATTGCGATTTGCGGTGTTATAACAATGGACGCTATTTGTTTAATACGGAGAGAAAAACGTTGTAAAATATTGGAAAATTTCAAATTTCGAGAGTATAGGCAATTAAAAAATGGAAATTTCAATTATCGGTGAACTAATAAATTTTGCAATGCTAGTATTGTTGTAAACAATAATGACCAAATTTTCGATGAATCTAACGCGGAGCATAAACATGAATACATGATGCATATTCAGATCAGGTTATATCAAGAGAAATTGTAAGGAGCTCACTGAAAAGAAAGGCGGAAATTGATCTGTATACCCGTCCAAAAAAATTAATACGTCAAGAGCTAAAAAACACCGATGTTGCTGATAATATGGAACATCCGAACATGGTGACAATTTGAAGGAAAATGTTGTTTGAGTTTAATAATTTTACATCAGTAATGAGTAATGACCAATTAAAAAATTGTGAGGTGCGCAGATAATGTACACTCTATACATGGATATATTTTTTTGAAAAAAGGTTTCTGTTGTTCGTAAATTGTGCGCAAAATGAGTTACGTTTTTGTGCGCAAATGAGTTGTAAAAAAGGTAAATGTGCGCAAATGAGTTGTAGCCGTGATATGCGTACCTATTAAATTGTAATCCTTTTATAAATCAATAATCATTAATCATTGCTGACGAAAACCTATTTTGATTGGGGATCCTGACAGCATCTATTCTAAGAATATTCAATTGTACTTAGATTAATATTAATTTGAAATTTGAATCAACTATTGTGTTATAATTTAAATTATTTATTTAAAGTGTTGTGCTCACTACTGCTTGATTGATCAATACGATAATAATAATTACTATCAGTCATTTATTTTTGTATCAGTTATATATATGGTGGATTAGATTTAACTGTAATAAGTAATTTTTGACAAAAACATCGGTTTCGTTATCTGTATAATATTGTTTTTGAGTAAATAATTTAATGTTTTGTTGATTTTATAACAAAACGTTATATCAAAGATTTTGTATCAATTTTGTAGGATATATTGTATGATATGATTTAGTCGTTAAAAATAACTCTAGTGTCTAATGCCATAACATCAAATCAAACAAATGATACACGCACACCCTTTTAGTAAGGAGCTATTTAGCTATTAACATGAAAGGAAAATGTACAAATACAATTCTCATTTCGTATACAGCAAATTCATTGTACTTTGTCAAATAATCAACAATAGGTATTTAATGTAAGCACAACTGAGTATAGTGATTAGAAATTACTAATTAATATTGTAATAATAAAATCAACATTATTGCAATAATGATATTCTAACAATAGGTATAGGTATGATTATTTAAAACTGAATATTGACCAAGTTTGTATGATCTACACATCTATATATTCATAACAGTCATAAAACTTATATATGGTTATTATTTATAACAATCCAATAAACAAAACCAATAGTAAGTTTAATAAATTGTTTATTTAAAATTAATATCTGCTCACATCAACATAACAATACTTAAATTGTAGTGTGTCAACTACTACTTCTACTTTACAATCTAATAAAAATTATCATTTTGGTGAGATAATTGGACAATACAGATCACAACCCAATACATATGAAGGTAAAACATTCAAAAACATTGACATTTATTGAATAGATTATTGACCGAATTTTGTAAAGGAGAAAATAAAAAGGAGTAAAATAATGAAAAATAAAAACAAAGAAAAAGAAAAAGACTGAAAGATAGAAAAGAAGAAAGAGAAAAAGTCAAATTTTCGGAGCTCAAAACATACTCTACAAAGCAATAAATTATACTTTAAAAAATAAAAAAATAATAATGAAATAAAGGTAAAGAAAATACTAAAAAGGAAAATAATTCTACAAAAAAAAAAACAGTCTCATTGTGTCGCGTACGACGTTTCTGCGCTTCATCATTACCGCAAAGTACTTATACACAGAACAAATGAAACACGGGTAAAAATTTATTAGTGGAAGCTTCTGCGTCCCAAAAAAGAAGGCAAACAACATATTATATAGTTTTTTTTATACAACCTACTTGATCTACGACTTAAACATAATATACATATATAATATAATATAATATCAATATATTCTTTGACTAGAAATAATAGGTAGTTTGTTTGCACTATATAAGTTCAAAACGTTAAAATGATTAGTGTTTATTTTCTAACTTATTAATATACTATAATTAATTATTAAACTAAAACGGTTCAAACGGGTAGCCCTCGAATGTCGTGATATTGTTTATTAAGTATTGCATAACATATATAACATATGGACGGCTGTATGATTTTTGATTAGTATCGAGAAACTGTTTTTTACCTCAGTTGTTTTTGTAAGTAGAATAAATAACGTACCTATTTTTTGGTATTAGTACTATGGTACAATGTACACAAATACCCACTGAGCGGTATCTATTGTCTACTGAAACAACAGGTATTCGATTTTTCAAATATGTCATAATAGTTTAGAATCATGTGATGAGGTTATGCCCGAAAATCTGCAATGCAAGTCTGCCCAACGAAATCATATTATTTACATTATCACAGAAAAATAAAAACAAAACAAAAATGAAAAATAATACCATTGTACTGTCACAAATGTTTTTTCTTTTTTTTAATGGCACTGAGAAATTAAAAATAATGAACGTTTGATTTAAGTACATTTCTAAACAAATTAGAATATTGTAGAATAACGTATGTGCGTATAAATATTCACCATTAATGTGTGACTTTAGTTTAGTATAATATTTTATATAATTATTTGTGATTAGGCATTGCTTAAATATATTTTAATATCTGTGGTAACTGTTCAGTTTAAGGGGGCAATTCATTATGGAATACCATTATTGTTTTTTTTTTAAAACTACATACATAACATATAAATGTACAAGTTACAATTGTTGAACTATTCATTAAAATATTAAAAGTAGTATTTGATATTAAAAGGTATTGAAAAACATTGTTAAATATGAATAATATGTACAAAAGTATATAAAATAAAGTTGCAAGCAATAATTGGTATCAAACTAAATAATTAAAAATAATCAACAATATTAAATTTAACAAAAATGTTTACATTAATGATAATATTGATCTAAAAGGGAAATGGCTTAAACAATATTATCAAAATAGTGATACAATAAATTAGGAACATTCAGAGAAACACGTGTAGAGCGAAATTGGAAACTTAATTATTATTAACAGCGGCAATAATTGTCGTACATAATATAAAAAATAGGAAATAACGAAGGTATCATTTAGCACAGATTTAACACAACTTATCTATTCTTATTTTCATTTTTTTTCTCACTGTAATATTATTGCAATTCCAATATTTTTAACAATAATTTAGGTTAAGGAACTTATGTTTTTGTATAAACTTACTATATAAACTATAAACAAGCTTGTTGGAATAGGTAGGTACATATCATTATATAGTCTAAAAGTTAATTTTTTTTTCATTATGTAAGTCCGAGAAATAAATCTTAAGCAGATAGAGAGAACATCAATATTTATGATTATATTTTGTATATAAATTTAAATAAATTAAGTTTAATTTAGAAAGAAATTTCAGAAGATACATTTAGCAAAGGCTAATAATGTATCGACTATAGATATCGTGTTTATATAGGTAATAATTATAATAATAATAATTTTAGGGGTCATTAGGTACCGTCTGTGTCCAACAACCCGAAACAACCTAAGTTAAAATTTTTATTGTAGAAATTTGGGTTACAAATTTACAATGTACCTCACAACCGTAAAAGCGTGAGAACAGTTATCATTGTTGTCTTTTTAAATATAATACTGAAGCTGAAATTTATACTTTTTTGGTGTCAACTACAATAGAGCGTACCTATGTATAATATTATATATGGGTGTATATAGTTTATACAGCGACAACCTTTGAATTAATTGACTTTTTGTGTGCGACAGTAAGATGTAGAGACAGAATTAGTGAGAGGACCGGGAGCGAGAATGGGCTAAGGCGAATGGGCCGGGTGCAGGTGTTCACTGCGGTGGTGTGAGCGCGTGTATGGTTACTGGTTACTGGTAACAAGGGAAGGGTGCGAAACGACACGGTCATGCGGTTTTAAACGAAGTATCAAGCGTTTGACTCCTTTAGGTTGTCGAAGTACTCCATCAGCTGTTTGTAGTCCATGCCAAGGTTGAGGTCGTCGAGTTTGATCGTGTCACTGGCGCCTGCGTTCTGGTGTTTCTGGTCGGCGGACGCGGGGTCGAAGGCGAACATCGGGTTCCCAATGATTGCCGCCCGTTTCACGTCCATCGATCTCCGGTTACAGGTCTCTACGAACAGCGGGTCGGAGTTCCTTTCCGGCAGTTTAGGGTTGTTATGGTTGCCAGCGATCGACGAAGATCTGCCACCACCTGAACGAAAAAAAAAATTAAAAATTAAAGGACACCGATCTCGACTATATAGGATATTTATCAAGTCACAGAGGCCTCGACGCTTTACACACCTTGACTGCGGTTGCGGTGATGGTGATGGTGGTGATGGTGTTGCCGTTTTGGGGGTGGCGGAGCTTGTTCGTCATTGTCGCCTTCGCCGATCATCATATTGTCCGCGTTGTTCAACTGCGTCCTGTGAGGAGGCACCGGTGGCCTATAGTCAGCCGGTTTCTCCAGGTTCTGGTCGTTCGGTGTTGGAAGTCTGGCGGGAGATTAAAACAAATAAATAAATATAATACAAAAACAGTATACTCCGCATCATGGGTAAAAAACGATTATTTTCTGAGACTTGATCTCCCAGGATGCTATAATAGTGAGTATTTTTCATTATAATAGTTATAATAGTATAATAGTTATACTATTTACAATAGTTGTACAAATATATATGTATGTAAATTGATTGTACAAAAGTTACCCCCTCATAATATAGTGGTGTATACACCATATCACCTAACTGTTATAGGGATACCCAAATTTGTATTAATTATTTAGTTCACACTGATTGGAGGAAACACAATCGTTAAAAAAGTACGAAGTGTTACTTCATACGTAAAACTGTAAAAGGATTAAAGTATGTAATGTATAGTATATGGCTTTTACTTGTTTTAGACATAATAATGAAATCCTCAATATTTTAGTAGTAGGTACCTACAGGACGTATGCATGCTTGAATAAATGCAACTAAGGTAAACACATGAATTTGAAAAAAAAAATTGTAAAATTGTTCACTATTTTCATACAAATATAGGTAATGTATTTTTATTGCCAATGTTCTACACCGTTAAATTCCAAAGCGCCGGATGTTTGTGCATCAATATTTTATTATTATTACAGTTTTTTTTTGTTTTTAGTAAAGAACTTAACAACATTTCAACTTTCAAGTTGTAAGCGAAGGAATTGAAAATGTTTTATAAATAAAATATTGTATTAGTCAATAGAATGCATCGAACGATGGATGTTATTTATTCACCATTATACTTTAATTTAAACAAACACTGAAATGTTAAATCGAGGAAACAAAAATAAATAGCTTTCGCTCAGCTAAATGTCAAGACTGTTTATTAGAAAATACCCGCATTACTTAAACTTTAGGTATACTTTGTAGTTCGTAATTATTGGAAATATATTTCAATGAAATGTTGAAATGAAAACCATAATAAGCTTTCTCATGAGTCATTAATAATAATATTCAGATATCTTTGCAATGCGCAAAAGGATAGCTAAGGTATTCATGTACATATAAAAACATACGAAATACGCATGTATATTTATATTTCAACTCTTTGAATCGACACGTATAAACGCATGATTATGAAATGATATAATCTGTATGCCATATCACAAAACAACAATAACTTAAGAGTACCTACTTAGAAAGATTATGAGAGGGTTATTTACAAAATGCAAAGTGTTCCAGAACAAAAGTAATAACTTTATATAGTGCTCTTTAGGGAAACTTTTGATGATCATTATAACCACAAGCAAGTTTTAGATATTTTGTCCAACGTTTTTGTTGGTAAAATCTAAAGAAAAATAATTTTAGAAGATGGGCTCTCGATACTTAACTGGAAATAATAGTACCCTTAAAAAATGTAACCAACTTAATTGAGTTAAATATTTTACGACATTCGTGTGGTTTTAAGCATAATGGTTATATTGTTATATTATAATAAACTATGGTTACATTGTAATATTAACTATATTATAATATATATAATATAAATATAGTTATATTTTATTATTTTAGAAAAATAAATCGATAATTTTCTCAACTTACACTATGTATTATGTATACGTATTACGTGTACAGAATAATGGTGATAGAGCATAGTTGGATGTAGTGAAAAATGTAATGGTGAAAATAAAATATAATTAGTCTGATTAGTCGGGGAGAATAGAGGTATAATAATCAGACGAGTTTGTGGAAGCTGTAACGCAGCCGAAATATTAGTGAGTAAAATTCAGATACCAAATATGGACTTGTAATTTATAAATAATAACGATGAAACAGCATTAACAAAATACCACCAAAAATGGGCTTGTCCGATATTTCAGATAGTTCATAAGTCATAACAGAATTACATACGAAAGGTGTTTCTATGCGGTGTGGCGAGGGCAACCTTATTGAGCGCTTCTGTCTATGTTAATTGTATCTAAGCGTAATCATCATGCAGGTTGGCAATAACGACGTATTAATAAATGTTGAGGTAACAAAATGTTCAAGTAATAAATTATGAATGTCCAAATAACAATAGAAATATAGAATATTTATCGATAAAGTGTCCGATCACCACATATCTGACTCCTTGCTTCTCTGTACTGTTAATATTATATTTATAGTTTACTGTTAGCAAGAGAAAACTTTACTTTAGTAATCGATCAGGACCAAGTTCTGACGCTCTGGGAATGTAGACGTTTTTGTGTAAATGAGATACATCATATTAATATAATAATAAGAGCAGACCACGGTATATCTAATGCTTTTGACCGGGAATATGTCACGTTCCGATCAAAAACCTAATGGGAAGCAGCAAGTGGTCCAAACGTTTTCGAATCCCTCAAAAATCACCCTTCCCCCTCCCAACCGTTGACACTGTAAAGGAGAAACCAACGAAAATATAATCTCTATGTCGCTAAAACTACTACTTACACTTTCCATAGTTTATTGAAAACGATATTGCCGTTGGACAGCCGGTCCTTAACGCTGTAAGTGGAAGTATTGATCTGCGGAGGAGGATTTCTACTGCAAGCCTGCTGCTGGTGGTTACCGATGTTACCACTACCGCTGTTGTCCACTCCATAAATGGGGTTTGACATGATTCTCATATTTTGCTCGTTGATTTGGTCGTCATTATTATTGTTGTTATTGTTATTGTTGTTGTTGTGCGATTTGTTGCCCATAGACGGTACCAGCATGCCGGACGAACGTTCCAACGTAGATCTGCCCAACCACACCCAATCGTGGGCGTTCATAGTCGGTTCATCTGACAAAGGTTTGGCACTGCCAACACCTCCACCAATACCTCCACCACCGTCCTTAGCCCCGTTCATGTTACCCATGAACGATTTTGCTGAAAAACACAACAATAATATTATTTAGGTATAATTATAAAATAAAAATAAATTACAACGTGAAAACAGATTGGAATTCACCGCAAAATCCATATTTGAGAGTTGAGAATAACTAGCAAATTTTTCAATTTCATTAAAACGTCATTCTTAAGCAGATTTCTCGGTTAATTCGCATCAGTGTATTTGATAAATCATAATACGACCGAATAGGCGATTCTTACTCATCAGTGTGGTAGTAGGCATTTCCAACGAGTTCTGCTTGTATTTGGATGCGTAGACGACACATGATATGACGAACGCCACAATGGCGAAGCACAGAGCCGCCAACAGGGTATACATGCCGAGTTCAAACGGGCTCACTTGAGCTGGTACTTTGTGGGCATGTACAGTTGTGCTCCCAATACCGCTGTTGCTGTGGTTGATAATGTTGTTTTGATTATTGTTGTTATTGTTGTGTTGTCGAGCTTGCACTGTGGGTTCATCGTTGTTTTCGTCTATAATTCCGGCCATTCCTGAACGATGGATAAAAAAAAAATCGTATTAGCTAGGCACGTCTGCTGCATTGCAGAGCGATTACGATTTATTTGAATCCCGTTGTCATAAAATCTAACAGGGAAACGTGCAATTTGAAATTCACATTAGAAAAGCCCCTCGTGTATATTATAATATTCCCTTTAAATCGCCACGAATACTATGCAAAATTGTTGACAAAACTTCTTTTAATTAAAATTGTAAACGTATTATGGAATTTGAATAACTATTCTACAAGCGAAATAGCGAACGTATACGGTTTAGAACAATAAACTGTATTAATCCAATTCCGGGGTGTGCGAGCGGCGTTAAATTCAATTTAGCACCACTTATATTGTGTTCTAATGTGAAAGTTAGTAATTTGAAAAGTAGTCACGGCTTGACGATAAAGTAATTTAGAGTGCTTTTATTGGATTTATTATGTCATAATAATAATCGAGAACAATAATCAAATATGTAACAAAAGAACAATCCACTGTAAAATTAAAAATATCACTGACGATTTTGTTATGTAAAAGTAAGAATAGCCCTTAATAAATTTCATAAGAAATAACATTATGTGTACACACTGTCTATCTGCAGGTAATTGTATACTAATGTAGCAATGAATATGGAAACTGAATCTAAACTACATCAGTGAATTTTTAAACGCCTATTTACGCCCTTATAACGTAAAACTGTAAAAGGTAAAACTTGAAAATCGACCTCAATACGAAAAATCTTCGTGAACGAATACTAGAAATAAATGAAAATCTGTTTGCGTGTTGAGAACCAAAGTACATTTTATTATTTATATTTTATGCGACCCGATTTCATATTTTTGTGGACATTTTAAGTTCAGTAGCTACTGCGCACAGTAGCAATCGTGTTAAATTTAATACTCCAGACGTGACTCGAAATATACAAGAGAAAAAGTTCTTCGTGAGGTTAAACAAAAAATAAATAAAAACGTGGGCGAAATGAGAATGGTGATTCGGTCTTTGTGGTTGTAATACTGTAATAGTAATAAAGGATGGAGTGATAGAAACGTAGAGCACACTATAACTTATTCCATAATATGATCGTTACAAAACGAAAAAGTGGACGATAAAAGTAAAAATAAAAACTATGTGGCGGACAACAACTATAAATGCGCGTTACCAATTTCACTTTCTTAGAAATGTCGTCGTGAACTTTCCGCCTTTACAGTGCGCTCTCGGATAAAGTGTTTTATAATATAACGGTTTCGCGTTCGCCAGGACGACATAATACAATATTATTCTACAAAAGTCTAGTTACGTATTATTGTTATTACATTGTTCACACATTATATTATATTAAGTAGACCGCGACTTACCCGCCGAGTCCTTGTTGTGATCCTTTTTGTCACGGGGCGGTCCTACGTTCAGCACTCCACTGCCGCCGCCACCACCACCGTCGTTCTGAACGAACTGTTCGACAGAGTACGGGGACGAAGAAAAGTCCACCTGGACGTCAGCAGCCGTCTCGCTGAGCGTCGTCGGCAGCACGGTTTTCCGGCCCCCGCTGACCGCTACCGGTTCGTGTTTGCCGCAAGCGTCGGGCGGGCCGAACGAAACACGCAACAGCTGCCCCTTACCGGGACCGACGGCTATGACCCGAGGGTGCGGAGAGGCGGCCATAGGGGCGAACGCCACCACGTCGGGGTTGGTGGACTCGACGCGGAGCGCGTAGTCGGACATGGCCACCGACCGCAGGGGTGTGCGCGTGTCGTCTGTGAACCACAGGTCGATGTCCAGCAGGCCCTCCTGGTACTTGGCCGTCAGCTTCCTGGTCACGGACGTCTCGGCGATGTAGTTGTTGTCCACGGCCGCGTCCGGCCGGATGTTCAGCTGCAGCCCGGACACGACGTTCACTGCCAGACGGGCCACGCTCACCTTGTCGCTGACCACCCGGATCTCCTTCGACACGAGCACGTGGCCGGACAGCGCAGAGATCACCTGCACCTCGGTCCGACCAGCGTTGTGCCCGCGCACGATCTGCCCCGTGATGGACGCGACCCGCGGGTCCGACGACCGCAGGTAGTGTAGCAGCAGATCGGTCACCTTTAGCCACGTCCGACGGTTCACGAAGTAGCTCACTCGGCCAGAATCGTGGTCCGTCGCCTTGAACCTGGCGTATATCTGCAAGCGACACAAGAATACGAGCATGAGGTCAGTACATGACACACTTTATCAGTTAGGCTTGATCAAAGAACTATATAGAATATATCCAACATTAATTTTAAAGATTTGTGTCGGTCAATCGTAATATCTATAGACAACCACGCTTATCCAATAATATGTGATCCGAACATTACTAAATGTTTTAAATTTAAATACCTTATAAGAATAAGAAGCAAAAAAAATTACGTTTATTTTACCTAAGTTAGAAAAATGATTATTTCTTATACCTAGGTATTCATTTTTTTTTCTACTGCTCAATTATAGGTATAAAATGTACACATTAATCGTATTATAACAACAGTGAATATGCATAAGATTGGTTTCTTTGTAAATATTTTTTATTTAATTTTATTCTATTCAATAGAAATTTGGCGAATTTAGGTCTATTTTGAATTATATTGAACACCAATTTTTATTGTAATTGAACCTTGTTTCCTTATGAATTATAAATAAATACAATATAAATACATGCGTTATAATTTATTTAACAGTATTCAAATCGCTCCAGGATATTTGGTGGGTCACGGATGTATATGATGGTTTTGTTGGGATTAATTCGAATCATAAATAATTTTTTAATCAAAAATAAAAATCAAAGACATTTTGAAACACGAGTATTCATACCTTGTAGTAATAAACATCCAAATTTTGTTTCCCAAAGTAGTAAAATTGTCATATTTTGAAATTAAAAACAATTACTTTATAAATGCGGGAAGCGTACGGTAATATACACCATTAACTCGAAGCACGTGATTTTCGAAAAGGACATTATATCAAGTCATATTATTATGGTATTACCATTGGGTATAAATACTAAATAGTACCATACACACTCAATGCTATTGCATTGTATACAAATTAATGTAAGTAACCCGATATAGGAGCGAATGTATACTACACCTGAGTATATCGAGAGCCCAGAAAATGTACTTACCTACATGACGGTGGAGGGTGTGAGAGAGAAATACCGCGGTGATTCTACCTCGTTTCACTCTGATTCGAGTGCGCATTGTAACTGTTCATTAGTTTTTATTATATGATTATTTCTTTTTTTTTCTTCGGTAGACGTGTGTGGTTTGAAATGTTTGAATAGGATACTTTTCAGAGATAAAACCGTACATAATAATACGCCTCTTTCCGGGATTATACAACTACATATTATGCGAGCTTTCCCTCGACGACTTTATTTACGATGGTCATTGTCCAATTAATCCCGAGTTAGGATTTAATTTATATTAATTCATTAAAATCCCTGTTTTTATATAATCCCACGTTTTTAATACTGTATTAAGGATTTTTTTTTTTTTTTTGATAAATCGTTTTTAAATTGTTAATTTAAAATGAATATTACATTATATTACTCACGTATAGGTATTTATATTTTGTAAGGTGTACATTTTATCAAAATTCGTATAAAAACTAAACTAATTCGATAACCATAGTGGGTTATATTTTTATTTTTATCACAGACTATAATTAATACATTTTCGTATTTTCCTCGTGATGGAGATTAGAGTTTCTTAGATAATGAAATAAATTCTTGTAATTCAATGATAAAGGTCAATTAGCCGTTGTATAAGTTGGCTAATGAACGGAAAAAATAAAAAAAACTTTCACTTT
The DNA here is from genome assembly GCF_001856785.1 of Myzus persicae. NCBI lineage: Eukaryota > Metazoa > Arthropoda > Insecta > Hemiptera > Aphididae > Myzus > Myzus persicae. The sequence goes on along the minus strand of NW_019102723.1, from coordinate 864,095 downwards.
TATCGAACATTGTGTTCATAAAATGAAAGCACTGAAAAGTCGTTTTACAAAAGACTATTATTCTTTTCTACTGTTCTTGATTATTTAGTACGGTTGCTTAAGTTTTTTTTCCACAAACTTTTTACGAGTTTGGAGTTTTCATTAACCGAGAATAATACAAGCTAATAAAATTGTATTATGGCCTAATGAACAATTATTGTTTAAGTAATTTTTATTTTGTAAAGAATCGAAAAATTTATTTTCACGGTAATCGTTTATTTAAGTTAAAGTATATAAGTGATGAATAATTTTATTTTGTGTGTTTTTTTCTCACAACTCGAACTTTATTGTGCATAATATGAATAATCAAAATATTAGCCACTAGGTCTTACATCATACTCTAATACTAACGTAATTAAGGTTTTGGGATTTAATTACAATACCGACCTATGTATTTTCTTCTGTGTGCTCATAAAAAACATTGCTTTCAAGCACGAAATTCGTTTCATATATCTAAAAATGTGTCAATGAAACTTTAACTATGGTTTTTTTTCTAAGGAAATTTACTAATATTTGATGATGTCATTTTTTATGTATAAAAAAATAAATATAAGATATTATGTGGCATTGTGTGTTTTATTCACGGTTTTTAAATATATTTTTACTGAAGAAAAGTGTGTCCTTCTAGTATAGTAGGTATTTATGATATATTTTAATCAATTTATCTTATCATTATAGTATATTATGTGTAACTTTAGCCTTCAGGGCTTCAGATGAAACTATGAGGTTGTTTTGCATCGCAATACGTATACCCAGGATAACAATTTTATAATATCTTACCTCAACCGACGTCTGTTGAAATCTCAACTGGCAGCTGGTCTTCCTGTCGTATGCGTCGGAAACCATATCCTCAGTGATCATTTCGTTCAACCGGAAGTCGCCGTCCGGCATCGGTGATTTCATGTGAGCGCCACCTTTGCCCTCGGCGGACCTTTTCAGCTTGTTGACGTAACTGTAACACCGTGAACATTGGATAATTTATAATATTATACTTTGTGCGAATGTTTTTCCAAACACAAATTTGGCATACGATTAGGTGAAACTGTATTGTTAAACTTGACAGTGAATAGGTAGTAAAAAATCAAATCAAAACTCACTCGTCCATGTCGTCATCGGCTTCTAGACTCACCGGCACCCGCCAGCCTTTGATCTGGTTCAGCTTCTGGTCGGCAATGGTTAAGTCCATTTCATTGATTTCTGGTACCCACACGATGAAATGTGCCGTGCCCGTATACGTTTCTTACTTGACAATTACCGTAGCATTGGACGATCCCCGGATTTCCGATCCGTCCACATATACCGAACTGCATGACGACGTGACCTGTACGGGAACGAGTCAAATGTATAAATATCATACTCAAATGAGACCGGTTGGTTAGCCGACGTCATATATTATAATGTTAAACATTTAGAGCATTTATGGAACTCACCTTAAGCACGCTGTCGTCCTCTATCTGTCACACAGACTGCCGGGTGACATCGGATATTTTGCCAGCGTAACTGACCACGAACACCTTCATAGCGTGCGATATCTGCTTTCCGGTCAATACGGCCGTGTTGATTATTTCCCAGTTCTGTGTAAATAAAATATGCATGTGTATAATACTCGATTGTCATCTATGTACTCTAAAAAACTTAAGATGTATACAGTTTATTATTATTATTGTTGTTGTATCAATTATAAAATAAACGTTTCGAGGTCATAAAATGGGCACCGCAGCGACGACCCCCGCAGGCCATTGAAATATTAATTTTCCATAATGACACCGCGGTGCGTTCCGTGAGTTATTTCAACTCGAATACGTAATTCCCTGCGCAAATCAGTTAGGTACTCCACGAAATACTCGGGGGATTTAAATAATTTTACAGCGCAGCGACCTAAATACACACACACACACACACACACACACACACACACACACACACACACCTAACACATCAGATGCACGTTACACAGATGCAACACGGCACCTGCACCCTGTCCCACAACTCGACGGTTCGACGATGACAAATTTTGCTCTCCTATGTTCGTCCCCGGAAGCGAATCGATCTGTCATTGCCATTCACTACGCGCGCGCACGCTGTATATCATTATATACCTTCCTAGTTACGATATAGTGCGATGGTGATATTTATGGCGCACATATTTCATATAGGTAGATAGTGTAGGTAGGTACAATACACCGACCAACCCTTTGAGCGGTGATTCATGATGCCGTAAACGGGCCGTGTTCACTGTTCGCATACTCGCTGGGGATTCGAAAATCGGTCGTATTGTATATACGTACAGTACGAGCCTGCAAAACGGTCGGGACCTCAGACCGCGATAACACGAAATCCCTATTAATTGACTCGCCGCATGTGTTGTACTACACACTCCGAGAGAAAATCGAAATACAAAGGTCGTGTGTGTACAAAAATAACACAATGTTATAGCCTATATACTATGTACAGGTACCCAGCAGTATATTATACGCGAAAATATTATTCCTTTACCGCCGCATTATATATTACCGGGCGGGCTTTGTCGGACAACAAACTCTTGCAAAAACGCCATAACCGTTGGATTTACGAGGTTCCCCGAAATAATTATTATTAACCCACTCGAACATGCCAGGTTTTCGGTTGGTTTTTATAAACGCGCCCGGCGGCACGGGTCTCGTCCTTTGTGTTGCCGTATGCACGTGTAGTCGTGGGAAACTCACCGACAATACGCTGTACACGACTGCAGCTGCTGACAGTTACAAAACAAACGTTGCGAAGACGTAACAAGACGTATTTAATTCGATTTTAAGCTTACAAAAACATATTATACGATTACACGTTCCTATTTTTCCAAGTAAAAGAGTGGAGTAAGAAGTACTAAGTATACAGGGTAAATTACATAAAGTAGTACCTACTAAATTACTACTACATTACATTTATTTACTTTACTTAGAAGTAATAGTTTTTCCATTTTCTTTAAAGGATTTATATATGTGCAGTGAAAAATGTAAAAGAAGAATTAGAAATCTTTTTCAAGGCAACAATTTTTCGTCGTTTTAAAATTTTTCACACCACATAAATCTAAATCTAAATTATTGTACAATTTGTATTTATTATATAATATATTACACACTGGAACATTAATATGATGGGCATACCTATTTACCTCTACTCAAACGGTATAGAGTAGGTAATTAAATTGTACGATAATCATTACAAAGTATCAAAATACATATAAACAAATAACATAATATCTCGAGTAAAAATGCATTGTTTATATACTGTATAGATATAAGATATAACCATGATGATCAATTTGATTAATACACAGACATGCAATTTATTAAATAAGCAAATTTACGGATCATATTATTATTAAAATATTGATGAAATATTATAGCTATCTACAACATAATGCTTATAGGATATAGTATGAATTAATTTGGTATAAAACACATTTTAAGTTAGGTATAATAAAAATTAGACCACAACCTCCAACAAATAAGTAAACACATCTTGATAAAACGTAAAATTATAAATTTTAATAATTCTAATTGAATAGAATTGAAAAATTGCTAAAAAATTTGTTATAGAAATTAAAACCAGAATATTGTGGTATTTAAAAATGTCCAAAAAGTCTATTTAAATATGGTTGGAAGGTTTTTGAACAGTTTTTAATAAAATTGTAATGCTAGGTGCTTAGGCATGAAGTTGGCCGTACAAAGTTTAAAGTGGATGGTTAAAAAGGGGGCTCCGACGAATTCCAATAATGCCTTACAAGTATATTTGAATGTTGTTGGATATATTTTGAAAAGTTCAACTAACAGTGAAATGCCAACTACACACCCCTCGTTACAGCATATCATTACGTGGGTACATGAATAGTTTTACAACACCAAAACAAACAAATTAATATATTCAGTAATTTAAAATTATGAATACGAAATCTGCAATACTATTCGTAATTAAAAACTCATCTCATTTCAAAGTAATCAAATAGATTTTACTAATATTATAATGATCATAGAGATTATGATTTGCCTGTTAAATATAGTAAAAAATATTTTGTTCAATCTTTATGTCAATTACATAGGTCCAAACTTTTTGAATCAAATGTTTATTACCCCAAAGAAAAAGATTTTTACCAAAAGATTTTCTAGTGAACTGAGAAAAATACAATGATATAGGATACAGTAAAGTATATTTTTATATTTGTTCAGTTTTTCTCGGGCGATGTTGGAATACCCAACGAGGTAGTTATTTATAGAACATATTAGTACGTTACGTGAATAAATTAAAATCAACCAAACGTTAGTTTATTAACTTGCCCAACTTTGCCGAAATGTATAAAAAAAAGTCATAGCATTGCTAGTCGATATTTTTCCTCTATAAGAAAAATCTACGAATCATACATATATTTTTGCTTATAAGTAACCATGACAACGAAAACCTTACGAAAAATAGGCCAGTAACATTTTATTGCGTTTCCAGCCCTTATTTAGGTATGTTAAAAAAGCATATTTCGTTTATACGCATAAAATACAAATAATTATTAAGTGACAAGTCACGTCCATAGAGTTTGGATACCATCCCTTTTATAAACTTGGGACGTACGTCGTATATTATACTTCAGTCACACTCATATATTATTTAGAAGTGTGCAGTTCATCGTATACACAACTTCACTATAGTCGCAGTGTTAACGCATCACCGTTCGCATAAAAGGCGGGTTTCCTCGTGCCATGTCCACGAAAAATGTCCAACTATGTGTCCAACAACAAGGGCGCGGGGTTAAAGGTGTGGTAACCTAATCCAACCAACCAATTATAGCAAAAGATTTAAGCGAACGTGTTCAGTGGAAACCCGAACCAACAATATTATTTTATAATACTCAATATACCACCCCAAAACTTCGGACGGACTTACCTTGGATATGGGCAGAACAGCTTCGGTGTCGTCCTTGTGTATCTCGAACCGGGCGGAAATCTTGCGCTTGACGCCGTCCAACACGCCGTTGACGCCGTCCAGGTAGAGCATCTTGGTGGTTGCCCCGGATAGCCTGGCCGTCCTCCGCCGTCCAGCCAGCACGGCCGCCTGCCGCCGGTGATGTTTGTAAGCGGCCCGGTGACGATCAACCTTGGGCTGGTTTCCCTGGACGGCTGCGGCCGACGTCCAGTTGGTCACGTTACCCGCCGCCTCCATGACGTATTGCACTGTCCAAACTACCCGGCCCTCCTCCCACACGTCCTCGGCCTCCGAGTCCACCTGCAGCAACCACTGCAATACTTCCTCGTACCGGGAGTTCGGCCACGCAGCCCCGGCGGCTGCGGGCAGCCCCTTGTGAACGGCCGTCACCGTGATCTGAGTGCCCCTCGGGTTCGACGTGTAGTTGATGGTCCATCGTTCCGGGTCGCTGTTCTCGGCGCTCAACACCCGCAGCCCGTTCTTCACTTTGGCCCTGAGTATAAACCCTTTGATGTTCTGCTCCTTGGGTCCGGCGTCGAAGAACACGGGCACGTACGTGAACGACTTGGGATAGAGCGGCACGGACGGCACGAGAGTCAACAGGTATGCGTCCGTCTTGAGCTCCTTATACGGGCGCTGGGCGTGCTCTAGGGCCGCCTGTCCGATGTATGTGAACGGCTGGAGCTGCACGTCCGACTGACTGCACCGATGGTCGGACTCGAGCAGCGCGTACGAGATCTGCACGTACCGCTGCGGTGTTTTGACCGGCTTGGCGTCCGGTGGGTTCAGCGGGGGCCACCACTTGGCCGGCAACACCAGCCGAGCGGTGCAAACGCCGTCCTTGGGGTCGGGTTTGCACGCGGCAGTGACCGGCCGCTCGGCTCCCTCGAACGTGGCCTTGGCCACCGCGCACAGTTTACCGTACGACGAAGAGCCGGAGGCCGACCGCGCGGAACCACCGCCGACCGCGTCCGCGGCAGACAGCGGCATCGGGGGCGGAGGACCGGAACCGGAAGACTGTGACCTGACCACACTGTAGCCGACGTGGAACAGCGTCCGGACCACCGGGTTCTCGCGGTACACTCGCTTCTGTACCAGGTGTGCGGATACGTCCATCGACGATATGTCTACTGCCGACGAGTAGCCGACAGGTGAACCGGAACCATTAATGCCGCCGGACATTCCGGCCGAGTTCGGATCTGGTATCAGGTAACGTGACGGTACCGTTTGCTTGGTAGAGAACGGCCCATAACTGGCCCTGATGGATGTTTGCGGTACGTCTTGCAACACGGTGAACCTGTCCACGCTGAGCACGGCCCCGCCGCTGTCGTCGTCGTCGTCATCCTCGCTGCCGCCGCCCATTAGCTGTTGGTGCTGTCGGTTATTTCCGGGACCGCCACCAATCGGGTGCCGGACGAAAAATCCTCCGTCCGGGTTGTCGAAATGCACCTCGACCGGAGTCACGAAACCTGTTAACATCGATTTATTAATTGTAAACAAATGGTGTGATAGCAAACATTTTGTACATATTATAGAAGATTAACATCGGGGGTGCGGATAAAGCGCACAATACTTATGACTTAAGAGTTAAGATTCCTTTGTTTGGTTAAAATTTGATAGCGCGTGAGCTCTCGGAAGGGACGATATCATACAAAATGTCTCGAAAATTATGTTCAATTTGTGTCTGTGAATGTATTCCATTACATGATTATTTATCATCCATCAAATACATACAAAAAAATAATAAAGTTAGCTATATACACGTTCAAATGTTCAATAAAGACGTTAAACAATTTTATGCCCCATAGCTGAAGGCGCCAAACGACTCGGCGAGGCTCAGACTTGAATTGTTATAAAATCCATTACTCAATACATATATACGAACAAGTACATTTATATTTTATATAAGTATATAATATATATATTATATATAGGAGTATGGGTTTATTGTTTATTATTATATTCGATGAGCATTTTGTCTTATAGTGTCGTCATAACGTGGTCGTCTAACGACTTTAGGCTTGCGAAATTTATATCCGTCGAATTGATCTGATTTGATGAGCAACATAAAAACCCGAAGGATCAATATTCATCGAAGTACATTTGTACGCGCGATTAATATTTAAACTCGACACGCGCAATGGTACTGATATCAAAGTTGTTTCATATATTATTGAATTGTTAATGAAATTCATAAGGGGTCTCATAATATTATAACAGCTATAATAACAATTTCGATTGTTGCGACACCATACGAAAACGAACTTGGTTAAAACAACAAGTTTTTGTTTGTTATCGGTTGTGGGGTGGAATAATTATAATAAATTAGTTTCTATTGAAGAGTGTAGTTCTTTCAAGTGAAGAACACTTTACTCGTGAAGATTTTTTCTTAGTTCCAACGTACGTTTCTTACATATTTTATTAAGTAGCGAAAAAATTATGTATTTTCAAACGCAAATAAAAAAAAAAGTTCAGAGCTTATCGAAATAAAAAATAATTTACTGTCATACGACCATTTTATTCGTCAACAATCATGATAATATATTATATTGACACCACGATTTAGCGAGTTTAGCAGTTTCTAAAAAATAACGAAATTACGTTTAACGACGAGACTACGATAAACTAAACTATCGAATAGTTTTTCGAAAACTTCTACGAAATAAACTGCAAACATTTAAGTGAGCAGCGCGTGTCATATTACTCCGAAAGACCCACGACGACGACGGAAGACTGAAAACTTGCGGTTTTATTCAATATTTAATTTTCTCGTTTCGTGTACTATGACATCTGTCATCTATCGTCACAACAAATATAAATGAAATAAACGTTTTCATACGATACGAATAATAAATTTCGACTGCTGCACAGTTAAGTCGTCGGCAAAATAGCGTGTTGCTAAAATTTGAAAACTATGCACGTCCGTCGACCACCACTTCACCCTCCCCCCACCCAACGCGATGAGCAGAATTCAATAAAGTTTCGGGGCCAAAAAGTTCTGACACAAATCGCCCGCTCCACTTTCACTATATATACTAAGCCGTATACACACACACACACACACACACACACATACATATATATTAGGTGCACAGAATTGGCTGTATATAAATGTATGTATAGGGTTTATTAACTATATGTTATGTATATAAATATATATATATATGCCGATGCAAGATGTATTCCGAACGAAAGGCACGTCCGGATGTATATTGTGTATATAATACATAATACCGACGAAACTATACATTCGTACTGTTAATAAACATTCGATATAATATGTTGAAAACGAAACAAACAAAAAAAGTATCTGTATACATATTATACACCTACGAGTGTACTATGTCCCTTACTCCCTTCCATGTACTCGTATATAGAAACACTTGAAGCGGATATATTAACAAAACGGCGAAAATTCACTGCGGGTTGAGTTTCAATACACATAATATTATATTAATATATAGTTGCAATTTAACTCGTACGCGGGCTGCAAGTGATAGGTATATAATATATGATATATTATGTTTATTGTACCCGCCACACGGTGTGATTAATTTAAGGCATTCGTTATTTCAGAAAACATTAACTTTTTATTATTCTTCAATGTTATCATTTTTATTTTTTTTGAAGTTTTTATCGAGGTTTCTTTTGAAAGACAACATACATTTTGTATTCCATATTATTCCAAAGAAGAGTATTATCCGAAGTATTTCGATGTATAAAAATCAAATTTTGAACAAGTTGTTTATATGAGCTGCAATAGTATCTTGTATAGTTGTGCCCCCGTTATCTGTAACACTCCATTCCACTTATTCAAGCTTTCAAATATACTAATAACTCTAAGCTATTTGTCCAAAATTCGATTTTTATACACCAAAGTACTCTAAAAAATAATATTCTACTTTCAAATGAGGAATAAAAATGCATGTTGACTTTTAACATTAAAAAAAGATAAAATATAGTAAAAACAATATTTTTTAAAACGTTAGCATAGTTTTGAAGTTATGAGTAATACGTTAAATGAACCACACTGTATATATACAGCCGCGCAGTGTCGCAGAAGGAAATGGGGGATGTTTTGGGGTTACGACAACCCCGGCAACGACGTTTCACATTTTTTTTTTTGTCTAAAACCGTATTGATTTGGATCAGTATCTTTGGTAGGAAAAAAAAATAATAAAAATAACAACAACCTCTACGCTAAATAAAATCATTCATAAGCTCTCATCCCTTAGTTTACAACGCAGTACGCAATAATTCTTGTTCGAAAAACTAGCTGAACAAGAGCTAATGTGAGGTACGGAGTTATATATGGCCCCTAACACATGTCGAACCCGGTAGATTTTATTCCAAAACTTTTCAACTCAAAAAAGATAATAATAATAATAAACACTAATCCACTTATAGAATCGTATACCTATATATATATATGATTGTACACGTATAGGCGTGTATAATATAGTTTTCGTCCGAATTACCTGTCAGTACCACTGGCGCAGAATATACGCGGGGAAACGTGGTACATATACGTATTTATTATTTCGGTCGGACGTTATTAATCACAACTTGCGTGGGTATACGCGACTGTAATACCTATGCTCTGGTACGCAATATACGTATATATCCGTCCACGTGAGCATGAAATAGCTGCGGTATAGAGCAGGTAGACATCCCTAGCTAGACGGCGGCGGGCCGGTTAAATAATAATATAATTATTTAAGTTTGTTTTCAGTGTAATGCGCATCGGCGAAACCGTCGGACCGTTAATTTATTTCAGAACGCTGCGGAGATCATACCCACGATTTTACGTAATGATAATATCGTGTGTGCATTCGGTTAATAATCATATCAGACTACAAACAGATTTTAAATTGAAATTATGGAAAACTTTTGCTGCGCCGTTTAATTTATTTCGGCGGCGGGCTTTATTAATGTAAGCACCGCACGTGTAGGTGCGCGTGCGAGTGTGTGTGTTACACGATGTACGAGATACGACCTAATCGCGACTAATTAAAATTGCAATCGCTATAACATGTACCTATAATATATGAATATGTATTCCGTTTGAGTTTGCCGGCGCAACCGCAAAAACTATTATTTTCATCGTAGTACCTATACAGTAGTAGACTGAACGTAAAAATAAAATGTATTAAGCCTGTACGGACGTATTATATAATTTATAAAATATAGTAATATGTGGTAGAATCGCGGGGGGTAATGCCTATACGGTGTGCATATTACATAATACACGTCACAATATGCGGACAATTAATACACGCGGTAATTAAAATCGGATTTAAATCCTCCGAGTAAGTCCCGATAACAACTTAAAATCAAACATTGTCATAGGTATTATAATAGCAATGTGGCAGTATAATGTCTGATCGGACTAATCCATATATGACTGTACGTAATTTATTATAAAACACGTGTTATTAATGTATTTTTCCGACTCTTGCACCCACTTAAAGCGTCACATTTGTCGCTCATTGTTTTGACTTGGGGGAACGGTGTGTAGGTAAATAGTTTATAATTTCATTTTCACTTCATACATAATACATCACGTCCTACGGGCAACTACGTTTCGGCTTATTTATCACCGACAACTGCGTAACGTAATATAATAATAATATATATTTAATATTTGTACACATACCTATGTATTATATGTATACGACGTATTTACATTTATCACACTATACGGTTTGATATTCCGCCTTAAAGTCGATATCGTGTAATATATTACGAGTGTGTGTACACGAACACGTGAAATAAACTTTACTCCGCGGGACTATAATTGCGTTATTTATACGTCCTATAATAATGTTTTGTTATTTAAATCATTTAATCGAACAACATAATTATACGAATTTAAAACAAGTTATATTCATAATAGTTTAATGTTATGTAATTAATTTAACATCAATGTTAATAATATGTTAAAAATCAGGTTTTCGTGAAAACATGATTTACGCTACGAAAAAAACTGGTTTCGAATAAAAAAATTGTATGCGTATCACATATTAGTATTATATTAAGCTATAGGCCCTGAGATTTTGTTTTATGTTTTTCGCACACAAAATAATGTCTTAACCGCGCGCTGCGTTCTGTCGTGTATAAATTATTATTACCATTGAGACACACAAAGTGCCGTATAATAGTCATTTGTATGTCCGTTGATATCGCATATAATCTATGTATATGTATATATGTATATATAATATACATTCACGTGTGTATAATAAATGCATTAGGCACTCGGAAACGAACGTCGACGGAGAATATACCGCGCTATTTGGTCAGGCGCAGCACCAGCTGTACTGTACGCACCTATTATCATATATATATATATATCTACAATAATTTTAGTACAAATATATGTGTATACTACCAATCATGTTCTGTGTGTGTTACGCGAACGCCTGAATGAGAACACGAACGTATTTTTATGAAACTAGATTTTATTTTATTCCGATTCTCGCGTATGCAGCAGCAGCTGACACGGGACGGTTTTAGAAATTACCAAATTATACGGGTTTAATACGCTGTGGATTTTTTTCGAGATTACCCGGGTATATATAGTTTATTATACACCTCCACTCGGCACAAAAACGTACGACGACGACGACGACGGTACGTGCGACGAATACGATTTTTGTTCGATCCGATGGAGTTTTCGTGTATTCGTGAGATGGATGTTCGGAACGCGTTAATGCATCAATACGCGTTAAGGCGACGGCGATGCGAGAAAAAAATTACCTCGGGAGATTTTTATCAATTTTTGCACGTGCTTGCCAATCCTATCGCCGACGGGACACAGTCATCACACCGCGGTTGCGAAGTAAATCCCGCGACGTCCGAGGCGGCTAAAATTTGTGGTAGCGTCGTTTTTATTTCGACGGATTTTCGCGAAAAAAATAAAACACGATCTTAACAGAACAATGGCACGAGAGAAAAGTTGTAATTTATACGGTTAAACTTTTTTAATAACACGTTTATACTGGAGAGAAGAGAAACGTTGTCACGCGGACATATATACAAAACAAAAAACAAAATATGAAAAGTATTTATTTATTTATGCCCCGTCGGATGTACATATATACATATTATATTATCTACTTACGAAAATTTAAATTCAAGCCTCTCTCGTCCGGCGAAATTTTCATGTTTATACCGCAGTGAAAACGTGATCGTGCCGTATAATATTGTGTATACATCGTATACCAGAGACCGCTGCGTCTCCCACCTCGGCTGTACGGAAAATGAGATGATAATGAATGCATGCATGCATGGAAAAAAAAAGGTTTTCGGTGGAAAGAAAATATGAAAAACGGAACGTATTATCGTCCGCAAAGCCCCATCTTCGCCGAACAAAATCGAATACCACGTATACACGAACAAAATAAATATTAATATACTGTAAACCTATATTATGTATGTCGCAGCCTTGTGATGTTTCATGTGTGCGTAGAGAAAATTCGTCGAATGTTAGTGTATAATATACACACCGTGAGAGAGAGACGGGGAGGGACAGCGAGAGAAGATGGATACAAATACGAAAGATGAAGAACAAACAGCCGCAGGCCGATTAGCGTCATTACGTTATGTCTACTCTTCACGATTGTTTTTCGTTTTAAAAAATTTCGCTGCCGCGAGGGCGGTTAGACGAAAATAAAATAACATTTGCATATTGCATTAAAAAATACTACCTAGGGAAAAAACGAACGTATAAATAAATCCATCGGATCATATAAAAAAAAAACATATCTATAATCTATATACACCTATGAGTATAATAATATATGGACGAAAAATAAAGAAATGCACTATACGACCGTCTGAGAGCAGGTAGAACGGAAGGGTTACACACACCTGCCGGAGGGGCGGCGCAAACAGGTGTTGTCCGACGAGGATTGTGGTGCTTATATTCGTCGTGCTTTAAACACCGGTTTCCAATTTCGGGATTTAATTAATCGATAACTACGACAGTGGCAGCGGCGGATACAGTGTATCGATATATATATATAATATTATTCGGTACCACGGTACATATATATATATCTACGTATGGAGCACTCCGTGTCGCCTAGTCTCGGCCAAGGTGGTATAAGTACTCACTATACTTACAATATATTGTTATAACCAAGTCCGTTACCACGAGCGTATAACCGCGGTATACATATTATGACATGTACCAATTCAAATATAGTGGTATATTAGGATGTAGTGGATGGATGCAAAACCTCACACGCGCGGGGTCCGATGGCGCCTCAGCCTCACTACTAGAGACTCGTGTCGATGGAGGCCAAAATTCACATTCGGAGTTGTAAATTTCCAAACAGAGACGTCGAGGTATTTTATCGTATATAATATTATATGTGCGTTGCACGCCACATGACGACGACGACGACTACAACAATAATAATATACACGACGAGGGGACGAAAAATAGACAAAAAAGAAAATAAAATGAATAGAACGCACAACAATAGTGGCGAGAACGAAAAAAGAAATAAAAACGACACGCATTCCACCGAAGGCAGCTCGTACACGAATACGTGTATGGATATATATATATATATATATATATATTATGCGTATTATATACACACATGTACGCAGACCGTGCAGTTCTGTTTTGGAATATTATGGACTACCCTGCGGTGAGTACAATGGCGATGGCGTGCGCACATTGAATATAATATATATAATATATAATAGTAATATTTTAATACATATTTATATGTATATACATACATCGAGCGTGTATATTATTATACGAGGAGTACAGTGTAATTGCAAGTATATATATGGACTCCGTCGAGATGCAGTGTGCCGCGGCAGTCTGGACTTAACGGGGGCGCGTTTTATGGTCACGTTTTTATTTCGACGAATCATCCCCTTTGCGGGAGACCGTGTCCGAGATAATGCGAGACCACCGAGCGAAACGAACGTTTTACGATTTATTATAAATACCGTAACATATTGTTATACGCTGCACCAAATATTTTCCGTCCACTCAAATCATGTCAGCCGTTTGTTCAGTGGCGTCATTTGAGGGGGGCAAAGTTGACGCTTGGCCCTGTTTGATTTTACGAGCAGTCCAATGGGCTGGTTGTCGGCGAAAAATTATGATCACATTTTTATAATTTTCGAGGAAATGGAATAAGTATTGTGTATAGGTACTAGAAAATTGCTGCAACAATAATGTATATATGTATAATGTAATAATAAGTTCGAATATGTCTAGCCGCTGGGGCAGTTGTGTGTGTTTTATAAGAGTGGTATGTGTGAATTTATTCTCCATACTAACATAGTATTAAATCTGCAAGTTGAAATATGCCTACATTATATTTATTTTTAAGGTGAGCTACTATTATGTTTTTTTTCTTCTGTCGAACGGGACGATGCTTATATTATACAGGTAAATATTTACAACGATTTGTACCCGAAAAAAAGGGCATATACAACAATTATATTAGAATCATTTACAATTTTATTAGTAAATATCCTCTTTTCCAGTACCATTTTAGCAGTCATGTATTGTAATTTTAGTTTGTTCGACCTCGCATGTATATAGAAAAATCCTAAATGACGCCACTAATGTGGGTTTTATATTTGTTTAGCTCTCCATGTGTTCTTTAAAATATAATTAGGATATTGTAGCTTATAATAATACATGGAGTAAAATTATTTTAGAAATGAATTATATTGAAATAAAAAAAAATGAGCTTGCAAGCGAAACAATAGGTTTTTTTAACTTATATGGGTGAATTAATCTTTTGCTTCCTCTATTGAAAACTGTAATGACGCCATTAAGGTTTGTTGTTTTTCGTTCAATTTAATACGCTTTGATGGCCGATTTAAAGTACACGAACAACTTATACAAAAAATTATTAAAAACCCAGAATTCTAACATCACTATGGTAAAAATACTATTGTTAAACAGATTTGATAAAAATATACTTTGTGGGAACAAATGAACTAGGAGATAATGCGATCAAAAGACTTCGATAAAAACAACTTCATATTATTTTTAATTTATGTTGTATAGTACAATGCACCTAATGTATATTATATTTAGAGTGACATGCTAAAATACAATTTGTATTTTTTTTTCTTCGCCGAGATCGAATATTTCCTCGGAATAATTTACAACACGGCGGTGCACGTTTCGTATATTATACATTTTCGGCAAAATAATATCAAATTGTCTGGTATACTTACTTTTTTTTTATTATACCCTCTAGTGTTTGGTTATTTACAACGAGCTATGCTCTAGCGTTATTACATAATTTTTTAATAAAAGGAACGATTTCCGTTGTTTTTAATAATCATTTTCTGCAATCTACATGTACTTTCTTGGCGCTGTATACGTTATCAGCAACATTCAGGAGATTTAACGAATTTTCGCGACTTAACATTTATTGCGGAAGGAATGAAAAAAAAAGTAAGTAATGACTAAAAAACTATAATAAACTAATAACATGTTCTCCAATAAAATATACAGCTTAATAACTTGCATCACAGAATATTATACATAAAATATCTATATAAGTACTCTATAATCGTGTATTACTAAGTCTCCTTTCACGGTCGTATAGCTTTTTTCTTTATCGTTCAGCAGAATGTGACTAACGAGCTTTATTTTAATAAGTGTAATTTTTCTAAAGGAATATAATTTAGAGTGCCATTCATTATTTAAACTGTTCGTCTCGTACAATAATTACCAACTTGGGAACACCGGCAATAAACGCGGCGCATCGAGCGTAAAAACTGGCTACATTACAGTATGTACATAAATATTTTTGGACGCCGTTCAAGCGGCAGAATTTAATATTATACAAAACGAGATGAAACGCGTGCCACTGCGATGGGTAAGTCTAAATCCACAAAACGAATGGAACAATAAGATGAAAAAAAACATTAAAAATATAACGAAACTATCGTCGGAAAACCCGAATAACAATTATAATAATCCATCTATTGACGTATATTCAATCATAATATGGTATAGGGGTACTACAAACTTAACCTTTACACAATTTCGGTTCTTCCGGCGAGACGACGACGCGCACGACCGAGCAATACGAGTACATAATATTGTCAATTGTCATATTATAACAGTTGCCGCATAATAGTTTTGAAAAAAAAGGAAAAAAGAGTAAAGACTTACGCACGTGTTTGTCAATAATCATTACGCGCCACCCCATCTTTACTCTTTACACGATACGTAATATTATAGACTATAGTATAATATAACATCAAATAATACTTGCATATTATGATAAATCTTGTATCGACGTAGGTACGACATTATTATATGTTATTTAGAAAATATACAGTTTGGACAATTATACGAGTCAGTGAAGTATACCGCAGCAAGAGTGTATACATGTATAAAATATATGAGCTAGGTAGGTACTAAACCGCGTTTTTACGTCCACCGATATTTTACGTCTGTTTCAGTCTTTCACCTTTATTATTTTTTTTACGTCCCGAAAACGCCGCCTATGCCGATGACGACATGCAGAGCGTGTAACGACGACGACGACGACGACGTTGGTGGTGGTGGTTCGGAGACCGTCGTCGGCGCCGCCGCTGGCGTCTACCCTCGGCGAAAATCAATACGCCGACGTATATATATATATTATATTTTAGTACACACACACACCCACACACAGTGTACACAATGTGGCACACAAATCTCGTAGACGTTCTGTACGTGGCCAAAAGTATACACATTTACCTTTTTTTTACCTTACCACTGCTCCACCGCCGGAGCGCAACCCACCCCTACCTACGAGTAGAAAGGCAAAAAGGCCCAGGTCGCACAAAATCTGACAACCCATATGAATACAGTATTTAATACTATTATAATTTTATAAACATAAATACTCATAGGTATTCTCCACTTGCGTCCATTGACGACTTCAATGTAAATATATTATATACCGAAAAAAAACGATAACTGTGTGTGTGTGTGTGTGTGTGTGTGTGTGTGTGTGTGTGTGTGTGTGTAAATGTATACGAAGTCGTTTCGAGGCGGTATATAATATGGACAGTCGGTCTCGTAGAATATGTATGTGTCAATTACCGAAAGGCAGACTTTCCAGGAGTGTATGCGATTGCGTTGTGTATTTATTATTATTTTTTTTTTTTTAATTACAAGCATAATATATTATTAATGTGCGTGTGACAAAAATGTAATTTGATGACAAACGGCCAAAAAAAAAAAGTATGTATATAATATATATAATAATAATAATAAAATAAACAAATACGACGCATTTATCGCATATATTATAATTATAATGGTCTCTCATCCGAACGAATTAAAATAACGAACCAACGCCACGACGCGATTGTTTTTCTTCGTTTTTTTTTTCACACAATGTACGGAATATTATTAATTTTTTTATTTTGCATCGCGGTCATGTCTCGCGGAACGGCTTTCAAGACATCACAAAATATTAGTGGTCGGTGTTGTTGTGCTTTAAGAAGTAGAAAAAATAACCTGACGACCTGACGCTATTGCATTTTTCTACAGCAGCCGACGACGTGACAGTTCGTTTCATTTCGACGGCATTATAATTTGCCACCATATAATCCACGACCGTATTTCATTGGTCAATTTTTTTTTCTTATCTATTAAGATCTCCGACATTATTTTCGTCACTTTGAAAATCCAGATCCACTTGCGTGTCGGGTCTAAATTTTTTTTTTAATACATAATTTCAAGACCGTCCTACGGTTATCTTTTAGTATAACGACTGTATAAAAATACGATTTTATTCACTGATAAGAAAAGGAATCTTCGTCATAAAGAAAATAAACTAGTTTCTTAACTAGTTTTATTATTATTATTATTATTTTTTAACAACATAAAATTCCTCTGAAGATATCAGATGTCCGATATTATTTGTTCGCTACATATGGGAACGCATACTTCCGAGAAAATATTTGACGGAAAAAATAACGAACATTACATTATAATAATTATAGGTAGCATCACTAGCATCTATCTGGTACAGCACAATATATTATACATATATACAGAACACTGAGGTATATATTTATAAATGTAATATGCAGGGTGATTCACCAAACATGCTCGCCCCCATTTATTCCCTTTGTAATGAATTTATTAAAATTTTGATTTATAGAATTTTTAACTACCTATAATATAAAGACCACACATTATACCAGACGGAAAATAAAGTTTGTCAAACTAGAACCAATCATTTTTACTATGTATTTATTAGACATTTTTTTTGTTGAAAATGTTGGAGTACCTTAATCAAATTTATAACAAGTAGTTTTTGAGTTATTAAAATATATGTACTGATAATAAACCTTAAAAATGGTTTAAAAAAATATAAAATGTTGATATATTAATATGAATTACTATATAGTATTTGCAAATCCCCATATCTTATAAGTATTAGTATCATGTATATTACGTCATATTATTTTATATTTGATTTTTAAGATTATCACTTTTAAAAAATCACAACGAAATTCATAGAACACCTGAATCTACCTATAGTCTGTAGATCAGAAGACGACACTTGTAGTTATTTTTTGAATTAAATAACAGCTGTTGATAAAACCATAGAAAAGCACATCAAAACAATCCTTATTTTTCTACAAAATGATTAAGGTCCTTTTTTGGTCAGACAAACTAGGCTTACAGTTATATTTTTCACCTACACATACGTATATTTCATTTGAAACCCATAGATTCTATTAATTTAAAATTGTATAGGACAATAGAAATCTATTATATCCTCGAACATCTCAATCTATATACAATAGAGATATTGTATGTTCAGCCCTTATAACAAGTCGAAACCAAAATAACTTAAGGACTTGTGTCATCTGCGCATGTGTGACTACTTATCAATCTGTTTTTCCTTCGTTATCAGTGTTATCACATTTATTTTATTAAAAAATAATTATTTATAATAATAATATATACTTTGCTAAAAAAAAATGCGTACATCACTGCATACTGTATAGTAGTGCAGTGGTATATAGTTACGTTGGTTTCACAGATTTATTGAATGACTGTCCATTGTATATGATCTAAAGTTATTCATAATATACAAACAAAAAAAATAGCTGCTGCAGGAATGTTGTCGATTCCCATCACGACTTCGAATAACGTCGAGGGGTCTACTACCGAAGCGTTCTTAATCTGGGCTTGTAATTCTTACTTACCTTAACCTAAACGATAAAACACGATGGTTGACGTATGCGGATTCAACCGACTGTACGAACGTTTTTAACGATATAATTAACCGTCTACGGGCATAGTCCATTAATGTTGCAGAGTTTTAAACTTCACGTTAGAGTGGGCACGAAAAGTTGGCTCATACAATGTTTTATACAGTGTTTAGCCGGTTTCATATTATACGCGCGGTGTGCGTGCCATACGGCTTGGCGTCACATTAACGTTGCCTAGCAACGCACCCCCTCCCAAGATGTATCATACTTAGGTCGTTTTGGCTCCGCGAATCGGCAGCGGTTCGAGCTTTTAAGAGGATCCATGAGGCACGAGTGTGTATACGATTTACACGCCTGTACGACGTATACACACATAATATATACAAATTATATATAATATTACCTATATATAGGTAGTCAATAACCCGTTTAACGACTATATAATATATATGTTTATAATAAATTTACATACACTGATAGCAGAAACCCCCTGTCTCCCTCCCGAAACTATTCCGCCCCATCGTCCGCCGTCAAATGTTTTTGGCATAGTTTTCACGTTCGAGCTCTTTTTTATACTTCACATTATTTCATGTTACCGTGGCATTAAGGGCATTATATTATTATGAAACACTAACGATATACACACTCCAACAGAAATACAGTCATGGAACGTTATAATAATATAGTTTACTGACGTCTTACATGGTCGTTTCTTTGGTTAAAAGGATTTACTGCAAAGCTTTAACGTTGGTATAATATTATTACATTCAAGTTACATAAGTATATGTTCTATGTGAGGGTGTTATTTTTGTGGTTATTATTATCTCTACAACGAAAATCGCTGTAATATTTCAAAGTTTGAAAACTATTATACGTCTTGTCAACGGAGAAAACGATGTGACCACAATTTATTTACAGGTACATACAGGTACACATGAAATAAAACCATCAGTCGAAAGCAAATACGATATTTAAGGCTTATATCGAGATTCGGCGATATATATTATATAATATTTTTTAAGACGCAATACCCGTTCAATAGCCGCAGTGTTCAAAGTAATATATTTTTAACGAGACGTTTAGTGGAGACTTGTCAAATTTTGAGGGTGGAGACAACCGTTTACACCGTATGAACGTCATTTTTATTTCTGACGCTTCTTCGCTGACTATCACATTCGCCGCGCCTTTATAATAGCTGTTGTACCTCTATGTATGTACCGTGAATTATCTCGAAATGTGCCGCGTCGACTAATATTCCAGTGCGACACAAATTATCTGCGTCCAACCGTGTATACATATTTCTATAATATGATATTATACGAACAATATTTTATACAGGCACCATGCAGGGCATATATATATATATATATATACATAGATACGACTATATTATACATATATATATATATATATCTACGATGATAGGACGTTCCACACTTCAAACAAAATAATATGTCAGACATCCGTGCGACACCTAACCTTCTGTGCGTAGGTAATTGGTTCTAAAGAATAATATTGCAAGTCGTCACATTTCACAGTTACACACATATTTTCACTATCACACTTTATGCAATATACATAATAATAATAATAATAATAATATGTACCTTTACGTTTTAGATTACAATTCCCAACTGACGGAGCATCTCCATAATAATAACGCATAATAATATTGAAATTACAACGCTCGTAATCGTTGTTATAGCGTCGTCCACGAACGTCGTTTACAGATAACAATATATCATTATTATATTATGTACGTAGCCAATTTTTTTTTATGCACATACTTTTAGCCACGCGTGACACCGACAATGGTAAACGCAAATTGTGCGAACAAACGGATGTAGCGTGGATGCACAGGAGATCACAGATGAGATGACATACAATTTTACTCGGACACGAACAATATTATTTATCTGTTATCGGTTAACTCTCATTATTACTTAAGCTATGCGCGGTCGGGAACAATTAAAAGCACTCGGAATAGTCGAAACGTGTATATATTATCATACCGAAGAAAATATGTCTTGATTATATTATTTTATACACACAGGGACAAGTGTACGCATTATACGTATATTTTGATCGTCTTGCAGTAATTCACACTAAACTATATGATTACAACAATAATATTAACGCTTTGATCAAACCGACTATTATTCTACATAACACAACGGACTTCCTTTAAAACCCAAAGATTGGATTTTTAAAAGAACATCATATATTATATTAACTGAATCGTGCGTCCCGAAGTAGAAAGGCAAATATAATGGAAATAAAATAAATTGATGGGCAATGAATGAAAACAAATTTTAAACATGGCTATAATTTCATATTTTAAAATAATATAACATGATATAAATAGTTATTTTATACGACACAGGTTTCACAAGGGAATCGGTTTAGACCAATCAAAAAAATAAAAAAATATACTACCTTTTTAGATTAATTTTGGGGATCCGATTAGGTCAAATAAAATTACGCAATATTTTTCTCGTAATAATTGAACTTGTGAGAAATATAATAATATTATCCACCAACGGTGAATAACATAATTTAGATTATACATATTGTATATAATTTTAAACATTATGACTTTATGAAGTATCATTCTGAATCATATTATTCATATTATGTAATTATTTTATAATGATTAATCGTATGTACACCAGATGTTTATTAAATACAATGGGAAGGGGGATTTTTTCAGCATACTTACCCTATTTTTATGCTTATATTTTTCTAATAGAAATTCACCTTTTTCACTTTAAATTATTAAGTAGATAATTTTTTGAGAATTGTTTTACCTAAATCAAAATTCGAACAAGTAGTTATGAGATATAGAACTTTCTGTATTAAATTACTAAGGATTATATGTCTATGGTTATAGGTGAATGGCTTGAGTAGATAAAAGGGCTTACATAATTTGAAAATGTTACTAATTTGTAATTAGTAATTACCATTGATCTGTATTAATAATTTGTAAAAATGATCTAAGTATAATGAATACTACATCTAATATTACATATTATAATTCATATTTTTATAAAACCATTTTTAAGGATTAATATCTTTATAATAAATATTTTATTAACTCAAAAACTACATAATAGAATTTTGATTTAGATACATCAACATTTTCAAGAAAATTGCCTACTAAATAATTTTCAGTAAAAAATGAGGATTCTCGTTTGACAAAAAGAAGTTTGTATCACCACAGGACTCTATCCTAAGAAGTAGGTAGTATAAAAAATATCAGGAATTAAAAAAAATATGGTCTTCATAAATATACTATTATAACTAATAACTATACTTAAATATCTAAAAATTTGAATTTGAATGAAGGGAAAAATGTAAGTGAGCATGTTTAAAAAATCACCCTGTATATCATAAATATCTGGTGTATATACTTATCATATACCTAAGTAGTCAGTAAGTAATATGTGCAAATATTTGTTTATCTTTTTGATGTACTGTGTTACAAGGTTATTCGGGTTCCGCGAATTCGAATGCCCTGTAGTACAAAACTATCATCATAAATACTCGAAAATCGTTTGATATTTGTTAAAATACGACGAACGTTAAGATAAGCTGCATTGCAAACCGATTGATGTAACATCTGGTACAGTAATGCTACGATGTTACACCAAGGTCCAAAACATGCGTATATGTGTTTCCAAACCAACCCATATTATAATATGCAAATACAATAAATTCTAATTTCTGAAATATAACGATTGTTGAGGGGTATGCAAATTGACTGTCCCTACGAGAAACTTGTGAATAATATAAGTTGACCTTATAAGTGTCACTTGAAGCGTCACTTGGCACGTGAATCTCGGGAAATGGACGGCATGGATGGAGGTGATCAAGATTCGTTACATCACCACGTAACATCACTATAAAAATATGTAATATACACTCACATACAGCGATGCTATAACGGTCGATGATTATAAATCGAGATTTGAGGCCAAAATTCCATAGCATTGCACAACACCATACGTAGGAACTTGAGGACCCGAAAAAAATTATAAACATGGTAAGATCAAGAATCGGACGGTTGAGACTAGAAAGCCAATAAAGTAAATACAATAATGATAATGCAGAGAGCGTTTGATAGTTATCTGTTGGTTGGCTGTTATCACTGATTTACAGACTCCATTACATATTATATCCTCAAAATAAATTAAGTACATAGGTACCTACCTCCCAATAGCATGCAAAATTGCGAAATAATATCAAAAAAACTGTTTTGCTGTTACAATACTTTTGTTTTAGAAAGATATATTTGGTTAGAGTTTATACTTTAATAACCTATGAGTTATAGAGTAGTATTATGTTTGGTCCATCAAGAAAAAAATTATAAAGTACAAAATACAAATGATAAGTATAATCAAAGTTACGAAATAATTGACTGTTATAGTGCAGTACTTAATACAGTACACAATAGTTGAGGGTATCGGTGCCAGCTCGAACATATCACAAAATATCTGATATAATATTATAAGAAATAAGCATCTGTTGTAAGATTTAATACAGAATTTTAATATATGTAATAAAACAAACATGATTATAGTAAAAAAAAAATATGTGTAGAAAAATGTGAAAAGTGTCTTTCATCTTTTTTTGAGGAAATAAAATGAACAATGGAGAAGAACGGCGGTATCTCATTTTTGAAAGAAAACCGTCCCACCCATGAAAAAGTGTCCTGAATATTGGTTATTTAAGATAACGGAGTATCACTATTGTATACTTAGACCTTTTTTTGTAAGACAGTTGCACATCCTTCGATTTTTGGGTTGTGCATCGTTTGCACGCCAGTAGATATACTATTTAACAATAGAACAGGAAGAGTTTAGGACTACCCAAAAAAGCAAATTGTTTACTAACTTCTAGCTTAAAAATTGACGCTCGTTATATTCAATTTTAAAATATTGTGTGGGTATTCTCTTTTAAAAATATAGTATAATATTACGATTTACCACAAGATTAAACAACAGTTGAAGTGTGCTGGTGACTACTGACTCGAAACCACGAGATAAAGTTCTTTTAATATATACGTGATGTACAACTTATGCACTTTTCAATATTTTTATACCATTATATTGTGTTGATGCGCAAATGATGTACGATATTATTTTTAACGCTGCGGGTACCTAAAAAAACTGACCCAGCGGGTAGGGTGATAGAGGCGACGTCATAGGCGTTATATTAGTGGCCGCAGTACTATAGTAGTTTTATTATTTAAATAAAAAATTATATTACAGTGAAATCTATATTTAGAGAATAGTCATAAGGAATTACAAAATGTATACTAAAAAGAGTTTTCCACTATTGAGAAAATCTTTATAAAGTGGATATTTGGTTATGTTGATATTTTTCTTTCTCTAAAGAAGTATGTATGAAATACTGATGCATGTACACATATTATCATATAGTGTAGACACGTGTACTATGTACGGTTATTAGGATATAATATATGTATAAAAATAGTATAAGACTCCACAGTAATCTATACGTATTTTTTTCCTACTCAGTCCACGTGGACATCATAATAATATTATACCTAACTTATAATATATCAATGAAAAACAATTTAGTAATTTTGATTTTACTATACACATTTCACAAGAAGGTTATTTGTTAGACCAGAATAGATATATAATATTATATAGTATATTACACTTATGAACATTTATAATTATTTATACCTATATGTATTGTATATTATACAGCTACTTACAAGTTTATTCTTGAGAGAATTCAACCGGAACATCTTTTTACAATAAACGCGGTATAAAACCCGACTGAGCATATATATTATGCTAATTCAGAATTGTCGTAAATGTCACTCTTGAACCGATACAATTAGGAAGTTGTATTTTTTTTATTTTTACTGTCCATTGTTTAACTTAATTTTAATAAGTTTAATGGGCTTCCAGATAGATTTACAACTCTACTGGGCACAGAGTACCAATTTGTGTAAGGTAAGATTGATCAATGTACACACAAAGAGATGTACGAAATGTAATGCATTGTTCTTATAGTACAAAAATATATTCATAGCCTATGCCCAATATAAGTTCATGTTTCAAGTTTTAATATGTAAATGTGTAATTGAATATTTGTAAAAATAATTTTATAAATTAAGTTTTCAGAAGGTTTGGTAATTACAAATAAGAAAAATGTTAGGAAAATATTAAACATATGTTATAAAGAAGTACATTGTGTACATATAAAACATACTAAATAATTATTATATTGTTATACTATATATTTATGAATATACAATTAATAACTATGCATGCACGATGAACATATTATTATGATTTATATTTTTAACTGTATAATAATTACCACCTATATTAATATATTATAATGTCGAAAGACAACTGTTTTAATAATATCATAGTTACACCTGTAGTTGTATATTTATTATTATTATATTGTTCTACACGTCTCTAGTCTTTTATTATAATAACTAATATTATTCACTGTTGAGATTTCAGACTACAGAATAAAAGAAAATTACGAAGAGTCGATTAAACTGGTACAACTGTATTCAATTTGTGATTTTACGATTATTATGCACGCTAATCAATAGCATTAACTGATTATTAAATCATTGAAACAATAGACTTAATATTTTTTGAAAGGAATTCATTTTAGTATTGATTACATGGGACTATTTGATAAAAATAAATCAATATATACAATTTTGTTATGTATTATATTTATCAGAATATTATTCACACAGGCAATCATAGGTAATATTACCATGTAATGGTCCAATGGTTCCCGTTAAAAATAAATAAGTACAATTAAATAGTGAGGAACCATGCCGACTAACACCTAACTTGTGTCAACGTACCACCTGTGTAAGATGGTTGATCTACGGTTCAACATCGACGTATGAGTCACCAGGTTTTCTCATTGAGATAGACAATTGTGTTATATTATTATCATTTATCTTTATATCTAGATTTTTTATACTTTAAGTATATTTAATATTTTAATCTGTATCTAGATTCTAGATACATTATAATATATACGATTATGTTTTATCTTTATCAAGAAAAATGTGTAGTTACAGTTACAAACATTACCTGGTTAGTAGTTGTATCAAGGAATATAAAATAGCTGTACGTTATTAAATTATAATAATACGCATTAATAGTCGAGAGCCATACTATAGCTCAAGAAGAACGGCTTGTTCGTTTAAAAATATTTTCTTGGTTTTAGAATGAAAGCAGAAAGATGCTATTTTATTAAGATCATAAATCTATACGAGTTTATATACACTTGTGTTTATATACATTTCTTTTTCCTCTATGAAAAGAAAAACACGTTTGTTGGAGCATGATCCCATTTTGTAATAAACAAGTAAAATAAATAATCTCGAGCGGGTTGTCTGGGGTACGACGGCGAGCAAGACGATATAGGGCCGAAGACAATTTATTTATTCTCCAAAGCACATTGTTGTGTATGGCAAATAATTACTGTACCAGTAGCACTTAGAGGGTCGTGTTTTCGTTAACTCCAACACTTTAAAAGGTTCTAGTAGGTATATAGTATAATAGGTACTATAATAGTAATTGCATACGGTAGACAATTAAGGGAAACACGACCAAGCGTTTAGCTTAATAGTTTTTAATTTTAATTATTAATAAATATAATTTGTATTTGAACTGTTTTTGTACTATATAGTCGGAAATACTAGACAATTGTTTATAGAAATGCTGGGAAATAAACATATGCGGTTAAATGGGATATTCGATATAGTAATTGTGTAGGTATAATGTACAATACCTGATGATATGGTAATGTAATAATAATAGTAATTTGTGTTTTTGAAACGCTGGTGTTTAAAATCTCGATGTTATTTTACATTTCTATAGAGGAATTTCAATTGTTTTAATTCCAAAATAAAACATGAAAATATAATAAATTATTTTCCTACCTAATTTAAATTTAATCCTACAAAATAAATAGGAAGTATAATATATGATTTTCAAACAGAGTATTCACCAAATTCTAAATTCTATTAAGAAATATGAAGTATTGACCAATCACTGTCAT
Organism: Myzus persicae; assembly: GCF_001856785.1. NCBI lineage: Eukaryota > Metazoa > Arthropoda > Insecta > Hemiptera > Aphididae > Myzus > Myzus persicae. The sequence continues at coordinate 836,795 of NW_019102723.1, read as the reverse complement.
TGCGTACGTCTGTTTGACGAGGACATAGCGGTCGAATAATTTAAATTTGGGTTTAAATTCCTGCTTTTCTCCCTTTGTATAATACATCATTTTAAATTGAATTACACATTTTAGTTGTTATATTATTATTTGAATATACAATAATTAATAATTATTATGTACGAAGCATTACAGAACAATGGTACAGTAATCTAATTTATATTTTAATTATTTTGTTGCCCAATAATCACACGCCCCTTCGTTACAAGACCACTTACAAAGGGATGGATATTTCTCTATGAACGAAGTTATTTTAAATAACAAAAATGAACCGTTCCAGGCATAAAATTATAAATGCATTATTAATTATTAAAACATGTTGGCATATGCAAATGTTTAATACTTGACATGTAATTTAAGGGGGAAAAGGGAATTTAAAATATACAATTCCTAGTCGTTATTTGAATACATATTACAATATATTTACACTCGTATTTACATAAACTATTATATTAATATATATATTGATAACCCAACCTAACCTGAATATTTATAGGCACATAAACCTATTTTAATCATATGATGTTAGACGGAAGTTTAAAATTATTTATACTCTAGATCAGCGATTCCCGAACTGTGAGACTCCAAATATTGTGTTTGTCGAAATAATTAAATAAATCATTTTACTAATTAACACTTAATAATTACTTAATTGAGTATTTATTTTATATTTTATAATATCTTTGTGTTTATATTTAAAAAAATAATATATATGCTTGTAAGTGATGATACCCATAAAAAAACGTGTGTGCCTTAATGCGAAGTACTAACTACAATGTAATTTGAAGAGTACACGCAAGATTAGAAGGAATAGTTGATATTTTTTGTTTTTTAATAATTTGCAAGTGATTTTTTGTGTTTTTCACTAAAAAAATGGGATAATAGTTTATAATACATAATTATACTAAAAATGGGTCATTCGAGGATTGCATTTATAACGTTCAATAATAAATTATTACAGGTATCGTTTAAAAAATAATAACTCACAAAACTCCGATATTTCCAATTTGCATGTTAAAAAACACCCGTATTTAAATTTTAAATAACATTCATAAATATTATTTTTATACATATAAATAGTAGTCCGGACTTTCAGTTTTGCCATTATGAATTATTTTTCAAAAAAACACCATTAGTTGGTATCAATGTTTATAATATAATGGCGGTGGGTAGTCTTTGGTTAACAATAAATAACAATATACCATAAACAATATACAATATACAATATACATACATACATACATATTATATTATATTTCAGATACAATATCGAAAGCTTTATGATAAAAATATTATTGGTAGTAATACTAGTAGTAGGAGCTCTTCGACGCATTAGAAATACTAATAAATTCAAAATAAATTACTAGAAATGAAAACAAAGTCAATTCCTTTGAAAAGAATAATAAAATAATGAATGATTTATTTTTTAAGTTTGTATAACGACGTGCAAAACAAAAGTATATCATTCAAAAATAACAAAAGTTATTATTATTATCATTATCTTTGGTACCTAATTTATCATTATGATAAAACAAAAATGCCAGTGCCCATTTCTAGTTTGAAAATTTAAAACGCCGAGATGGAAAAGTCAAAACTCCATGTGGGATTATTATACATTTTGTTAATTACCGGTAGTGCAAGGGTATACCTATATAATATATATTTATATAAAAGTTTCAATGAACAATACGAAATTAATTTCACTGGGCATTGTGCCAGTCACAATTTTATAAATATAAACAATTAAACAAAATAACTGCAAAATCGTTTCTCAGTATATGCACACAATTCCCCGCAGCGTTTAATATTCATATTTGATCGCACTAAGCTACTGCAGTCGGCACAGCAGGCCCCGCAAGCAGTGTCGAATATTCATTTAAATTTTCAACAAATGTGATTTTCAAGCTTTCCAGATTGTCGTCATCCTCGTGGTGTACCATATATACATATATATATTCGTATATAAATATATATGTATGGTAGATCGGTTTGCCTCGACTATCCAAACAAATATTCCTTAAGCGGATTTATGATGTATACATTTATATTATAACATATATATATATAATGTATATACATAATACAAACAATGCGTATATTGTACATTTATACTCGGTAGTGCGTATATTTAATGTATTAAAGGCAACGATTAAATACAACTAGGAAATCATCACTACCGATAAGAAGGCTTTTCGTGGGTTCGATAAATATACAAATATACAACCCGAATGGAATATTATACATGTATAATATATAAATCCGCGAATAAAACATTTGTAGCACCCGGTCCGAGAGAAATGTCCCTAACCGCCATCGCCAATCGAATTTTCAAAATCAAAATTTATCGTCAGATTATAATCTAATATATTGTAATGCAACAATCGGATAATTTTTCGACGCCAAATACACACCGGGGGACACTGGACTGGACCACAGTCAAGCGGGTATTATTATTGTGTATACGTTTCCACGAGGGAATTCACCGACGTAGCGTTTTCATATTTAATGAAAAAACCTGCTCAAACACCCTTTCGACTCTCTCCCCCTCTTTCTATATATACTTGTACGCGCACGACCAATTGCGACTGGTCATCATTAATGAACGCATTTCCCCGAGTCGACCACCTCTGTGGCAATACGAAGTCGGTGTAAAAAATACGCCCTGAATATTCAATTACTGTATACCTACCTGACCATAATTATTTGGTTTTCAAATAAAATACGTCCGTTTGAATAACGATACAAAGTATAAAACAAATACTCGGTGTAGTATACCTACCTATAATTAGACTCTTTCGCTTCAATATTGTTACATGCGTTTCTGCGTTACATAATATTAATTATATATTACAAGTGTAACGCAGACACCCATGTGACAATATTGAAGGGAAATAGTCGTCGATAAACCACACACGCCACGCCGAATACCTGACCTCGTTTATAAAGCATCCAATCTATATTATATATGGTATATAGAACATCGTCCTTGTCAAATACCGAAATATCGGTATAATGAATGGTTCTGCAGGAATAGGTACGTTTGTGATTGTGCAGAAAAAAATTGTAAACGATTGCCGATGCTTAAAAAAAAAAATACATATATGTACCTATGTTTAAAAAAAAACACTATACCTTTTTTGCCCCTGGCGACCTTAGAATAATATACGTATATGTATGTAGCTCTGACACATAATAACGTTCCTATATATACGCTCTACGGGGACACGACACAAGACATATGGATCGTTTATGCGACCAAACGATCAGGTCGTTTTTTCGCCGCCCGTTATGTAGAACGGAAAACGATTTTTCAAAATGACAAAAAAATTGCTTGGCCCGTTTTTTACAGTTGGCCATGTATAGTTCATATACCCGGGTATGTTCTATCCATTGCATTTATTCGGTGTGACAGTGATCAAAACGAAATTTACAACGAGACGACTTCAAGATAAATTACTTTTTAATCAATTATTCCTATATACGGCCAATTATCTATAGGTATATTCGTAAAGCGTATTCTTTTGACATGTTCATTTGTTGTACCATATTACCCGTTTATTTATTTTACATAAAAAAATTGGAGGCTCAATCAATTTCACAAATACACGCCCAAGTGATGCATTTTAAATCATTTTCTACACACGTTGTACGACACTCTTATTGCTTCAATGCATAATATATTTTATATGAATAATCAATGAAAAAACTGAAGTAATATAGCAGGTAATAGGTAATATCAAATTTGTAAAATTCATTATAATTTAGAAAAATATTTTATCTAATATACATGATAATTAATATGTACAAAAATCATATTTGTCGTCTTTCTGGAAAAAATGTAGCACCCTTTTTAGATTTCATCACATCTGAGAGGTAGATACCCATCTAATGTACCTGTTCCCACTTGGAAACACTTGAAAAATCAAAAACGCTTTAAAAGCATTCCGTTAAAGGTGAAACAGGGGTAGGTGCTATACAAAAATGTAGGTTTTGCAAACATACACAGATATATAAATACCTATGTTATATAAGTCGGTTTGGCTTTGGATTACTCGGAGACGGAGTAGAAGCATTTTATTATATGCGCGCTGTACTATAAATATATCCAGCCTACATCTTCGATGTACATTCTACCGTTGGAAAACACAATTACCGTCTATATACACAAAATAAACCGCTACCCACGCGAATGGTTCGTTTTTCAATTACTTATATACGTGTACACACTCAAACGCTAAGCCGCTGTATACACTTCAGAATATAAGCAAAAATGAGCGTTACAAAAAAAAAATGAGTGTGAATTTCACCCAGAATCGTACCTCGCGAAAAAAACACCGTTCGATCGCTCATTTTGTAACGGCAAGACAAAATTAAGGTGATTCGCTGGCTCGTATAAAATACATAATATTATGCACCAAGACGAAATGTTTAATAAAACTTAAAGAAACATTGTGAGATTTGTTGGAGTGGTTTTTTCTCGATATTTTAACATTAAAATCAAAAAAATACAGGGAATGTTGTGGTCAGTTATCACCTTTTTAAGTTGGGTATAGGTACACCAAAACTGATTAAATTAAACATAACATTACGTTGCATTGCTGAACGTAAATCACGTGGTATGTTACGCAGTTGCAGTGTCCTCTGCAGGAAATCAAACATACGCCGTACGAAATACACGAAGTCCTTAACGTTTTCGAACCGCGGAAAAATGTAACCTCAGGGGCAGGACGATCGTTTTCGGCGGCACGAGGACACTTGTCTCCCGGCTTTCAATTAATCTCTCTCCGTCGTTATACTTTTCCCCTCTTGCACACGGCCACCGCCGCGTGTGTGTATACTGTATACACATGTAATCGGATAAAACGTTCAAGAATAGAACACACACGCGCAGCATACGGCGGCGGCGGCAACCCGATGGACAGTAAAGATTTTTCATTATTATTTTCGACTTGGCAGAGAAACCATATACATAAACTGTGTGTGCGCGCTGGGTATTTATGTTTGTACGACTCGCGCCCGGTCGGTTCGTGTGATCATCATCATCGCCATCATCTGCGACGGCGGTGGTTCAAGTTTCTCTCTGTTTAACAATGCATGCCCACGCATATAATGATGTCTGTCAAGTGACTCGAACCCCACATAACGCGATTTGATGAATTATTATAATAATAAACGTCTGTACGCACATTATTATAATATTGTATATTATATACTAGATATATGTACGTTATAATAAACTACCACAACCCTCCTCCCCCGCCCACCGCCACTACCCCCACTGGGAGTGGATTCTATTTAGACGACGACGTGTATCCGCTTGTGCGTGCGCGCGTACCCCGTTGATAATTTAATTTTAATTAGCGCAGCATCCCTTCTCGGTGTGTGAGCGAGTGTAATTAATTCTCCCCGGGACGATTATGTGGATAAGAAGATTGTCGGAGATATTATAATATTATAGGAAGATCCACGTAATATTGTATAATATACATCTATATTATACATATATAATAATATGTATGTATATATATATATATATATATTATATGTATGTATATATATATACTTTTCTAAACGTTTTGTTATGTACACATGTACACAGAGACCGTCTTCGGTGAGGTCCCACGTCGAATAACACAATAATGCGGTCCGGAGAAATCGTTAAAAATACAATACAACTCTTAATGGCCCACGGGCGTTTTGTCTCTTTTTCTTCTTCTCCGGCCAGTTATCTTCATGTGTCTCACTCTCTTGATTTTTCTCTCGCTCACACTCTCTACGGTACTCACACCGCGAAGAGAAGCTCTTAATCGAAAAACTATTACAGTCTCGTTTCGATACGGACAGAAGGAGAGAGACGCATGCCCATTGATGACTCTGTTCCGGGCCAACGATTAAAATCTATATATGTTCGTTTATCGCACTCGCCGTACTTGGGCGTCGACGATGGTATTTTTTCCCCCTTTATCTGTTTATCAGCCTCGTGTACGTATACGCACCACAATAATATATACGCGTAGGTTTCACGGCCCAGCGGTTTGCGCCGACAAGACTTTTGCACGTTGTATTTTCAGTGTCAGGTTAGAGCAAATACGGTTTCCAGAGTGAAATCGTGCCGTTTTCATGTATGCATATTATATAGGTATAGGTACACTGTACCGATGCTTCCCCGACTGCGGGTATTTCCGTACGCTCGCGTAGTCACGTGTTTAATGGAAATTTTAATCCTTACGAGAACGCTGCGACGACCAAAAAAAAAAAAATACAGCAGTTTGCGTTTTTTCAATTCGAAACGACCGTCCCGAGAATAAACAGTCCGTCGACGGATTACGGTAAGCCTGAAATCCTCAAACGAGTTTCTCGTCCACACGGACGACGACATCGGAACTCAATATTCAGACGACATATAATTTATCGTATATTCATATGTTTCTGATTTCAGAAATCTTATTTTCATCATTCCTCCGACGCGCAAAAGCTCGTCTCAGCGTACACCGAAACGATACACGTTCGAAGGCGAAACCCAGAATATTATTACTACTATACTTGTTTGCACATTCGTTGTACTTCGACCGTACAGCGGAGTCGAGATGATGTGTGTAGTGTGTTTCTCCGCATTCAAAATAATCGAGTTTACTAAACTATCCAACTTTTAACCAGCTAAAGGAGGATATCCGATTTGTGGTATATAGACCACGTAGTTTAATTAATTCCGACACTAGACCGCAGGTGTGCACGTTCGTGTTTACTGTTTAGCGTTTGGTTGCAATATTAATATTTAAATACTGTCCCATTGTCAATCGAAACCGGATTAGACAGACATTATATTATTATGCGAAACGAAGCGATTATTCAAAAGCATTGAGAAATTCTAGAAACCGATTGAGACTTGATAAAGAAACGTTTCAAGTAAATAGCTCCGAGCCGTATAAAAGTAACTATATTAATAAAACTTCAGTTTTCAAATATTTACTTTCTCCATGCGTTTGGTCCAATGAAGCGAGCTAATGGTCTGACGTTAAGAACTTTTTGCTTTAGTGACACAGAACTAACAATATTGATATTGTGAGTATAAAAATGTAATTCGTAAATCATTAGTTTTCCAGTTTAATATATGTACATTTAAATTAATTATAGATGTTAAATCATTTCAATATTTCATACAAATGTAACAATATAATTATTACCACAGAAATTATTGGTTTTTAAACAAAAATAACTTCACACTAACAACTGAAGCACGAGTGAAGCGTTGATGGTGTGAAATAAAAAAAATCGTTTGGACGTAGTTCCCACATTTAAGGATACTCATAAAAGTATATTGAGTGCCAATTGACACTAAAAAGTGGAAAATGGAATATTATTTTTTAGTTAATTTGTATAATATATTATTTAACTATGTATTTCACTCATTGCACCAAATCAGCCCTTCTCATAGTTACTAACGCTTCTAAAAGTAATATCGGAGCACTTGAGAAAAAGGTATTCATTGTCAAACGAGTCATCAACGTCAACCGTTATCTTTGGATTGTTTCATCTAACATCAATATCGTAGTCTACACCTTTGTTCTATTCTTTATTTCATATTATTCTTTTGTTCTTAAAATCAATTTAACGACTAACTATTGTTGACTTTTGAGAAACATCATTCTTGTCACGTTCTGTCGGTATAATTATACAGACCAGGAATGATAAATAACTCACTAATAGAAAATCTTATAGATTTTTTTTTTTAATTATCTTTATATGAAAGACACACAGAAGTAGATACATATATAGTAAAGTAATAAATTATAAAAGCAGTACGTTTTTTTATCGTATGCAGTAAGACCACTGGAAAGATGTTTTAAAAATGAGAACATATCATTAATAATTCAACGTCTATTAAAATATTTTAAAATTAACTAGATACCTACTACATTTTAGAATTCTTTGAAATATTAAGACCTTAGACTCAAATAACAACCAATACAATTGTAAATATTATTCTAGATTACAATAGGCTAAATACTTTTGTAAATTGTTAAACCAACATAATTGCATTGGGTATTATTGTATTTTCGATTCATTAAAAATGTATACATAAGCCTCGGCAGATTATGCAACATCATAATCGGAGATAATGTAAACACAGATTAGTTTCTCACAACATATTTTCTAGTGCCTAATTTTTCGTGAATTATCAAATACGAATATTTACTATGTCCATATACAAGTGGTATTTTAACAACGAACAGCTAGAAATACAATTAATTCACTTGTTATAATTTTTTAAGCTACTGGCTATGCAGTCAAGATATTTTCTGCTCGATGATCGTTAAAGGCTGACTGACAAATAAAATAATAAATTGGTCCTTGAAATACTATTGGATAAGATTTAATACGAATCACAAAAACGGTGTGTCTGAGCAGTCTTTTAAATGACACTGAAGATCGACATAATATATCGATTACTAAAATTTGGAGATTCCAACGAGGTATAAAATAAACAATACTTCATGCTTATACTTTAAACGTATTTAATATTTGTATAATTAATTTAAACTTTTAATTTTATCACATGATTAGTTAAAATATTTTGAACCGAAGGTTTAGAGATGAAATGTGTCGAGTGGAGAGTATTCTTTCTCATAATATTACAAGCTCTTATACGATGATGGTCAAATAATACGTTCAGGTTTTGAACAAAATCGATTTCTAGCGAACTGCTTTACGACCCCAAATGTTAGGTAGGCACTTAAATCGCAGGTAGATTTCAAACAAAATTAATAATAACTGTAAAAATGAGAAAAATGACAATACCTTCCTAATGATTTATCGTTTTTCTAATAAAGATTACATTTTTGATTTGATTTTTTTATGAGTTCATTTTTTAAAAATAAAAAACTGATAGAAACTAAAAATATATTTGCATTTAAATAAAACAAATACATCAATGTTATAAAATACAATTTGCTTAATCCTTTAAAAACATGTATGGCCATTGGCCATGTATAGATATGCGAAAACGGTGGTTAATAATTCAATAGATACTGATATTACCTGGATTGTTTCCCATTGCTATTGCATTCTGACTAAGGTTTAGAAAACGTCATTGATTATTAATGAACTTATGGTAGCATACAAAACCCGTCGAATTACTATAGGTATAGACGTATAATTGTACATAAACAACTTGCACAAATGTATATATAGTGTACTATATGTTATTAAATTATAATAACAAAAAATAGTATCAACGTAAATATTATAACAATGACAAAAATATAAAAAAAAATTACTATATAAAAGCAGTAAGCATCAGTTTTATAATAACCTTGTCCTCAATAATGTAGGTACAAAAAAACATAAACGATCTCTAGACATTGAATTAAAAATAAGTTTTCTAGTAATTTTTTTTAATAATATTGATACCAAAAAAGTCGTTAACATCTTCAAGGAAAAGACGGATGAGTAAGGATGGATTTATGATATGCCAAAAACGAGTTTTTTCAATCGGATATATCAAGTCGGCGCCACATAAAATATTATGACAGTACTCATTATGTCAGGTTTCGTTGTGTATATAATATATTCTCTACAATTCTAGAACATAACGCGTGCAGTTAAATTAATTAAAAATTGACAAAACATTTTTCAAATTAAAAAAAAATCACACCAACGGACATCGATTACTATAAAAAAAAAAAACACTATTGATATAATTAAGTAGGTACGTACGCTGCGTGGGTATAGCAATGTAGCGTACTAAAATAGACGACCTATCAAACCTTTTCATTTATGTATTAGGTAAAGTATAGAATAATATTCAATTTCAAATAGAATTTTATTATTTGATTCAATAATAGACAATATAGTAAATAATTATACAATAAATAAAGAAATATTATACTGGACGTCTGGACATGACTGCAGTGACATTTATAACTGATCGATATAAAATGTCAAGTTCGTATACTGTATATGAAAAAGAGAACACATATTATGTCAAACTGTATAATACAAAAACTGATCTGATGACAATCCTGCACAGTCACATGGATATAACTTTACGAAAAAGTGTATTGAAAACATATACTACATTAGTCAGTCTGGCTCACAACTTTTTTCGTGTGCGTATTTATGTTAGAATTTAAATTTTTGTTATGTATTGTTCGTTTTATTAATTTCACAGTTAACTGTAGTTATAGACAGCACAAAATATAGAGGGGTAACAAACTGGTATACGTGTTAGTCATAAAGGTTTGCAAATTTCAAATTATATGAAACAAAAAATAAATTAATGAACAATTATAGGACGTTAACAAACGCATTATTCAGTAAGTATTTTTTCTAAACAAATTTAATTCTTTATTGATACCATCACATGCATTAATAAAATGATGAGGCATTTAAGTATAATAATAGACAACAAAATTATAGAACTGTGGACTTTTTAAAAAAAATATAAAATTGTACAAAATACAATGGAGAAACCACATTTCCATAAGAAATACAAAGACATGTGTCTTTATAAAGTGAAATATTGAATAATACCTATAATTTTACCTATATATTTCCAGTATAAAACATGTCATTATTGTGGGTTGAAATGACATTAGTAAAATGTTATAAATCATATTTAAAATAAATATTAATTACAGTTCTTGTAACGACTATAAGCCTATGCGGCTATACTGTTTCATTGACCAGAGGAAGGAAGAAATCTTTCAAGAAACATGTCAAGTTATAAATACATCAATAATAATCGACATGATGAAGACAACTATATAAAGTGAGAATTGTTCTTAGAACGACAAGCGAGAGTTGAGATCAAACGAAGCCACGAAGGAGATAAAAAAAACAATCATTACGAGATTGCTTTTGTACATTAATTTTGGTCACCTTTATAGTACTGAGTTGCACTCAAATCCATTTGCATCCAAATTCCAATACCATTTTATCTTCTCTTTCCAGGCATGAAAATACAATCCTTAAAAGTAACGATCGATTCATAGTCAACGATATAACATTAAATATTATAAAAATAATAAATTATGTTTAGTGAAAGAGCATGATACGTATTTTTCAACTGAAATGTCAATAAATTTTACGATTGCCTTCTTTTTCTCTTAATCGAATTAATAATACAAAATAATTCACAATAGAAAAAGCATACTTTGTACATATATGCTTTAAATCCCTTTTGCTTGATAATATATTTCTAAGTTATTTATGATTTTTTCATATAAATGAAATACAATTCCATTTTATAACAACAAAAAAGTAAATGGCGTTACTATTTTTTTCCTACTTAATTTAGAAATTTAGAATTATAAATACAATATGTAAATATGTTATAAAAAAATATATTTAATAACTATAATAGATATGAGAAAGTAATGTTCGTGAACCAAAATTGAATTACATCACAGGCAGTTTAAAAAGGCTGTGTAATTATTTTCTAAATTTAAAATGTATCCCTAATGAAAACCAAAATTAGAAAGAAAAGTAAAATGTAGTTGAGTCCTGACGACCTAACCATTGTGAGTACCTAGCATTTTAGTTACGAAAAATAATGTGTTGACACAGGTTGATCGTGGGAGGGAGGGAGTGGAATTATTTTTTCATGAAAATTATATAAAAATGTTTGTCCCGGTTTAAGTAAAATAAAATATTGATTGAGCCTAGATATACATCGGAGGTGAAGTCTAAGAGTTATCAAAAGTTAACATTTAATACTAAAGAAAGTAAAGATGCAAGATACGTCCATGCACATAAAATGATTTGTTTATCTTTATTTTAGTTCTAGAAGACCTAATATCGACCTAATATACGTAGATAATTAATTTTATAAAGACAGGTGGCAGACAAATCACGATCTTATCGACATAAATAACCAATATTATATCAGTAGTACGTATATATGAATGTCGAATATAATATAATATTATCTTCAGTAAACTAATAGGAACTTTCAATAAATCATGTTCATTGTCTACGGTCTAGTACACTAAACGTCTAAACATAGGTCTAAACTAATAAGTAATAACGTAAGTAGGTACATACCAACAAACTATTAAAACAAGTAACTATATTATGAGATAACAATATAATAAACGGTGTAAAATACCAATAAATAGAAAGACATGGATGAGTTGCCGTATACAATACTAGATCATTCGAAATAAATGCGTCTATATATGTGTTGATTATATCAATAATGTTCAAAATAACTTTATACTTGTTATATAGACACCAGCGGTTTCATTTGAATTATTTTTCTTCAGTCAGTTATATTTAATAAATTTCACAAATTATGTTTCGAAATAAACTCTTTACAACTTTTTTTTATTAAGATTAAGGTTTTCGAAGGTTTTTTAGGCTTCCGTGTTGTCTGACCATTACATTATTACAATAATTATCTTCATGATCACGACTGTCATACATTTTTTCTACAACTCCCACAACGTAATTTAGTACTTACATTAGGTACCCCCTTCTTCAAATTACCATTATAAAATATTTTACTTTATAACATTATACTATTCTCAATTTCTTCGTTATTATATAGTTTTGAAATTATATGAATATTGTATAAAATATAACCAATTATAAAATGAGCTTAAACTAGGGAGGGTCCATGATAGATTCGATTGGAACGTCCTAATAATAATTCTATGGTTTTAAAAATATATTATAGGCAGGTATTATAACTTTGAATTTTGTACGGACTATCAGATAATGTATGTATTAGTTATTAATTATTATTTTTCCATACGCCGCGTATAAATTTTATTTTGTTATTATGCATGTATTTTTTCAATTCATTCTAAACTTCTTCAATATCTTCATTACCGTGAGCAAAATTTGTCCAATACATTTGACTTGGTCATATTTATTTCATTTTAGCGATTTGTTTTATGAAAACATTGGAGACGGCAATTTTTTTAAGACATTATTGCATTTAGGACGAATGTCGTGTCTAACACGATCAGTGTTTTTAAGTACTGGAGACGACGCTATTTTTATGCAATGCAACATTTATGGTGTTTAAGATGGTCAATATTTTTGGGTTTAAAAGACGAGCACCGAGTTTTTAATCTAAGTTGTATTTATATTTGATTATAAAATGTTGTGTGTGATTTTACACATATTAGGTAAATATAGTGGGTTGGAACGAAAGACGTACCTGTCACCAATTAGAATTCAACTGCAATCATACGATGTTCTGCTTCAATTTACTGGCAAAATAGTAAATACACCACCCACACCGCCCCACACAAGTTAGCGTTAAGCATATATGTCACAATTGAATATTGATTATATACTACGACGTACTACTTGGTACAGTGAATAATAGCACGTACATATTATTATTGTGTTTAACATAATGGTCGTTTGTACACAAATATCCCAAACAATATTAGGTGATGTCAATTTTTATATATTGCGATTTTCTACCTATCGGCATATCCGGATTACGATGACGGAATGACGGTTCTCCAAAACTAGCCGAAGTATTTCACGGGTGCCATTCAATATCGGTCCACGTTTTTGGAACTCAAAACAATAACAAACGCGCCCTATACCTCAACCACAAACCATCCCAAATTCATATGACAACCATGGTTCGACTTTGATGTAAGCGTAAATGAGTAATATAGTTACTATTATACTAAAAATTAAAAAATTAAAAAATATAATGTAGTTGTAGTAAATGTTCGTTGTCTTCACAGAATTTTAAATCATCCCTCTATTCCTACGAAATTACGGCTGAATCGTAATCGTCGATCCGGTGCTATTCATCGTAGTATACGTACATAATATATCACACACGAGACCGCCGTAGGATAAAACACATTATTATTATGATGGACAAGAGGCGGCACGAGGAGCGTCTCTCAACGCATAGCATGAATAACGGGAGTACATCTCATAATATGTACAGGGTGAGCGTATTTTGGTGTTTTCCCTTTTCGGCTGCACCACACGGGTGAAAGTCGAAAACCCCAAGGCCCACACACACAACACACCCACCCCGTATACAAAATACCTAGCCTCCTATTAAACTGCCCTCGTCGGTTATATTAATGTGCGGGAAGCAACCACCGCCTCTGGTGTGATAAATTACGGTTATTCCCTAAACACATGACGGCAGACTTTCTGTAATTGACCGGCGCGGTGCGGGGATTGGAATATAGTAAAGGCTTTTGCGAGAGATGAAATAATAATAGTGAAACGCTAGGCTTTGACACTATACCTATACCACACAGGAACAATGAATTCCTATTTTCATTCTTCTTTATATAATAATACAATAAAATATTTCATATAAAATCTGGATATCGATATTAAATAATATGAACCCACAACTCATGCAACCCCCACCGGAGCACGCCACCACCTGTCACTCGAGTGTTAATACTTATTATATTATTATGGTCTTATACGTATAATGTCGAAAATCGAAATCCTCATAGCAGAAACAACACGAACAGACATTGCCACCGCAGCTGCATCAGGCAGCTACATGTCATAAGAAGAGAAATAATAATAATGCCGGTGAGTGTGTAATATGTATAATGTATATGCATTGTAATTAATAAGCAGTCGTGGCAATAGGATATAGGTGTAGTCGGGTGTAGTGTAGGCGACGTGCAGCGCATTTGCCTGTTTCGAAATGATAACCGAGATCATACACAATATGGATTTCCGGCCACCATCCGATAGAGAATTCCGGAAGCTTTAAACCACCGACACTAGCTGCTGCTGCCTACAGTTCGTGCAGACCTACGACGAATAAATACTGTAAATTCATGATTTCGCTTCTATTTCGTGCTGTTTGACCGCACCACAATATGATATTAATATTATATTAAGTATACTGTTAGTATAATAAATTTTTATATTAATTTGACTACGTTGGCGTCGGACGATACGTTACTCATGTTATTATTTGCCAGATTGTCAAGAGACGTCAACGTCCACATACTCCCGCAGTCAGCTCCTATATCGGATTATTTCAATGTAGTACTGTCGTTTCTAATTATTTTTATTATACTAATATACGCCTAATAATAATAATTATTACTATTGTTTGAATGGAAATGTGTTGGTCCTCGGTCGGTTGTAAAGGAGATTCACTTTTTTATTACCGCAATATTCGAATTTAATTAAACGAAAAAATGCAAAAAGACAATGGCGCTCAAATAAATTTTCTAAACAATCAAACATTTATTTCTAAAGGATTTATTTTTCATTAAGATTTTATTAAACTGATATACATTTTGTCTAAACAATAGTAAATAATGTAATGGTATAATAGCAATAATTATCAACCATATTTCAGTACTATTATTTCGGTAGTCTGTTTCGTGTCGTTAACTTCTTTTAATTGGCTGTATAATTAAATCGAAACATTCGGAAAGTGAAGAGGTGTAGTCTCTGGGTTTTATTTAGATATACTTAACACACAATGATTAATATCCCTCGGCGAACACTAGCCATATGTCTGTGAGTATGATTCTAAACGAACGACAGTAAGACACTTTAATATATTAATATAAAAATAATATGATGTCCTATACTCCTGTTACAACAACCCTTGGGCAAAGGTCAGTCATTAAATCTAATGGACGCGGTGCGTTGGTTTATGCTTTATGGCAAGTCTCGTTTGATATAAATACCACTATAATTCAAAATATTAACTTTTAAATAGACGCAATAACGCAACGTAACAACGTACAAGACGTATACATAATATATTCGTCTCAACGCGGCGTCTGCATTATAATATATTTTAGTAGAATTCTTCCGCACACGCAAGATGAAAATAAATCCAAGACGATTAATTTACATTTATCAATAAACTATAATCGAGTTACCATACCTAACAACCAAACGAGTGGTAGTCGGTGGGTATAAACAATTATTTAACGTTCGCAATTAAAAACGTTACATTTCTTCGATAAAAAATATGTAAACACAATAAAATATCGCCCATACACTTGGAGAGAAGGCAATGGTCTATTATATAGTTACGCGGAGTACAATATCTCGAATGTCCCTGTTTCGTATACACACATATATATATATAATATATTATATTTAACCATAGGGTCCAAAAGAATTCGGCGGGAAAAGACTTAATTAGATATCTTTGTTTTGAGCAGACCCTATATTTCACATTGATTGATTATAGCAAAAAATGTTCGTCTACACAAATACAGGCGTTTGCTTTCAGATGCGGCAGCTGCACCGAGTAGAGCTGTAGATTAAAATGGACTGAGGACTAACAGTTATTAATGTTTTTTTAGAGACGGCGACATTTTAAAGACAACCGATTGTGGTTTCATCCGACTCGTGAAAGGTTAATTGAAGATAAAAGAATCAGACATGCGTTATTTTTATGTGTCAACCCGAGAGACATTAAACACATGCTTGGCCAATGACCGTCCGTCGAATGTCTAATGATTCATGATTGTATCGTTTTCTCATTCAATAGCAGAATATTCTATTCTAATACAATATTATGAATTATGGTCCCACCCATCTGAATTTCCATAAGCATACAATTATATTAAATAAAAATAAAATCGTAATTTAAGTGTTACTACTATATATATATTACATAACACATTAGTAATGGAAATATTCGATATAATGAATAAAATATATTAAAGAAAAGTAATGAGTAGTGACTAATGAAAAATTACCAACATTTAAATGTGTTCAAACATATACCGGCCTACATTTTAAAAGTCTAAATATACCTTCAATTCAAGCTTCAATTACATGCCTCAAAATGTATAAAATATTTTTCAACAATAATACTTAAAAACTATAAACCTATAAATAAAAAAAACTGGTTAAAAATGAATTATTTAAAAGTATTTTAAAATTAATTTAAAATTTCACAACTAAGAAAGTGCACAAAAAAAAAAAATCAAAAAAAAAAATGTTTTAACAGTTGTCTTGGCATAATAATAATAAATAGGTTAATTTCATTTAAATTAAGTATTTTAAAATCACTAATATTTTGCTGATGTTAGATCGTAAAGACCTTCAACGATCTCATAATATGATCTTATAAATTGAAAAATATTATTCTACGTTAACCGAGTAGCTTCATACATTTAAATAGACTATGTCGTATTGTATATTTATATCTCATAAATATGGTAACACTAGAAATAATCATTATATGCTAATATGTGCTCAAAAATATCAAATTTACAAAATAAATTCACTGCAGATTTGAAATTTAGAATTAATGAATCAAATTCATACCATACTTTGATATCATTCTGTTGCGTTAAAAGTGTGCAAAATGATCAACATACGAGTTCTAGCTATAAATATATTGTTTAGTTTTTTATCATTCAGTGTTAGTCATAGATCCCACATAGGTATAGATGGTTTAATCAAGTATGATTCAAATAAAACTAATAAATATTAGTTCTAAACAAAATATTATTATATTTCTAAAAAAAATAAATATAAAACTAAAATTCAATCTATGAGAAAATCTGTTTTAAGACTATTCAGGGGGAAAAAATTTTCTCACGCGAACGCATGCTCAATGTTATGGTGTCGTCAGTGGATGTTGTTTGCAACAACTGAAAATGACCATGTTTGGTTTCTGTGATAGACCGCCTCGACTGCGATGTTTATAACTGTTGAACGCGAGATGTGTATAAATTTAACAAACGACATTTTGTTTACATCTAATTAACCGACAATGTATGAAGATAAAGCTAAGAGTAAAACAGCAATAAGGAAGTTTAATATAAGATGTCTCAGTAGCAAATCATTGTTTAATTAAATGCTAATTGCCAAGTATTTTTCCGGGCAGTTTTGAATTTATAGTACACCGATAACGGATGTCTTAATCAAAAAATTAGAAGGTAGATATAAATAAAAGCAATCATTTCAATCGAATGCAATAACAATACTAATTAACCGTGTTCAGATATGCAGATTAACAACAGTTATTCATTTTTAAAAACAAGATTCGATACATAATACATTCAAACTTAAACTATTTTTAAAAATACCTGTATTTATAGCCTACAGGAGTATAATAAAATATAATATAATCTGATGCAATTATATGGTTTTAAAAAATATCATGAAAAATATAATGACTTGTATAATTTTAACGTTTTTATAGTTACTTTTGAATATGATTACATCAATATACATTATTAACTAGTATAAGTACATTTATAATTTATAAAGCACATATAAACTTTATAAGTATTTTGCAAGTTTATGATATACAATGGTATACAATGTATTCTACAATATGCCAGTATTGTCCGGAGATAATGTATAAGCAGCCGTGAATTAATTGATGCTTATAATATACCAGCTATATTATACAGCAATTTTCTCCAACTTACAATGTCCACAATAAATTTGATGGTTGAACCACATTATTAAAAATGTGCAATAAATAATTTATTTCGGCCATTTATTATGTATTTCATTAGTAGTTTATTTTATTAATTATGTCCGTATAGGATTTGTTGCTTTGGAAATTGAAAATTAATGACTAACGAAATGTTGGTCTATTATTTTATCGAATAACAATTCTTAAACGTAATTTGTTATTAAGCCCCGATAACTTCATAATTGATAGTTAGGTACTACTGCACTAGAAAATTGAATACTAGTAGAAGTGTTTTGTGTGGTGTTTTGCTAGTATTTATGTCTCAATTAAGTGCAATTATATAAAATGTGTTATATAGGTGAGAGAATAATATATAGAATGCTTACAACTATGTCAAAGATGAAATTAATATACTTTTTTAGAGTTTTACTAAAACTTTTGCAAAGAAAGTTAAAAAGAGTAAAATTAAAGCCATTTCATTAGGAGTTTCCAGAAGAGTTTCTGTAAGATTACAAAATTAAAAAATTCTCCTTAACAATACTTCAGCGTTCTATACAGCCCATTATTAGAACAATAAGGATTAAAAAAATTTCGTTTCATTTTGAACTTTGAGTAGAATAATGATAATAATAATTAATAATATAACGTTATGTTGTAACGACGATGTTTAGGTACTTGACATTTTAAAAACTTATTTAATATTAGAATTTTAACTTAAACCATGTTATGAATTATGTATGAAATAGTTAAGTCAAAACTTAAAAAAAATAATTATGAATGAAATTTTCTCGGAAATTTTAAACTGAATATTTCATAATGTTTACAGAGATAAAAAAATACCATTTTCATATGATGTATAGTATGTCTGGGGATATTGAAGCACAAAGGGTAGCATCACATTAGAACTCCATAAGTACCTAATCTAAATGATAAAAAATATAGGTTTTTTTCGAATCTCTGCAGTTATAAAGTAAAGAACTTTAATAGCTGGGCGGTTCTCGAGACATTTAAAGTATACACCGGGGTATACACTGATAAATTATATTTTTAAACGACGTGACCTATCTATGTATAATGTATATACTATAATATATACTAAAAAAATACATAAAATATAAATTACATAATATTCATATTATTATATATCATTACGTTTTCGAAGTGTTGGTAAGGCAGTAGCAGCTATTAATAATTTCGTCTTTTAGGCGCATTTTTTAAAGATGCCACATTTTATTATGGGTTGTTCTCTCGTTTTTACTCCCATAGAATATGAACAAGATACATATATAACATTATATATACATTATATATATATGTATATACCTGAATTTGAAAGTACTATAATATGTATACGTTCAATTCATTCGGTGTTTTACCCCCTGGGTTGCATGGCGGGTTACAAATTGGATGATGACATTTTGGCCTGAACTAGCTCTGTATTAAACACGTGATGTTATTTTTCAAAGTCGTGGATCGCGGCTATCAGTTTCAAGGATGACTAACAAACCAAACAATATGTATTTACAATACATATTTTGGATATACTCACATATTTATGATACAATAATGTTGAATTTACCCCCCAAATAATTTTTTGTAATACTCGAATGTATTAATAATATTGAATAATATTCTTAAGTTTATTGTATATTTTTACCAACAGTACTATGCTACTTGGAACATATTAAAAAAACATTAGGTATAATTATCGGGTTGTGGTTAATTTATTGGCAATTGTTTCAATTATTTATTTTTTACTTCTGACAAAACTACCTACAGGTTATGCGTATAATATAAAATTAACGCCATTATTGCCATCATTATTATAATAATGTGCCATACATCAATTACATAGCAAATAGTCTTAGTTTTAAAATGTATTTACTATATTATTAAGAGACGATACTCAACATTTAAAACCCTGAGCTCGTTAATACATAATAAGAGTTATAATCGGATTCACATAGCAAATTAACATTTCATAATGAACACATAATGAACACATAATGAACCCAATAATAAGTAATAACATATTCTATCTAAGGTATTTGAAGTAGAATAATATAACTTTTCAATGGTTTCCAATGCTTGTGTTTAAAACGAGTATAATAATATTTAAAAATTATTTTGGGTTTGGGGGTGACCTAACACATAACACTTACCCACCGAGTTGCACTACCTGCCTGGCTGCCTATCAATGAAAATATATTTGAAGCATTTGATGTTGATTAGATTACAATGATAACAATACCTAAAAGGCTAGGTATATATTTTCCTCGAACAGGCCTTAGACATTAGTTCTATAGCAGTAAACATTTTTAGAGCTTCCTCCCTCGGGATTTAAAAATATATTATGTAACGATAAAAGTAAAAAAATTCAGCCAAGAAAGTAATTGTATTTTAGAAGTATTTTTTCAATTCCACAAATTGTGTTTTTCTTTTTTAAATAATTACAACTGTTTTAATTAACGGTTTTTGATTAAAGACCTTAAAAAGTTTTGAGCACTAATGAACAATGATCTAAAAAAAACTAGACAATAATAACAGTGTGCTATACTTATACAGTTATAAATTTTGTTAATATTCGAAATTGGTTTTACTAAATCACAAATTTAATGTATACTTTATAACATAATAATATCATGTTATTTAAAAATGTATTATAATATAAATGTACCTATTACGAATAGCTATCACAAAATGTTTTAATGTATTTCAATTTTATTTATTATTCCTACATAAAATAGAATAGATAACCGAAAACAAAAATCAGGCGTCTGATTAATGTTTTAGTTCATAGAGAACTGGTAGACACGCTTATATGTATATATAAATTAATACGACGAAAATACAAAAAATGCATAACTTCATTTTATATACGAAATAAAAATATGTAAAGTCTAACAACCTTTCTTTTTTTGAATAACGTAAAGGAGCATAATATTTTAAACAGGATATACGCGATGATATCCTGATTAGATCCATAACGAATAACGATTATTACGTGGGTTTTTTAAAGAAACCAATTCAATATGTGTAGGCTTCGTCTAAAGACATACCGAGACATACTAAATATAATACTGTTATCAATCAAACAGAAGCCGTAGTTAAAATGTTAAATATAGGTACTATTAAAATGACACGATATCCTTGAAAGTTTAAATGTTAGTTTCCATGGCAGTACTGTTTTGAAATGTAATTTGTAATTTCTCGAATCGAATTATTAGTTTGCCAAATTCAGAAGAAATAATTTTTACTTTATATAATGTATCTAAGTAATTAAACAACTGAAACTTGAAATAAAAGTTAAAAATATTTTTCGATAATATTAATTATTATAGACTTAAAGATCGATAGATTAATATTGTTATACATTAATATACACTGTATATTATAAAGACATGATAGGTGGATTTTTTTTAGGATTTTAGCTTAGTTAATGGATTTGCATAATATTTAATTGATACATTATAATGATAATGATCTATAAATAAAAACGAAGGTCATTGTTACTGAATTTACAAAAAATGACGGATTCAAATTTTAAAAAGAATGTTTTTTCAGAAATTCCAATATAACGGGCAGAATACTTATGGATATTTTTATTATTGCATGCAATAAATAATAATTGAGTACATTGTAAATAAACTTTTGATTAAACTCAATCGAATAGGAGTGATTAGCGCGAAAATAAAGTTATACCATACATTAATAATATTTAATCGGACGTGTAAAGACTTAATCTCATATTGTGTACAGACATGTCATGACAAGGACCGCAAGTAAAAGCAAAACACCTGGTGGTCGATTT
The DNA here is from genome assembly GCF_001856785.1 of Myzus persicae. Lineage (NCBI taxonomy): Eukaryota > Metazoa > Arthropoda > Insecta > Hemiptera > Aphididae > Myzus > Myzus persicae. The sequence continues at coordinate 814,572 of NW_019102723.1, read as the reverse complement.
GACAAGCACCGCAAACATTATTAAACCATAATATTATAATGACAACTGTCTTCCAGGTTATCTCAGAATTGGTTTCCATCAATGGTGTACCGCGACTTTTATTCGTATGGGAAATACCAGTTTCAAAAAAGATTTGATAAGAACAATGAAGCAAGTCCGGGAGAGGACTTCATTGAAAAACATAAGAAATACGAATATGGGATAACATCGTAGAAATAAAAATGATAAAATCATGCTTGTGAGTTGTGGTGTGGTGTGTCAGAAAAGGGCGTTAAGTTTGTACCTAATAATATAATTGCTATTATGTATATGATTTATCTAGCTCTTTAAAGTAGCTGAGGAAGTTCCGAATGGACCGAATGAGCCCGTTCATAACATTTTTTTCGGAGAGTAAAGTTGACGGATTGTCGTCAGTGAAGGTGATGGGAGGGAAAGGCTGCCTTATATATGGGTATAGACAAGATGCTATGTGCCCTGGATAATTGGCCATCCTCTTTGGTCCGTTGATTGACACACGCGCGCGCGCCCCCTCGACCACGAGTGGCGTCCCGCACGTCAACATGGTATATTATAGCATTATATTATAGTAGTCATATATAATATTGTATACACTGTATTATATAGTAGTAGACCACTCTAATAAAAAAATAATAATAATAATATTACACACCGCCGCCGCGCCGCTTACAACCGTGAAAACGTTTCTGTCGAGTGTTTACTGAACACTATAACTATTACGACGACTCCTACTCTGCCCACCCATTCAGTCAGTGTATAGGCTATAGGAAGACCTATTGGGCGAAATCCAACGGAAATACAACACAAAAATACACACACATACAGAGAGTGATATTCGAAATTCCGACGAATGTTGGTTTTTTTTTGTTAGATAAACAGGAGGTTCGAAAAATACAGTGACGAAGACCCTCAGCCTTCAGGACCGCTCAAGACATTGTTAGTCCTGCACTCCTGCTCAAATATTATCGATGAATTAATCAGTTTCCCACCATACTTGGAAAATGTATAGCATAATAACCATATAGGTGGTAGCTGGTTTTATGTTTGCCATCGGAAGGTCGCCGTTAAAAAAAAAAACTTCTTATGTATTATTATGTATATTATAATAATTTTACTGCCGCATCGACCACGCTAACAAAATATTGTAATTTTAAATAATTTTTAAGTGGACACCTATGAATAAATTCTAAAAAAAAAGACAATAGCGAAGTGCAGAGGCACTAGACTTCAAAAAAGTGGGTCACGATTTTCAGCTTTTTTATTACTGCTATATTATTCCACGTCTGTACATTTTATTATAACTTATAACCCTCCTACATAATGTACCAGCTCTGTTTTATTCTGACGATATTTTTAGAAATGCAATTACTTCCGATGGGATTTCGATTTCAGATTTAAATTGTACGCACATTATACACCCTATAACAGAAGGGTCGTCGGTATAAAACAGCTGTTTTACACATTTAGCCGTCGTTCGAAATTTGAAACGAACGGAATTTTAATCATTTGAAATTCAAATCGTTTTATTATGTAGGTACACAACAACGTGCGTTTTTATAACAATAATAATATTATAAATTATATTATATTACATCGTTTACATAATATGATATACATTATCATAACTAATAGCATATATACGTATTAAGGATAGGGTTGAGCACGTAAAAAATCGAGTTTGGTGAATTATGTCAACTCTTTTTTCGTATTGAAAACACAAAAACGGAATTATGCGTTATTGCGACAAGTAATACACATACTAACGTCGGTAAAAGGAAAAACGAAAGAATAAAAACATAGTGAGCGATGTTGATAATTTTCAGAAGAAAAGCGTTTTTCCGTGCTTTGAGGGTTGAATTTGAAATATGACTTTATTAATTATGGTCGACAAGTCTGCGGCGCAGTGTATGCGTTCTAGATTGCGAAGGGATATGATGGAATAAAAAAGGGGGAGTCGAGGAAAAACAGGAAAATCTCCGAGAAAACCCCGTTTAGTGAGCGGAATCGATATTTTCGGGCCGCGAGCACATTATCTGCACATCACGTCGCGCCCCACCCGCGCACCCATAAGTCACCGTTAATCAGTAGAGTAATTAGGAATTTGTTGTGGGAAGGATAAACATTTTTTTACACACAAAGTACTAAAATTTCAAGTACAGTGAGTAGTAGCAGCCTATTTAAATATATATTATAAGGCTCTGAGGGGGGATCGCCCCCCTTGATCGCCGGCATACAAAATCCCATTTAATACAATATATACGGATACGGGAAATGAGACAAGTGGACTTACCGATCGTGGCCGAGTGCAGAAGCAGCACCGAAATCGCCACCGCCGTCGCCGTGTTCATCGTGTGTGGGTAACTCTGCTAAGATTTCTTTTCACCCGACTTGGTCCCACGGTGCGTGGGTGGTGGGTTGGAGTGACTCGACTTTGGCGAAACTCCCGTTCCGGCTTTACGCCGGCGGTTTGCGTGGCGCCGGCGGCCGAACGGCCATCATCCAACGATATACAACGATCAACGATCTGCGACGATTTATCGGGATCGAAAAGAAATACAGAACGATCAACGGTCGACGACAACAGCAACAGCAATAATAATAATGATATTACTAATGCGTTATGATCGGGCGGCGAGATGATAAGAGGCGGTACAAAAAAAAAAAAATTAAACCGATCACCTTTGATTTTTATACAACCATAATATGATATTATAATTTAATCGATAATAATTAATACCTAGTAGGTAATAAGTAATAACGATGACGACGACGATACGCGTACCTACGATAAGATAAGAGTGAAATCAAACGCGCCGCTGACGCAAACGCCACACGCGGGTCGTGTCTCCCGATATCAGCGAAGTCAATTATTCGATTTTGAAAATTGGTTATTTTTTGCCGCTCGACGAATCGCACGCGCGGACACGCACACACCGGCCGACTTACGGTAGTAGACTGATCTGCGGCAGGCCGGTTACCGGCAGCACTATATAGTTATAATATGGTAGTGGTAGTAACAGTTGTTGTTATTGTTGTAGTAGTACTAGTAGTAGTAGTAGTAGTAATAGTCGTGGTAGTGGTGTGCGCGTGAAGAGCACAACTACGTAGTCACGCGGGGGAAACGCGCTCGCTAGTCGTCGCGGGGCGAATTACACACTGCCGCGACTGCCGCCCGCCACCGTCGCCGCCGCCGCCGCCGCCGTCGTCGTCGTCGTCGTCATCGTCGGCACTCGGCGGCCGATACCGCCACGCCGCCGACGTACAGCGCGACGGCGGCGGCGGCCGGTGTGTGTGCGAGTGTGTGTGCGTGTGCGTGTCGGACCAGCCGCCGCCGTCGCTCCCTTCGGAATCACAAGTATTGACCCGAGAGAGTGCGTACGCGACCGACGTACACACGCAAACGAGGCCCGCGGCGCTCTTTTTTCCATTTCACCCCCCCAGCCCCCCGCCCAACAGCTCGCCGCAAACCGCTCGCGATATACGTACGTGGTGTATGATGTATTTTCATTTTTATTTTTTTTTTTTTTTTTGTTACCTTTGAGGGTTTCGCTTTTTTTCTACACACCCCCAAACCGCGCCCACCCCCGCGAGAAGGCCGTGGTCAAGTCACCGGGCGGCGGCCGCCCCTCATTCACCTCATCCCGGTTTCGTTCGCGCTCGTCCTGTCCTATATTTATAACTAAACGCCATTCCGACCGGTTAAATTATATGCCAAACGTCCTACGCGCGAGATCAAACGGTTTTCTAGAATATTTCTTTCAATAATATAATATATAAAAATTTTCGAGCTCGTAATGTTACCTGTTTAAAGCGGATTATTGTTTGGTCGAGGCAGAGGAGGAGAATGATCGTTACTGCAAAAGTTTTACCGACAAACGAGAGTTGACTTTGAGGGTCTGTGATTTTGATGTATTATTATATCGTCGTGAGCTTATTAAATTATAATATTATACAGTGCCACAGTGGCATGAAAATCGAGAGCGATACCTCATAACCTCGCTCAAATCGCTAGTAATATTACATCGACAGGCACGCATGTGATGTACTTACGATGTTTATATTATTATTATCGAAGAGTAAACGAACAAGACCTATCATACGATGAATCATTTTTTTTTCAATAGCGGAATGTTGTTTCAAGAAATATTTGGGATAACGTTTGTACCCTCATAACACACAAGCAATGAATGATGATGATGATACTGCACGAGATGCCAGAATGAGAGTGTCTTGCTATATAACGTGTATTATATACGTACTTAAAAATGATCAGAGTTAACGTTCTAGACTGCTAGAAATTGTGTATACTGTATTGTGTATACCTAATATACTGTGTGTAGTCATTACACAGATTCAAATCGATAGATTACTATCCGTGCATCCAATAATATTTTTTTCACGACGACCTCAGCGTACTAAAGTTTACTCAAATACCATATTTTGAAAATTATTTGTAAATTTTTAAACCGAAAGTACATACTTGAAAAAAGCTATCACGCGTTTATTTCGTGTAGAAAAATAAATAAATAATTTACATACCGACAATATTTTATCTTTATGCGCATTAGTATTAATGTCTTATATATAAGTAAACAACTTGTTCCGAAAAAATGAAAAATATAAATTACTTTTTTCTATTAAGAACGCAGTAGAAACCATTGTTACATTTATAAAACGATTCATAAATAATATTTTAGAAAAAAGCATCCGGTTTACTAGCTTGGTAACGACTTAAAATGTAAAATACCATTCTGTAGATCTTGTTATAATTAGAATATAGAATATGGTATAACAATATAAAATGTATAAAAACAATAATTAGTAGGATAGTATTGAAAAATTATCAGGTGTACATTAGTGATACAAATTAATATTCTTTTCTGATTTTTGAGATTTCGAAAAATATGAAAAATTCTAACTGTTCAAAATGATTATTTGTGAAAAAAATTATCAACATTACAAACATTTACTCAAAGTTTGAGTATAACAAGTTAAAAAGATCTCTGTACATTTAGCACTTAAATAATTCAAGTGATGCATTTAGAAAATTATAAGTACCTATTCAATATTGCATACATAATACTATGATAATTATAAAATATTGTCACTGCTCGCGCCTCGCATCCAGTTTGTCATCTTGTAATAATATGTATTCGTATGATTTACGTATAGCTTAGTAGTTATATTTATACTTGTCATAGTTGTTATTACTTAATGGTTACCCTAGCTGATAGTGGAAACCACGAGGTGCGCACATTTTATATACGTTACTTTATAAATATTAATTCTTAAGATATCATAATTGTGTTAGCTTACAAATTACAATGGGATAAAGACAAAATGCACTATATGCAGATATTAATGCAAATAATGTATTTATTGGCACATAATATTGAGACGTATTAGTCGCGTGAATACATTTTGTTCGATTAGTCCACAGTATACATTAGTCATGGCAACATATATAGCAAACAAATATTTAATACACATCTGTAATTGTTTTCATTACTTACAGTACTATATAGATACAATATACATTAAACAATACTTATTAAATTACAGCTTATCAGAGGATAAAACAGAAAAGTAACATAATGTATACCTATCGGCTATCACTAACATTGTTGTGACACGAAAGGAAAATTGTATAACTTATTTTTTAAATTAATTGTTTATTATAGTTGTTATCTGCAGCCTTAAAAAAATGAGCCGGGGGGCCGCGTGTAATACATGTTTTGTAAACATGATGCATACCAATAGGTAATAGGTACCTGTATAGGTACACTGACAAGTGTTATATGATAACATTGATAACACATGATTTTAATTTCATTTTGAACGACTTTTTTTTTGCAGCATTAATAATAAATTATTATTATACAATACATGAGTAGAAAAGTGCGATTAAATGTTAATATTTATAATTCGTTACCACCTATCTCAGTAGGTAGTACAACTGTAATAAAATATGTACCTCCAAGCAGTGTTGAGAATAGATAACGAAAATTTCATCTAGATAAGATACAGATAATTTTATAAAAAATTATCTAGATACAGATAAAGATAAATATATTTTACATTTATCTAGATAAGATAAAGATAATCTAACCTTTATCTAGATAATATTATAGATAAAATTATTTTTTTAGTATGTATTTTTAAATTGCAAATGTTCTTACTTCTTTACCTATGTGAACATAAAATAAATTATAAGTTAGCTGGGATTTATATGTAATAAAAAACCAAAAATATGTACATATATATGTAATTAAAATTGCCAAAATATGTAGTATAAAATAAAAATTATGTACTAAGACAAATTTAAAAAATACCTATGTTAAAGTTTTAAATAAAAATACAATTCCAAATAATTTTTGATCATAATTGAAATACAATAAATTGATGTTTAATCAATTGTAAGGGAAATAATGACAAACCATATATTGTTTTAAACATTCAAAATTAAATGTACAGCAATTTGGTCTTAAACTCTTAACACTGATTTATACCTACTAAAGGAGCGTTCCACATCACAATATGTTATTGGTGCATACTTCATGGCTGTTATTTCACTAGGTGAAAGATTGAGCTCCATCGTGTCTTCATCCGCAATACCACAAATAATGTTTCTTATACATTTAATGGTCTTCAGTCAGTCCCGAATTTTTGTTTAAAACGACGTTCATTTTATTCTTTAATAATTCTGCTGTTGGGCCCTCTGATTCATTAATTTTTGAAATTGATAAATCAATAATTTGTATGCTTTCACTCAACGGAATCTTGGTGTTTTCTAATTTTGAAATTGATCCACCCAAAAAACTAAAATTAGACACAATTTATGATAGAGCAGACTTTATATTAGATCTCTCAAAAATTTATTTTCCCTTGGAAATTGATGCTGCTAAATGTAAAATATTACTAAACCTCTGAAATTGTCAAAAATTACGAAGTATGTAAATAAAAACGAAAATTTTACAAAGTATGTAAAAATATGTATTTATGACGAAATAAGTAAAAATATGTAAAATAAAATATGTCTTATTTTATTGCAAATCACATGAAACGAATTTATCATTTGCAATAATTAATTTATCGTGTTTCACTAAAAATATGTATTTACATACAAATCCCAGCCCTACTTATAATTAATATTAAGCACCTGGCGGCTGGCACATACAGTTATAAAATGTGTACAAATGTGTAGCCTATACGCTAATTATTGTTGATATCGTCAACCGTTATTACCAACATTCATTATAAATAGGTGCTAGTATTTATAATCAATAATACTGTCGCCACAATACCACGAATTACATTTCGATAATTGTATGATAATATTTTATATTATTATTATTTTGAGTGGCGATTGATCGCGCGGGTCCCTCTATCTTCAGAAACGCGGCGATAAATCGCGCAAAATAAAATTCATTTAAATTCGGTGATTAATCACCTAATGTGTAAGCCACTAGGTTAAGACACGTTTATACCCTCACTTTGAATAATAAATTACATAATATTATACATTTCATATTATCTCTTATCTATACCAAGGTATACAATTTATTTTGTCGAAAAATGTTGTAAAATAATGTCTCAATCCTCAAAGTAGGTATGTATCAACTTAAAATTTGCTAGTAAAACATGGGAATATGGTAATATTATATAAATAACATGTACTGATTGGATAGTGTTCTGAAAGAACAAGTTTTAGTAAAAAAGAAAATGAATAATGTTTGAATAATTCGTGAAAAATGAATATTATGCTTTAAATAAATGTATCTAGATAAATTTATCTAGATAAATCTCAACACTGCCTCCAAGTCCCTACGCATTATGTTGAGAAATATATTATTTTTAAATTATTTCTGCGACTGACCATGGATTATGGTACTATGTTGTAATAGTTCCAAAAAAATTACAAACAGTTCATATATATTTTTTTAAATTAATTATTTTAATTCGGGCTCCAGCTAATCGATCAATGGTATCCGGTCAACATATAACATCAAAAGCCCAAATAACTAATACAGGCAATATAAATACATCGAAAATTGACGGAATGGAGACAAAAAGCAGAGACATAAATTATTAAAATCAATAAACAATACGTAGTTTTGTTGAATTATAAAATATATCATGTCAAATTTTTATGTATAGTAGATAAAACGACAACAGCTTTAATTTTGAACCGATTCCATTTTAGATTTAAATTCACCTAGTATCACACCATTGAAGTACTTAAACAATATGAAATTATTAAATAGTTTTAACTTGTATTATACAATTACATAAACAAAATACGTATTCATGTTTAATGTCAGATGCTCAATGAACGTAGGTACACAATAGAGGACACAAGGATGTTTTAATGTTTCCCAAATGTAAATGTCAATAAAATATCAAATAGGCAATACTATAGAATAATTGAATATAAACAATAGATACACGAATTATTAAGATATAGTATATTATATAGATATAAGCTTATATAATGTGTATCATATTATCTTAAACTGTGGATAGACCTACCTCGGTTAATGGACTTTCTGTATTTTAGTTTTCCTTTTTTAACCGAGAAGCGCTATCAACCATACAAAGCTTATTATTGATTATGTGCCAATTTCATGCATAATATAATATTGAATTCATTTCATAACGATTGTGATTTATTAAGCTGTATTGTTAATAATATACAGACTATATTATTATACATATAATATAAATATTTATAAGCTGATATGGCCGAATTGTTTTTTCTGAATTAAACGCTAATAAAAGTTAATGTAAGGATTAAAAAAATAATAGTTGTGAATATTTTTAGATATTAAAATGTGTAAGATATTTCTAACGGACAAGAATTTGATTACCTCACAATAAAGAACAACAACCTTAGGTATCAGCTATCACTATACATATAGTATTATTTTTTTATTCTAAAAGTAAAATTAGGTTTAAAAACTGAAAAATATTTGGTTTGCATATCATCTAACTTATTAATTTAACCTGATAACACATATTTTATTTTCTAGCAAATGAAGAATTAAGTAATCCATTATTTAAATTACATTTTTTCTAGTTTTCATACCAAAAAAAACGACCAATAAAGCAATAAATAATAACCTAACATCCTAACCTATCATTAATTTTGTTGAAACTTTATAGGTTCTATGTAATATGTTATATGTATAATATAATAAGATCCACTATGTTAATGTGATATTATTTAATTTGTCTACAATTATTAAGTTACACTTTTACATAATACCTTTAGAGTTTAGGTCGTACACTTACACCAAAATATTAAAATACTTTTATCTAAGCTGAAAACATTCACATTAAAACTTTAAGAAATTTAAAGTTATTTAAAATTTGGATTATACTACCAGTCACACTAACTTTTAACTATATTTATACATAATTTTCGCCAAGTTTGTTTAAGTCGAGTATTAGTTAATTTCCATCCTTAATATAATTACAGTAAACCAACTATCTTGTTTTGTGAGATTAAAACTTTGAAATGCAAAATTGCATTTTTCGTTTCATGATTATATTAATTAATATTTCAAAGACCCTTATACGTATGAAGTTTAAAGTTTAAATTGATATCCTCTTTAGATTTTCTGATTTTCAAATGTAAGTTCAGCGTAAAACTAAAATCAAACAAAAAAATTGATTTTCTTCATTTCATAGCGGTTTTTCTTTTAGACGATTTTACGACGTTGAAGCTTGTACCAATAATTATAAAAACTGTCTTAACTATTCGTTTTGAAAGTATGTTATAAAGATTTATACGCGAAAATAAATTTACGGTATTTCTATATGTATATCTAAAATAAATTTTTGTCATTTTCTTTTCAAATATTCATTTAAATAAGAGTTTTAATAACTCTTATTTAAATGAACATTTATTAATCTTGTTAATCTGCATTGCTCTAAAACATTTCGCGATGCCCGCCGAAGATATTCTAATAAATTATATCTCATGGGACATCTTTTTTTATGAAACATTTGAAAGGTAACGAGACACCTCCATTTAAAACGTTTATACGTGGGAAAAGTGAAAAATATATATGCACAGCACTAATATTTTGTAATATCAAGGGACCACCCATAACAATATTATAAAGTATTTTATTATTTTCTCGTGATTTATTTTATTTTTGTTTTAATTAATATACTTAAATTATTGTATATATTGTGATTTACCAAGCATGCTCGCCCCCATGCATTCTTTTAATAATGAATTTATTCAAGTTCTGGTTTTTGGAATATTTAAATGTACTTAAGACCACATTTTAATATTCTTAATATTGTGTTTAAAACTTAAAGAGTATTCTGTGGCGATACACACTAAAGTTTTTCAAACGAGAATCCCTCTTTTTAAAGTAAATTAATTAGTGGATATTTTTTTTAAATGTTGATCTACTTGGTTCAAAATGTTAACGAGTAGTTTCTCAGTTATTAATGTCCATAATAAGAAATATAATAAAAAAATCATTTTTCAAAAATAAAAATAGATGATTTATTGGATCTAGTATTTATTATTTATTATACTTGAGCCATTTTTTTTACAAATTATAATTTGTAATAGATAAATAATAATTACTACATTTTTCAAATCACCTTAGGTTTCTATTTCTTCCAAACCCTATGATTTATTATATTATTTATTTATTTATTTTTATTTGACTGTTATCTTTAGTACACATAGTTATATAACAAGTTATATATTTAAGCAAAAAAATAAAAATTTTAGTTATATATTGCAGTAATTTAAAATGTATATTTGTGAGTACTTGAAACTTTTAAAGTAGATTTATTATTATATTGTATAAATACAATGGCATTTTCAAATTCAATGTTTTGTCAAAACTAATTTAATCTACTTTTTTAATAGTAAAATAAATAAGTTCAATAGCAATAATATCGGTCCTAACTCAGAATCAATATTCGTATTCAATTTTTTTATATCATTAAATTCCAATCCAACACATCCAATAGATGAGTGACTTGTTCACTCGACACCTACCGTACAGAAGAGCGGTCCCACTTTTTTATTGGTTTTATCATATTATATACATAGATGAAAATGATATTTTTTATTGCGTAATAATTACTAACACATTAAATTAAAACAAAATCATTGTAACTTTATATTTCCGGACACTACACAATTAAAAAAATAGATATTTCACTAACATACTGTACAAATATATATATATATATATATATATATATACATAAAATATAATTATACACAAGGTCGGCCAAAGTATTTAAAAGCTTTTTAAGTGATAAACGAAAGGTCTGAAAGGGCCATGGCTCTGTAATATGCAGTCTGTAACTGTTGTCTGTTGTACACCTGAACATAAATAATAAATATATGTTTCATTAACTAATTAGTAATACCCACGATACGGATACTTACGATACACAGAAAGATACCAACTTTTGTATAAACAATTTCTATTAAAAATACAAATTAACTAACTTAACTTAAATTTGAATACCTTACTCATATTAATATATAACTTTCTGACATTTTTGGAAAAATGTTCAATACTATATCTGAAATTACACTGATATATTGCATACCTATATCTATACCAAGTCACAAAATACTTTATCGATTGCAACTCAAATCCAGTTGTCTGCAAGCCTATTTATAGGGACTACTAGCCAACATAATTTATATAGATATTGGTCAACCTCAAACAATAAGTATGGACATGCTATATTTTTGCACAATCATACAACACTAATGATGTCCATCGCTAAAAGTTATACATTTTTATTAAATTAATCACTATATTATATTATAACAACCATAAGTGCAATTATACACGACAATAAATATAATTTAGAAGATACCGGTAGTCGACAATAATAAGATAACAATCAATTTATGAGATAATATACAATTATAAAAATATGGGTATGGTACCTTTAGCAATAACAAATAATAAATTGTATCTATAACTGGAACCGGTTGTCAATGCCCAAAACCAAAGTATCAACAATTTTATTTATTTACTTATTTATTATAATGGCAACATACCCACCCATTCAGCATCGTCTATTTCCAATTAGAAATAAAGAATTTTTCATTGTAATAAAATGTAGGTACTTATGGGTACATTTTTAAAATAATAATATTCCAATAAATACGGAATATACAAGACGACATTATCTCAGTTATTATTTTATACTTATAAGTTTTATTAACATAAAATTTATAATATTATGATTGAATAAGATCAAATATATCGTGCTATTTAAACTTTTTAATCAGTTAACGAAATAAAAAATAGATCTCTACGTCGACAGCCGAGGTTACTACAATAAAGAACGTACTTCTTTTGAACAACACTGATAAGTGACAACTCTTACGAGTTTCAACGACAAGTACCTAACTATAGTTACTATAAAAATAAATACGAGTACCTTTACTTGCGCTCATAAAGTGTATTGTTAATTTGTATTGTCATAAACTAGACCACAGTGTTTCACAAATTGTTACCATTAAATAATAGGTATGTTTATTATAAAATATGGTTAACGAAAAGAATTCTAAGAAAAAAATTACTTTTTATTTATTATTTTAAGTCATACAATAATAAAAAATAATAATAGTTTAGTCATTATTATTAGTTACCTAAATATTTATATATTATTGCTATTTATTATTATTGCTTATTAGGTATTAGTGTATTAAATTATTTCCTAGGACCCTAGGTACACATTTATTTGTATCTTTCATACAATTCTGTTCTGCTTTAGATTTTCATCCAATTTGATTTTTGCAATTATTTCAGCATTTAATAATTTTAATCTACCAACTTCCATGTCATAGGAATTAGGATTTCTGTTCCCCACCGGCCACCACATCCTTGAATGCGTCATTCTAGGTCCCACAAATATAATTTGTTCGATGTCCCCCGTTTCATGTTACTTCATATATTGTTTATACCTTACTGTAATCTTAGTACAAAACAAGTAAACAAGTACTCTAGTAATTCATTAATTTCTGATGGAACTGCTGTTTTCAAATAGTTCATACTTTCATAAATTTCGTTTTGTGTAAATGTGAAAAAGCTACAACATAGGCTTAAAATAGTAAAAAATGATTAAAATTGTATTATTTGTACAACATAGGTATGAAAATACTTAATGATAGGTTCTTACACGATAACATTTTGATGGGCTGTCTCTATAGTGAGTTGATTTAAAAGTAAACAGTGTGATTAAGACTTATTCGATGAATTGGACCATCCGAACTTTTGCTCAAATATACGTAGGTAATAGTTTAGGTACTGTGTATATTATCAGATAAAAAAAACTTGTTATACAAGGTCTCGCCCGGCACCTGGTGTCAGTGAATAATGGTATCTATGTAAAACAATATTACAAAAATGTTACAACGAAAATACCAAGGTAGGTACTACCTATGTCGTGCGTAGGAAGAGAGAAGACGAATGCGACTTCTATTAAAGCGAATGTTCACCCCTTTATTGTACACTAAGTTTGAATATTTTTTGGAATTTTGATTAAATAAATTCTTTTAGTGTTTTAATTGCATTTATGAAATTAATTTAAATCTGAAAACTAAAACATTTATTATTTTTGAATATTACTCTTAAGTATGAGCAACATAATCGAAATCAGAAATCCAATATTGAAAGCTATGAATAATAATAATAATAATAGAATTGGAATTATGAGCTGCATACTAATCAGTTACCTAACTACTACATATATATAATAAAATAAGAACACCAAATAGAAAGATGAAAGCATCAACTTTTATTCGATTTCATCTTACAATATTATATTAGACGGGTAAAAAAAATTGGGTTTCACGGAGTTTTATACACTAACCATTATTGCAACTGCCATTGAGTTAGTGAGTTTAAAAAATCATAATTCAGTATCCTAATAAATTAAAGCCTACCCGCTCCTCGTGCAACAGACAACAGTACCTACCTATAATATAGGTACGGTTAATAAAAAAATAAAAAAATGAATGCCGCAGACGTTTATACGATCTTGCCAAGAGGAAAAAAAGATTTCTATAAAAAATGAGGAGACGGAACACGCATTGAAATGAATAAGTCGAGACTCGACAAGTTTTCTACCGCCATAAAAATCGAAAACGGAGCGTATAATAATAAAATGTTGTAAATAATTTTAAATAAACCTCAGCAGCAATTGCCATTGGTAGAAATGTACACAGATATATTATATTACTTAAAAGTGGATTCGTGGTTAATAAATACACATATGACAAGATAATATTATTTAATGAACAGTTATAAAAGATAGGTGGTATATAATTTGTTGAATAAATTGACCGGCACGATAGAGTTGGAGTCCTAAGTTATCGATTCAATGATTCTGGAAGCTTCAAATTTTCTCTCTCCTCGTTAATGTACAGTGTAGAATTCGGTAAAAGTATGTTTGATGTTCATATGAACCCCGCGGGAGGTGCATAAACTTTCTGGATTACTCTAGAGGAAGGCCGAAGGACCAATGATCGACCTTTTGTTAGATTTCGTGAATTTTAGTGGCATGATTCGACCATTGTTAGTTTCCATTTATATTTTTTTGTTAGTATACCTTTGAGTGTGACTATTTGACAAAAGGATGATAGTGTCACTACTGAAAAGAATTCACCTTTGACACCTTGGTTGCGCTGACCAAAAACTGTTAGAGTAACCAGAAATCCAGAATATTAAAATTTTGAAGATATTCAAACTAAAAACGTATGACCGACGACGGCCATGTGATATTAGCTAGGTATACTAGCTGTTATCGGTAGGTGTATATTAAAATATTTGTAGAGAAAATAAATGCAACTATATTTTTTTTATTGTAGTAATATCTATATAAGTTAACTATACATTTGTATGGGTATACGATAAAAGTGATTGAGAATTTTTCTTTTATTGGTGGGAGGGGGGGGGGTTGATCTTCCCCTGGGAAATATAACTTTTCCTTGAACTGAATTCTGGATCACCCCCTTCCAACTGGACACACGGGGAAAAAATCTCCTGACGTTGGGCCTGCTCCGCGGAGACGAACACATTGCTCCTTTATATTATTATAATAATGCTTTGTGTAATGTGATTCGCTGTACTGCTAAAAAAATTTACAGAGCCGTAGAAAATAAAAAAAATCTCGTTATTTTGACGATATTATCATATTCAACCAGTGACAGACTCCCGGGGGTAGTGTAGACGAGGAACGCGTCTGCAACACCGTCTGCCCCGCACCCTGAAAATACCGATCCCGTTTTTTAGTTGGCTGTATTTTTTTTTCTCAAACGAATAGATGTTGTTTTATTCAGAACTAAAGTTTTGAAAAAAAATCTCAAAAACTGCACTGCTGTCGGATAATTTCTTTTGAATGTAAAAAGTTGATGCCGTTTCCAACGTCACAGTGCGGGCGTACTTCCCATGTATATTATATTTTATTTTATATTTTACTGCAACGTGGAAGGAATGAGCGAAAAAATACGAATAGGTACTATCTCCGAAAAAAAAAATGTAAGTTTCGAGTGCTTACATTATTATTATATTACTGTAGCCGCAATCTGATTTTCATGCGTTGCCCACACGCGTATACCTATATAATATATACCGGTGGTTACCGCGGTAACCGGTTTTTATATACCTGACGACCGGTTGCCTATATTTATTTTTACCCGATAGTATACCATTATACTATACAATAGCCGATACATAAAAACATCGCCTATCCGTTGCCACATCGAAGTTAAACCCATTCAAGATTAATAATATCAAAAATAATTCTTGGCGGCGGCGGCGGTGGCGGCGATATTATCATTATACTCAGGTACACGTGTACATCAACCGGAGACGAAAGTCGTGTCGATTTTTTTTTGCAAGCCAAACAATTATGACAATAATAATATACCTTAGTATATACTATTTGTACCTTTATCATTGTAACAAGACAAATTCCGTCCACCGACCGGCTGTTTTTTTTTCGTCTGCACACTCGATTTTATTCGTTTTCTTTTTTTTTTAACTCGTACCGCCGTCGCCGTCTCGAGTAATCGAGTTATACACACGATAATAATATTATGATATTGTATAGTTGTATTATATTATATTATATATTATTAGTTTATTTTACTACGTGAAAACGTTCAATACTCCGAAGGAAAAATACGTGTCGTGCGAGTACGTGTGAATGCGTTCTATTTCTATATCTATTTTTGCTGTCCAGACGATAATAACCGATCGTGCGGAATGTCGACGTCGCGTCGTGTTTACTGTTTATCGTCGGGCGATAGGGACTTGTAATGCGCTGTAAGTATTCAAGTGTATCTATATATTATTATAATTATTGTGTACTTGGACGGGTTTGCGATCTGCGGTTGCTGTCGACTTCTCGTGAAGCAGTTTTAAAAAATACAACTTAAAAAAAAAATATTAAGTAATTTTAAAATATTAACGAAAAACCCTAAAATTCTCAATGCACTTGGCCGTGGCGTCCTCTTAATTTCTCAAAGAGGTAAAAGCGCAGTGATCTAAAATCTGCATAACACGGTCGCAGTTTTTGACTTGATTTAAAATATCGAAAATTATTTATTGTTTAGTCTAGTATATTTTTACAGTGAATTCAATACATAGCGGACACTATCATTTATCAATTAAGTTTTTAAACTTGATGTTTACATTGTTTTCCACAGCTAAAATTAAAAAAATAATGATAAAAATTGAATCCAATTGATTTACGTAATTATAAAATGTGTCAGATGGCAATGTGGCATTCAAAGATTTCCAAAAGTCAGTTTTTTCTCGGGTAAAAATCATATTTTTGAATATAATCAATGCATCACAGGGCGTTTATGTTAATTTACCATATTAATATATTTAATTGTGCAGTAAATCAAATTAAATAGTAACCAAAATCAATATATTTGTATGTTATTATATCTGTGAAATTATTGAGAAGACAAAGCAACATTTTTTCCATTCACCGCGAAAACGGATTTTACCCCGCGAGGATAATTATTGTCATTAAACCCGACGCACTCCCACCGACTATAGCTCACCGCTAGGCCATGAGTTTTCCTGCAACACGGCTATAATATGATGCATTATAATTCTACAATTCCCAGTGGTGATAATGAGCAAAAAGACGGGAAACCTACAGTAGCAGCGCATGTCATATCCTATAATATGTATGCGATGACGCGGGGTGTCTCTCGAGACTTTGCCGATTTAAAGTGGTACGGTAATGGAGCTTTCATTACTCCAGCCACTATTTAAAGTGGTAAATGCTTGTGAGAGGTCCTGAATATAATCTATCCCCCCACATTTCAACCCAAAAACCAAAAAATCGAACTCATGGTCATAATAATATAATATACATATTACCGATTAGTGTTAAAAACTTATATTACTAGTTACATATTATATATTACTCACTGTAATACCATTACTAGAGATCTAGATCTAAGCATATACTTTAAATATTATAACGTGAAGGTAGTTTAATAGGTAATAATAAGCCTTAAATCTTAATTAATTTAAAATATTAAGATGTATGACGCCTAATAGTAGCAGTGTAAAGTAGTGTACTCACAGGAAATGGTGGTGCGAGCACTATATAAAAACTTCAAAATGATGTTTTTATAAAACATGTAATATTGTAAAATAATCCCTTCCCCTCGAGTAAGAAGCTTTAAACACTCACCATCTTCCGAGTCTCAAATAATCTATTAATATAACTTTTATTGAAATCGGTCCTGTAGTTTCTGAGGTTACCCGTGAGTAAAAAACCAATTTTACATTTTCATAATACATATACCTAGATTATCAAATACCTACTTCTGTTTTTTAAAATAATACATGAGTATTAAATAAAAGTACTTAAATACTCAAAAACTTTGCATTATACAACATTTAAAATGTTTGGATTTAGATTCCTGAGGTGACCTACCTTATGTATAAGTATATTGAATGGGACTTGCATTTTCATACAATACACATTATTCCTGTTTTTATTTTGTTGTATTCTGTATTGAAAGAATTGATAATAATTACTCTTATAGTCATATTGTGTTTTTGTAAATACCTAACTAATATAGCCATATAGGTAATAACAATATAAAAAACCGGTAAAATCCCTCTGCTGTATAGTAGATGTCAAATCTACCTTGTAATTAAGTAGGTATATAGGCCACTGTAACGGGTGTCATAAATTTGAATTCGATGATAAATCATTGTATATACAAAAAATAATTCTCAGCGGTTCGAAAAAGTTTGTGGTATGTCAAGTTGTCAACTTATAATTCTAAAGAATATTTTATTACATTATTTTAATCGTATTTTTATACTATAGTAATACGGTAGGCTTAACTAATTTTTCCAAACTGCAGGTAGAATGCACTATGCATTTGTAAAATAATTTTACTGTCATAAAAGTATTATTTACATTTATATTATTATATAATATAATAATTTGAACATTTTTGTTAATATCAATATGACAAATGTTTTCAATGTTTAAACTTCAAACGCTCATAATAATGATGTGTAATCACTAATCATAATACATTTAATATTTTTTAATTTATTATCTAATATCTTATCATGTCCAAGAAATTGGTAAGTAATATAAATATTTGTTGAAAAATTCCAGTCTCTCCATAAAGTTATTACTTATTTATTTTAATACAATATAAAAAATAAAACCTATTTTGTTAAAAACTATAGTTATAACTTATGAGTTATGCTTAAAAATTCCTGTTTTATTAAATTTTTTTTGTTTTTCCTAATAATATTTAAAAGTACCTACTGGGAAATTTTTACTTTTACTTCACCTTACCTCCATTGTATCAACAAAATCTACAAGAAACAACTTTAAAGATAAAGAAAAACACTGGTAAAATACATTGCATAAAAACACACTTAATTGCAAAAACCAACGCTACGGCTCAGAATTTAATAATGTCAGGCATGCACTCGTGGTATAAATAACAAAATTAATAATCAAATGATTAAATAAGTTTTTGTTTTGAACCAAGAGTGAGATAATATTACATAGTAAGTTATTGATAATATAATCGGTATTTTATTCTTGCAGGCGTGGGAGCCACAGCCCTGTATACATTTGTTTTGCTCATTTTAATTCTATTTCACAATCCATGAGATATCTAAACATTTTATACAATAACCAAAAATCATTATGTGCTGAATAGATTATATTATGATTTTGTCTTGTGTGAAAAATGCATTCAGCAATGAAACTATTCATATAATATATATCATGCGCTATTGCGGTGTATTTAATCAATATAAGGAGGGCGCGGCACCATGTCCGATCTAGGCATCTTCCGGGCTTAACTGGGATGGCAAAGAACAAATAGTTTGGAGATGAGAGGATTGCAATGGTATTGTGGAAGTTGGAGTAGTGTCGTTTGTAGAAGGTTTAATCTATATTTTTACTGTTGGAATTGAGATGTCTTTGTGCAGAGTGTTATTTGGAACATAAAAGGGTGCTTTAGTTTTAGTAATTTGACAGAGACGTTTTGATTGAAAGGTTTGGATTTTGTTAATGTTCGAGGGTTTGGCAGAGCCTCAATGTTAAGTTCATACATTGGCTTGAGGAAAACCTTTTACAGAACAATTTTATTTTTCAGATTAATATGTTTGGATGTAATTAAGAAGAGGACAAAATTGTCGAGAGCAGTGATTCATATTCACGGAAGTTGTTATTTACTGTGTATGTGGGTTTCCCATGTAAGCCAAAGGTCGGAATGTACTATGTAGGCCTTAAAGTACGATCTGTGCAGGGGGAGGAATACGTTTTTCACGTAAAAACATACGTTTCAACGGAGCGGAATAGAACATCGAGAATGTCTAGACGTTATAATACGCAATATTATGTTAGTATGTGTACTATATCCTCGTATATATATTACTTATTTCAGCTGCTAACGTACATATTTAGACGAATACTTGATTGCATTCCACGGACGGTTTTAATTTATTTATTATTTTATCGTTAGGTATTGTTATTTTCGGTCCCCAGTTCTCTTAAAAACAAAAATCTACAGCACGCGTAGCGGTGGCTCATGGCTGTAGCACCACGCGAAATACGTTTGTGAATAATTCAACTTGATTTATCATTATTTTCACAAACGGCGTTTTTATTCCTCTGGCCGTGTTGTATCGTTTCAATATTTGATTTGACAACAACAGCGACAAAAATAACGCGGACCACCCCGGAACGAGTGGTGTTTTTTCGCCTCTAGCCCGGAATAATATTGCGGGAGCCACTACGTTTTAACGAAAACATAAAAATAATACCAACATTTTTATATTATTAAAGGAGTTTACGTTATTTTTTCGTGGGAAATTGTTCAAATCCCATGCTACGTTAATGCGTTAGTGTGTTACCTACACAGTAATATTTTAAGAATATCACGAAGAAAAAATACCCAATGGCAAGCTTCTATTTTTCACACTGTTTATCTTCGCATAACGTTTTATGGAGCACACACAAACGCTATACGCATTACCCTATACCAAGTACCAACCGTTCCACCGTTCAATAAAATAGTAAAAAATATAAAATATAAAACCGTCGACGAAATCTATTCGCGTATATTGTATACTATATGTATATATAGGTATTATATATAATATATTATACATATACGTGTGGTGCGTACAACGTAACGCATATTATGCATTACCAAAATGCCCGGGAGAAAATATATAAATCCCAATTCGATTTAACAATGTACGTTTTGTATTATAAATATGTAATAAATTATAAAAGTGACGCAGATTGTTTGCGATTTTTCCAATTACATATTTTATTGCAGTAAATATTTTCGCTGATATCTGCATCAAATATTTTCGATATCTCCATGGTAAACGCTCTAACTAACCTTTAGCTTTGGACTCAACCGTAGATTATTGTTTTCGTTGTCCATGTTGCGAGATTATTATTACATAATATTAATAATATATTATTGTATGGTCTATGCGAAACGTGGTGTATATTACCAATTACCATCTAAAAACTAAATAATTAAAAATACATTAGGTAACATTTCTATAAGTAAATATATTTCACGAGGCGTCAGATCAACATATAATGTGTGATTATGCGATAGCCGATAGGTACATAAAATGTTTGTCTGGATGGAAAAAACTTTTGGAAAAAAATATTCTAAATATAAACCATTAGACAACATTGAAAAAATCAAGTTGTTATAAGTATTTTTATTTTTAAAACTTCTATTGATTAACAACGATATTATTAAATATTTTGTACTTCTATTGATACCTGCTCTTTATTATTTGATTATTTAGCATTAATTGTTCCAACTCATTCGGTACCAACACAGAGGGTCTGACAGAATGTTGTCCTTGAACATTTTCGTCTGTCTACTATAACACACAAAATATACAATGTACAACTGGATACGTCTCTTCTTGACACTTGGCATAAACTTCAAAATTCACAAACTCACATAGTATGAATATTTAATAAAAACAATAAGGCCAAATTTTCAATTACCTACTTATTTAAATGAATTATGCCAAACTCCTGCCGAATTGTCCATCTCTGATTTCTACATAAGTACTTAACACAAAATTTATCAATCTCGATTGTTTGGGTTTGGAAACAAAGTAAAAAGAATATCTAATAAATGGTAGTTTTTCAATTCAGTTATAATTTTCCAAACTTCTTTAGTAAAAACATTATTTTGTATACACAAGCTGAAAGTCTGTAACTATGTGACGTGATACATTAAATTAATATAGGTACCTATTAGTTATAACTGTGAACTGTCGATTATAAAAATAAGTATTTAAAACAAAATACATAAGTATTGGTTTATTTAACATTATAATGTATGTAACATTTTATCCGATCACTAAGATATTATAATTTATTCGCATATATTTTCTAAATACTGAATATTTTCATGCAAAATATAAATTTGTTGTTTATTTCGTAGAATACAGATATGCACGCGGTGTGCAAAGTCATGGATCTATCAGAACTCTGCCAAAATTTGGTTTTTTATAAATTATGTTAATGTTTTTTAGCTGAAAACTTCTCCATTATTTATTTTTCTTGAAATTCGTTTTTTCGTTTCTGAAATAACACTTTTAATTCTGAAATAATAAAAAATACTCACCTTCAGTATACAGTTTAGTATCCCTCAAGAGTATGCAACAACTTTAAAATCAATATTGTTTGTATTATAATTTTAACTACTTTTTTTCACAATAACTAATCAATTAAATCATTACCATAGTTTTTCGTGATTATCTGCAAATTGAAATGTACAGTATTTTTCATAAAATTATTATTAATATTTGTGTCGCCCACCTTTGAGGTTGAATTGAAAACAAGTCTAAAAAGTGTTGAAAATTACCAATTCAAAAATGCTTAATAATACATGTTGCGTATACAATGATCATTTGTCCTACATGTACGAATTATGACGTTCATCTTCATTATGCAGCATTATGAGGTTCAATCAAAATAGTGTTGGAAGAATTTTCTGAAATCAAGTTAGGTACCGTGGCGGTAACGACGTCGTGGTGGCAAACATTGATTTTTGAGAGGGATAACACGCACTGCGACGAGTGAGTGACAATAATAATATTATGATAACTATAATATTACAGCCCGGACGTTTCCCCGAAGAAACCCTCAGCCCCGAGGAAATACGCACCTTTGAATTGAAAACGTGTTTTATTGTTCTGCAGGGTTAAGCTCTAATAATTCTAATATTGATTATTTTCAAGAACGTTCATTCGTTTTCAGTTTAGTTTGCATTTTACATAGAATAATACCTTATAAAACACTTTTTTACAGGCGCAGCAGCTACGGTCAACGACTGTCCACAAACATTGTAATTATTACAATATAAATATTATTGAAATATTTCGAAATTAATTATTCGATTTTAATCATTTTTAAACGTATATCTTAAACATGTCATATCACACAACAATTGATGTTGGTGTCTGGTTCACGAACTAAGAACCATATTAATGCCGTCAACGAACCATACAGAATAATAAATAATATTTGTTCTAGAACTGCAGAACTGCAGAACACGACGTATAATAATAAAGTATCTAACCAGTATCCTCCAGAGCTGCCCCTGTCTTGAGAAATTAAGTCTATTGTTAATATATTTCATGAAAATGTCAATAAAATTCTAGAAAAAAATTTCTTATTTCAATTTTAGAAATGTTGTTCTTGTGCAGTAGTCCAGTAGTTACTATACGTAATAGTATACGTATAGTTCTTTCAATTTATATTATAATATTATTAATAATATATACATTGTATAAACTAAATATGGTCAGTACGTATAGAACTTAATTAGAACATAATATTAATGTATAAGGTATACAAAAAAATACAATTTAAATGTCATCAACGTCCGGCCCCTACGCATTTATAATTATAACCGTCTGTCACGTATAGTGCCACGCTATAGTCACGTCGTATATACGTGAGTATGAGTAAACCCTGCTGCAGTGTTACAAAGAATTTGAATAATAGTATATTAAATTGGAATTTTCGAATGAAAACTGCAGAGTATTGTATCAAACGTCGGTGGATATTTTATAGTTTTTTTTTCGTTTTATAAAAAAGTTCCAGAGCATATAATATATTAGAGTATCTGCAGTCTTGTATAGCGTGCTATGATTTATGAATTCATAATGACTTTCTGTATCCAATGATTGATTATATTTATATTAGAAATTACATAATTATGTATGGGCGGGGTTGATGTGCACAAACAAATCCAATATGCTGCTCATAACCATATTTATATTATAACATTTTTTTTTTTTTAATGAGAATTCAGTTAGATAGAAATAAGTGTAAGATGTGAACCGAGATTTGATATCAAAATCTGTTGGAACCGTAACTATAAGGTTCGAGTTAAGTGGTCTAAAAAATGTATTGAATATGGATTTATTAAACAATCAAAATAAAATCGATTACCTACTTTGGAAATGATTATTTTGGCCAACACACCTATCCTTCTAGCAATAATCTATCCTATACGGCTTAATGTATATTAGGTAATATTTGTTCGTATATGTGTGTGTGTGAGTGTAATTCGGTGGTCATCATAAATCACAAGTCATAACCAAAAAAAGTACTACCAATAAAAGGTCGTCGTTCAAATCCGCACTTTTCTATACACCAATCGTATAGTTCGTGTTCGGGAAGTTCTCACATAATCATAAATTGTCCAATATCACACTCACTAATACGTAGGTATCAATAGTGTACACACTTATCTGAAATTAAATTATTGTATAAAACACTTCAGTTTATTTTTTAAACAAAAATCAAAAAACAATAAAAATACAACTTCAAGTATTACACTATTATTTATTTCAGTCTTTTCAGTTCTCTTTCATTGTAAGATTTTAAATTTGGAGCTCACATGGTCACATTGCTATTCTAAATAAGTATGCATCTGTCGGAAAGATTGGTGTAAAATGACAATATTATAATAGTAAGTCGTAATCAGATGCCTATATATATATTGGTGTGCGCTATTGATCGATGTAATTTTGCCGTAATTCGATTCGAGTAGTGCAGCTGTTAACTTTTTTGTTGATTTATTAACAACTATTATGGAGTATAAGAGTATAATGATAATTTCATGTAAAATTGTAAAAAAAATGCAAATAGTTCATTCGCAATTTATTGGTTATCTTTTATAGGTAATGGCCATCCATATATAAAATGTTTTAGTTGATCAAATTCAATCTGATGCATATTCGTACATATAGATTAACAGCTGTACATTTTAAAATTTAAGCAAATAAATCCACGAAAACATGATCACATCATTGCAAGAACATAAAAAACAAAACTAAACTATTTAGGAGAGTACCTTAGTGACAATACTCGCCTGGCTTCCATTTTTTAGAGGGATCATTTTGATGATTTGTTATATTTATTATATTTTATAGACTAATGTCATTTTAAAATATCAATATATTTCATAGGTACAGTTTTGTATTAGTTAAAAATTTAAGATATAAGTAATTAAAAAAAACCAATTAAAACTGATAACTTATCGGTTATCAGAGTTTAAAGTATGAATTAATAGTATTACCTTTGAGTTTTGACCATTTAAACTACGATTAAAGACAGCACTATTTTTAATATTGTGACCATGCGAATATTTTTAATTTTAAAATAAATTACAAAGAAAAACTGAAATACCTTTATCTTACAGTTATAAATTATATTTTATATTTTATACATGATATATTTAAAAATATTCAGAATAGTATCACAAATAAGTGTCTTAGCTACCTCTCTTTATCAGTTTGGCACAACAATAACTCTAGGTCCTCTAGGGGCAAAAGTTCTGTCTATTTCGATAAGCCTATGATTGTGATATTGTGTAGACTATAAATATTTATCGTTGATAAAAAAAAAATGCTTGTCTAATCCTGTACTCTATAATAGATCAGGACATATCATGTTAACCTAGATATATTGAATATATTGAATATTTAAATGGGGTATAAACGAGGTATTGGTGACATTCGAAAATATCTGTTAAAGCATAATCAATCAGCCAAAAAACTATATTCGAAGATTAAAAAGGGAGACTGAAGTTTTGACTATAATATGGAACTCAATTTTACAGACGATTAATAGTGTTAACAAAGGCTCATGATCATCAAAGAAAAATTGATCAGCTATTATTCCACTTTATACTTACTTTTATTCAGAATACTCGGCAAAAAAGAGCATCAGCATTAAACATTATTTCAGATTATTCTTTAAAAATAAAAATACTGGTACAATTAGTAAACATTTGGATGATACAACCAATCAAGTTGTCCAATTAATATCCAAAGAAAGCATTATTTACAATGCACGTTTTGTCATATTATGTGACAAAATCATTTTGAAAAATTTGGCTACTTAAAATTGGAAAAGTACTAAAAGAGTTTAGTTTTTTATACAAAGAGAATACGAAAGATCCAGATATTATACTGCATCAAATTTATTGGGAAAATGTGAGGTGAAAACTTTTTATATTTCATTCGTTAAGTCAAGAAATCAATTTATAGATTATACTTAATAAGTCAACCCGCCAAACACGATCTACAAATATTTAATAAGTCTGTAAATTATGTTAACCTAGTAAAATATTAGTGATAGTTGCCCAAATCAAAATTCTCCGTTTAAATGTGCATCAAATATTATTACGTACGTAACGCTGTAACAATAAATTGTCGATACCATAATTGTTATGCATTTTATTATAATTACGTATTCATACACTCCCCCGTCACGAAATAAGAAAACAATTTACGTATCGTATATTATTTTTGGTGAAAACAAAAACTAAACAGACGCCGTACAATAGTTGCCCAGGGCCCGATAAAAATATATTAGAAAATATTTTATGTTGGCGGTCGATGAAATGCGCGAATCTAGTGACGCAGATTATATTATATTGTAGCGAGGCGAGGGGACGAAAAAGAGCGAGAAGAATGCGTTTTGAGTCATCGCCGAGGGGGTGAATGATGCAAGATTTGCGAATAAAAGTCACTATATACCTTATATGTACATATAAATATGATCTCATGTAATATTAGACGATCATCGAAAATCGAAATTACTAACAATAATAATCATAATTGTATTATTATTGTTATTATTATACTTGTAAGAGTCATATGATAAAATATATTAGGTAATTCTACACCGACAATGACACAAAAATCGATTGAAATTTACTAAATGATAATTTAGTACGTTGAAATAATTAAAATACTTTTAATTCGTGGAGTTCGATACAATATTTAATTTATGACATTTAGGTAACCTGAGATATCTTTACGACTATTTATGTTTATTATTTTACCTATATTATTCTACAATTATATTTTCATATGATACAACTACGTTATAAATTGTTATGCATTTATTGTGATATTATTATAGTAACAAATTGGATGTGACATTGGTATATTGTTTTGACATTTAAAAAATCCATAATATAAATGATTGAATGACGAGTTTTTAAATTGTTGGTCGTGAATTGAAAATTGTAAAGTTATCAAGTAACGCGAAAAATACAACACATGATATTTTATTGCTAAAATGTTTATCGGATCGGAATAAACATTTAAAAACATTTAAGAGACAAAATAAAACAGAAAAAGTAAGTTTATACAACAGACTTATAATTATAATATAATTGCTGCAGATTTTTAATCATCGACCATATTTATGTAAAACGCAAAAATAAATGTATTCAGAATTAAATGCTATAGGACACTAAAACACGACAAGTACACGATTATAAATATTATGAGTAGATTGCCGGTGTTCAATAACTAGTTGTTACTTGTTTATTACGTATATTAATGTATACGCGATGGATGTAAAATAGAATATAATTGCTCTGACTGCAATGAACCAAAATAAAAGCGAAAAATATAAAATCGATCGGACCAGGTATGTGTTTTTTTTTTCGCAAACCATATTATGTATCATAAAAATGTTTTCTGCTTGAGGGGACTGCAGCAGACGCGCTCGGCGTCCGTCCGGAGAACTACGCGTTTTGAGTCATCGCCGAGGGGGATGATATGGCACGCCCGCGATTCGCGAATAAAATGACGACACCGCCGTAATAACGATATATATTATTACCATGACGTTGGACACGCTCGTGGTGTGTGGGGATGTAGCTAGGGGTAGAGGGTGTGCGCGGATTTATCAAAACGAATAACGATAGCACCGCTCGAGACTAATAACAACAGTAATAATATATGCACAAGAAATGGCGAGGGGAAAAAATAAATACGATTAAACGAATTCGACATAACGGTGAGAGAGAGAGATAAAATTGCGTTATTCGTTTAAATCGCACCACCGAATAATATTCTCGAGAGGCGAGAGCACTTTACTCGCGTAAACGACACCCGTCGAGCAAATTCCTATCCCTAGCTCCTATATTAATTATTTTTTGTTTTCGTCAGAGGGGTTGTTGCAAAAATGTTCCGTATAGCACATTCGCAGTAATTTGCGCCATACCGTTTTGGATTGTTTGTTGTTCCCGTCAAAACCGGTTGTTCCTAATATATGTTGTACAGCGAATCTCTGAGGTATAAGAGGAATATAGCACTCGTTGTAAAGCGTAGATGTCCAATAATAGTAAAAAAGATCATTGAATAACTAAATATCTGTTTGTAGATTATTTTTACCTTGTAACCACAATGAAAACTAATATATTTATAGCAATAATATTATGAGTTATGAACTTATGATCTCATGATGGTTTATCAAATAATTTTTAAAGTTATTTTAAATAAAGCTGAAGCATTAGAAATAACTTATTTATAATTCTGAAGCAAGTTTTAAAACAAAACGCAAGTACCCAATGTATTTATACTGTAATAATATGTAGAATATTATCCAAAATAGATTATTTAAGACATCCCGTTTCTAGCTTTTTGTGAGCTTTAGTCATTTATCATTTATTTCGTTTAAATCACGAGTAATATTTATTATAAAACTTTCAATTATATTATTAATTTATTATTTAAAGACTTTCAATGTTCAATTTTACATGGTAGATCGCCAGATGTATTAGTTACGTAGTTAAACGTATTCTACATTCATACCTACCATGCATAGTATTTATGAATAATGTTATTTGATAATAATTTATATAATATATACTATACATTACCAACTTATAATCGATAACAGTGTACCACTCCGGCACTCATATTTTTTAAAACACAAATCACAATTACTTTATAAGTTAGTTTTTATTTTTTAACCATAACTTGACAATTATGACTGGAATAATTATTAGCTTCAGATATTAAATATCTTGGTCTATGATAGCTTTTGATATGTTTCAGATTAATATGATAGTAAATTATTAAATTAAATTCTGATTTTATATGCTGCATTTTGAAATACGATAGTTAATTATGAGTTATTGTTTGAAAAAAATGGCTCCTCCATTTCCTGGCTCTGTTAATGCAAAATAGTTACCTACTTACAAAAAGATAAAGGTTCATAACTATTACTGCAAAATTACTAACATTACTGTAAAAATTGTTTTTTAATGATGGTTATAAATATGATACTAAATATCATTGATTAGATATATCGTAAAATTGAAGTTTTCGTTTTTTAATTTCAAAGTTCTTATAGCGATTATACAAACAATTTTTCAAAAATGTTAGCCGTCCATAACATGGTTACATAATATTATATTTATGAGCCATTTTACTCATTACAAACGAAGTGGTGCACAAACAATATTCAGATCGAAGGGTACTCAACCATATTCGATCGACCACGCGTCATCGGCGTTAACGGCTGCTCTGATTAAACCACCACTGTAGTTTTTCATTGATCAACACGTGCACTTAGAACTACCAGCGAATGCGATTCACAGTATTCACTGCCGTATAAGATTTTTGTTTTTCATATTTCCGTTTCGCAAACTTACCGACACGGTACTTAACAAATATTTAATTGAGTTTGTATAATTAGATTAACGATATGTGTAACATTGAAGTAGCATTAGGTACCATTGATTTTTATAATGTACATATAATCAATGACAGTATCTAAGGATAAACTATAATGTATATGGTGTTTATTTTTTATTTAAGAGTTGTGGCCACCGAACTGTGAACATTATTTAAGATGGCAGGGGGTGGTTGAATTTATATTTCTTAGGTGAAATTGTAATACCTAGCCACCAACTGCCATTTTCTTTGTTGCATACCAATATACCATATATATTTAGTACATACATATTCCTCATAACTCATAAGTCAATCTTTATCAATGAAAAATTGGTGTCGCTGTACAGTACAGTGGACCACAGAATGGATTTTTTTAAATTTGAATTCAAATTAATTCAATGATATACTATCAATAATATCATTGTGTAAGAAAAACAATTGTGAGCGAAGATGATCAGTTAGCCTATGATAATACTAAGTTTATTTGATGATATTTGTATGAATAAATACATAAATATATTATAAGCTATTTAAGTGGAACTCTGTTTTAATTTTTCAATCCTTGGCTTTAAGGGTTGATTATTTTATAACTTTTTAACTACTAAATAATTTGTAAATTTTCAATTTAATACATTTCGTCAAAAATCTTATCATCCTTTAAATAATTTAGTATAACTCTAGTCAAATTTAAAGTTATGAATAAAAGTACGAAATTCATACATCTAATTACATTCTATAATACTCAACATTATCCAATAATGACAAATGACCAACTAAAGACTTTTTTTTTAGATAATGTTGAGATCCAGTTCTAAGTTTTTTCTTGTGTCTCATGTGTAGGTATCACGTATATTCCGTCATCCTCAGCTGTAATACGCATTGAAATGCAACAGTGACATTCACTGAATATATTCCGAGCTTTAGTATTAGAATGCAATGGTCTAAAAAATATTAACCTATAGATACTTACGTGATTTTCCAACTACAGCTGAAGTATTGTTCCAACATTTACTCAAATGACCATAGTCTTTATGTTGTTCGAGACAATTGTCATACATAGCACATTCCTTCTCTACTTCTACAACTAAAATATCGTCCTCGTTTGGCAAAAATGTTGACATTATACTTTTTGGCATAATTATTTTGTTAATTAAGCCATAAATTAAATAAAAAATAAATTGTTGATTAAAACAAGCATGCGACTCATCAACAATCGCATGTTTGAATTGCATTTATGTTAGTCGAACTTCACTTGGGCTTAATAATGTTTCTTATTGTTTTATTTTTTTTTGTTTAAAAAAAGGATGTGGCTGAACTGCACTTGAGTTCAAAAAAGGTATTCCAACAAAAATATCATGCATTTGAAGGAATTAAACGTTTAGAAAACACTCATTTCCCTTCCCACTTACAGGCTTAGGACTGTCAATGATAATCATTGGCGTGGTTAAAAATGATTGTTTTATACATATACCACTGTCTATATAGTATTATATACATATTATATTGAATCATCAAATGTATCTATTTATAATCGTGTTAAAATATCAATAAATACAAATATATAAAAGTCCTTCGTAAGAAATATAATTATCACAAATATAAAAATATTCACCATGCTTATAATCAATTATGCCAAAGTTACCTGTGGATTTGAATGAATGACATATCTTTCCAAATAATATGAGTCATTTATTAATAATTACAAATTGTGACGAAAATATTTTACTCGTAAATGACAATACATCAAACATTTTATTATTTTCTACTGAAACTAATTTAAAAATTTTGAGTTAAGTTGATACAATTTTTTTAGATGAGGTCTTTAAAAGTTGTCCGAAATTATTTACCCAAATGTTAATGGTTTATAAAATGGTAATTATTTATCACTCTTATTTTTTATACTTCCCAATAAAGAAACTAAAACATAATATGAAAAGGCGTTTATGCACATCATATCTGAATGTAGCAAACTTGACATAACATTTTCACCAAAAACATTTTTTGCTGATTTAGAAATGGCGATTCATTTAGATCTACTAAAAGCTAGGCCTTCTTTTAGTTTAAAAGGATGTCAATTCCACATGGCTGGTGGCGAAAAATACAGACAATTGGCTTAAGTAGTGAGTACAAAAAAAAAAACCAAAATCGGTGAATATTTAAAATACTTTTTTGGCTACTATTCTTCAAATTCAGAATTTTGTTTCTCGTTCTCGTTTTCCAAATGTTTCTGCCATTTTTTGTGATCTTCAATTTCTTTTATTAGTTGTTAATTGTTGTCTTCAATAATTCTAATTAAATTTCTATTAATTGTTTTTTATTTTCTTCACGGCTGTCAATCTTGCAAGCTTATTAATAAAGTCTCACTATTGGTTATCGGCCATTTTTTTCTATTTCGATAATCGACATAGATTCAATACAGATAAATCGCTAAACAAATCAATCGAATCCAATGAGCTACTGACTTCGAATTCGAAAACTACCAATTGTGTGACTTTATCAATATAATTGCGAGATTGACAGTCGATAAAGAACATTTAAAAACAACTAACAGATATTTAATTAGAAATATTGAAGACAACAATCAACAACTAATAAAAGAAATTGAATATCACAAAAAATGGCAGAAACATTTGGAAAACGAGAACGAGAAACTAAATTCTGAGTTTGAAGACAAAATTGGGTGCAAAAAATGTCAACTAGCAAAGAAGACGAGAATAAGGAACTCAAAGAAGATTATTCGAAAATGCAATCAATGCACGATGAGCTAAATAAGAAAAACTCACAATTAATATTGTTTATCGGCGACAACCTAATTAAAAAGCTTCCATTGAATCTAATAGAACAGACGAATAAATTTGAACTCACGAATGCAAAGTACAACAAAAAAAATAAATATGTCAGAGAAACGAAACCTACCAGCAACAAATGGTGGATGTATTTATGAGGTGTCTTCACGAAAAATAAATCGACATCGCATCTTTATGAAATGAGTGTACTGATTTGAAACATCACATTAGTGATTAACCAGAAGAAGACTTTATCGGAAATTTAAAACACTAGGTTATTACATTTGGGTATACGTTGAACGAGAAAAATAAAACCATACAAGACATGTTAAAAGCCCAAAGTAAACAGCAGCAGCCGCAACAGCACACAGCAACGCCACGGTCGTCTTTGTTGATATCCGATGATCAATTGCACATTAACAATAAATTAGAACAGCAAATGGACGTACTACTAGACAATATATCTTCCTGGAAAAATATTATTATAGTCTGTTACAAGAAAGTGTTGTACAACATGCAAAAGTACGCCGTCCAACAACAGTCTAAGAAAAGAAACTACTGGATAGCCAAATGCCAACATCTTAAAGATATTGAATACAAAACAAAGTTGACGGAATTTGAAGTATAAAAGGTAAATGTAAGCCCCAAAAGAATATGAAAACAAACTTAATTACTTTAAACATCGACGCTTTCGGGTTTCGGCGGAATCCGTGATATTGTGTGTACATGGCGGAATAAATCAGATAACTCCAACTTAACTGAAGTCTGAAAATATTGTGAATTTTTATGTAAAAAAACCCTACGGAATGCAGTATGTTCCTTGTTCATGTCTGCTTTGCTAACTGAAATTTTAGAATCTTTTAGTCGACTGTGTCTTTTGCAGCTAATTTGCCAATCGCCATAGATTGTATTATATTAGGTAGGTACGTCAATATGATAACACTAAAGAAATATAATATTATAATACAACTTTTAATATCAAAGAGGTCCGTGTTTAAGATTTGTTATTGAATTAATGAAATATGATATAACAATAACCAAAATAGTTTGTAATTTTAAATTTAAATTATAACAATATATAAAGCATTATTAAAAATTTTTTTTAATACATTTATTTGATTATTGATGAAGATGATGTTTAAATATTAGATACGCAATCATATTTTTTTATGAATTAAAAATGTTATTATAAATAAATGCGATTACTTCTTTTTGATTTAACATAAATGTATACAGAGCATAGTGCATAAACATAATGCATCACATTTACCGAACAGACTATACCAACTCGTTTGTAAAATTCTAAGTAAAATATTTTCTCTGAGTACTGTCGAGCACTAAATTAATAATTAATATTTGATGCATTAATTTTGACTGAATTGGTTACGTATATTTTATATTTTTAGACTTATAAGAATATTTTTAAAATTTATATTTTCTTAGTTAATTTCTAATAACTATTTGATGACTATATACGATATGTCAGTTGTTAATACTGAGTTTTAATTGAATAACAATAATATATTAATATATTATGATAAAATAAATTATAGGTAATAGTACAATATATAGGTACTATGTTTTTGGAAAAGTTAATTCAACCCACTGTATATTACTATGAGGTACTAATTTATAGTATAGCTACCTACCTAGTGGGCAGCTATATTAATAGAAAATTAAATTACTTAATATAACTACTATTTAAATAAAAACTATATATTAAATTAATAAAAGGGTACTATTATAGAATTAACTTATCTCTTTTAATTCACTGATAAGTTTGAACCTTAATTTAGCTTGCTGTGATAGAATCACAATTTAAGATTTAAAATTTACTTAAATCGTGGACAGAATTTATGGAGCATGGTAAACTATGCATTGAGATTGTAGATTCAAGAGTAGTCAATGCAAAGAACATCATGTTATGCTCTATTGTAAATGTTAAGTAGTGTCCTCTCACAGATATATATTAAGTAACTTTATATACCTGTGTGTCCTCTTAACTTATTATAACATGGATATGTTTAGATGTTGCTAAAGAACAACACCGTTGTAAGGTTAATCAGTAAACTTAGCTTACATGATAACTATGATTGAAAAAAATTGATAACCATATTATATTTTACAGCTTTAAGTTATAAAAAAAATATTATTTGGATAATCTGTTATCTTATTATTAGTTAGACTACATAAATTAAAAACTTTTATAATATTTTCTTCTTCATTTATTTACATAATCAAATTATTTTATATAAAATAAATCCTACAACTACATAATCTTAATATACTTGTTCAATTTTATCAATTTCATCTCCACTTCTTATTAAATTTAACATTTGTTTTTTTGCCTCAAAACATAATATACCTACAGCTGTAGCAGAGTTCAAGCTTTCTATTCCATTTTCAAGTGGAATATTTATGCGGATACCTTTTCGTGATCTAGCAAACTCGTACCCTTCATCACTCAATCCATGTGTCTCACCTCCAATAATGAGTATCAAAGGAATAGTTTTACAGTAATCTATTTCATAGTAAGGAGCTATTGGTAATTCAATTGGAGCTGTTTTTCTAAAAACATTTACATTTGTGTCTTCATCGATATTTGAATAATCAATGTTGCTCACATTGTTATCGGCCAAACAGACTTGGCCTTTGATATTTTCCAAAAAGCTCCAGCTGACATCTGATATTATTTTCATCCTGAAATGTGCACCACAACCGGCTCTCAATACTTTATCTCCCCACAAATTAGTACAGCCTAAATAACAAGGATTATTGGTTTTGAAACATAATACAAAGTATAAAATTTAACATTATCGGGATTGGGTACTAATAAATGTTGTCCCAGTCTTTGCAACTTGGTAAAAATCATCAATTTTCCATCCATCTATGAAATGAAACAAAAAAATATTATAAAAACATATTTGAATTTAGCATCTTTTAGTGTTGATACTTTTTTGAATTTGATACAATAATTATCAAAAATTTGATTTGAAATTTGAAAATGTAATTTATTATTTAAATACTAACCAAAATAATTTGAAAAATTATCCTGATCATTTCACATACATTAATACTGAATTCAAATCTAGCATATGTTTTTATAAATATCAATCATTACATTTATCATACTGATTAAAGAAAAATGGGTACTTTTTCTATGTTGCACTTATGAAGGACAGACAACTAATATCGGTACCCAATCAACTTGTTGAAAATAATTTTTTTTTCATTATTTACCTTTCATTAAAATAACTTGTGATGCTCCAACAGCTGTTACAGTTCTTAGCACAGCACCTAAATTACCAGGTTCGCGGATATTATCACAGATTACTGTAATTGGAAATGCATTTTTCCGGACTCTATGATCAATAGTTGGAATTTCAAAAATACCTTAAAATTTCAACATATAAAATTATTAAATTACTTTTATGTTTTAATTTTATTAAATGTTACATGTTTATTCTAGTTGTACCCATTATTCCTTGAGAAGTCTCAGTCTCTGAAAATAGTTGAATCATTTTATATGGAGCCTTATAAAATATTGTACTTGTGGCTGGTAAATCTCGTAGTTCTTCGGGTAAACATAAGTTTTCTAATACTCTCTTCTGGCTGAAGAATATTTGTTTTGGCTTCACCCCAGCATTTAATGCATCCTGTATCAGACGTTTGCCTTCCAAAAGTATGCTGCTATTTTGTTGACGTCTTTTTTTGTTTTTTATGTCCATCATAGCTTGACTGAAACAAAACATTAATTTTAAAAGCTATCAAACCATACAACTTATAACTATAAAAATGTCCTTTATCATGAATTTGGAAATGGCACATCTCATACTATAGCCTATACAAATAAAATGATATAGATTATCTAGTACTAACAGGTTTTATAGGTACTAACCTCAGCAAGGGACTAGTTTCTTTAAGTATGAGATATGAAGGGAATCCACTGTTATCTTTTTCAACCACTGACAATATTCCGCTGCGCATATGAGGCTTAATACTGTTCAACGAGTCTTCGTTTGAATGTTTCTTGTCAGACCGTTTTTGAAGGCCTGAATCCTTTACATCCGGCCGTTTAACATCAGACCCATATGCTCGTATGGCAGCGGCGTTGCATACTGCTCGCCGAAAATTGACCGAGAAACTACAAGTAATTGCTTTCATTTTCGACGAATTCCGTTGCAGGGTTCAAATAAATTCTTGCTATGTTTTGTTATTAAATAATTTAAAAGTTTGGGTATGACAGTATCAAATGCCTAATTTTAAATTATGTATGTTTCGAATAAAACAAGAATAAGCAATTACAGCGGTCTACGGCAGTGACTAGCGAGAACAGCAAAATTTACTAAACTTGTACAATACATGAGGAAATGTGCAACAATTTAATTCAAATTTTAATGTATCGGAGGTGGAGGTCCCGGGCATTGATATTATATTATTATCTTATATTTTACAAATAATATTATAACCTGTAAAAACGTGTGGAACTGCGGTGATAAGTGATAAGAGTTGTTATCGTTTATCAGTAGTTCAACAAAATAATACAATTTATATAGTGGGATTCTCGAACAGCTGATGCTGGCTATTATAGCAGCTGTTTCGATGTTTATCTCACAGGATTGAACATGTGGCGTATCACGTCGATTCACGACCATAGTGAATTGTGGTAGTGATTGGTGAGTGATAACTTCTAAACTTTCTACAACCTTAATGGCTTAATGGATATCAGTCGACTCAGTCGACGTCGTACCATTTGTGATTCATGTTCTAGTCTTAAAAAAAAATGTAGTAAAGCGTGATTCTTTTCGATACAACAATAATAATTGTATAAGTTTCATCGACCCTTTTTGGTCTTAATATTTTATCTAAACCGTCTCCAATTTATTATCAATAAACATATATTCAATATGATTTTTCAGTACTTTTACATAAATGATTATGGTATTCGTATTTCATTCTAGCAAAAGACATATTGGCCATAATTCGCCGCCATTCACTTGTTGAGATAATGGATTTTCACACTTTACTCTACCAGGCGCAAAAAAACAACACAAGTGACAAAGATGTAAGTAATTCAAAAAATAATAGTTATGGTTAAAAAAATATTTTGATTACCAGTAGTAATATTACTACTAGTTACATTTGTCTACTTACTTTTACATTCAAACATTCAAACGACCTGTTGACTGTTGTTAAAAATGTATAATCTTGTGCATCCGTGTAGATTTAAATCTACCTCCCTGGAATATATTTCTTTAGAATGTCTAGCTACCATATTGAACAGGATCTCCACAATACATCCAGAAATATGCATTGAGGGCACAACTTGGGTCTTTCATCCTCCCATTAAACACAGATTAGTTACTTCCATACACTAATTGTATTCATATGTAGGGTGGGTTAGGTTAGGTTAGATTAAGTCACCAATTATTATTTTTGAAGGGTCATATTATAAATCTGGAAATGGTTCGTGTGTTATCAAAACTGTTAAAATTGGTAAAAACCAAAGCATAAAAATGATAAATATGCAACAGTAAAATGTTTAATATTATTAGCTTTTACCTTTTTTTCTAGTCTGTGAGCCAGCTAAAATTTGTCCGCCGGCCGCCATTTGGGGACCCCTTGTGTGTAGTTTGTAGACCAGTGAAGCTCAACCTATACCTTCTATTTTTTCATCTTTTCAAGTTGTAAAATGTACAAACTATTGAAATACATTTATTTCCCCAATTTTTTTTTCATTGATATAAGACCCTGGGCGAAATGGGCCATTGGGCTTACAAAATATAATTTAATTGATTCCCTTCATCATATTTTCCTAATTATTTCATCTGCTTTTGCTAACAAATGCCACTTTATAACGAGGTTAGAATATGTTTAAGCAAAAAAAAAATCAAATAGTTCATTACATTGTATAATTGCGCATAGGTATTTCAATTTATTTTCATTAAGAATAAAATGTTTGATACTTTTTTATATTGAACGAGGGCTAACTAAGTCATTATAAGAATTTCAGAAGTGATACCAATTTACTTGACAAACATAATTGCCTCATAATATCAAAATTGCATTCTGTTCAGGTTAAATATTTCAAAGCATCATTGGATCCACCAAAAAAAGAAACAAAAGAAAGTAGACAATTGTCTGACAGTATTAAGAAGTTCTTAGCTAAAAAAGATGAAGAAGATAGACTCAAACAAATAGAAGAACAGAAGAAAAAAGATGAATTAATATCTTTGCGTAGTCAAGATAGGAAATCATTCAAAAGAGTCCAGTCTATGTTAAACCGAACAAAATCAGCAAATAAATCAGTTATTGAGGATGCCAAAGATGATGTTAATACATCTGTTACCATGGCTGGTTAGTACATCTACTTCTCACATTATTATTACATATATAAACTAATATTTTTGTTATGGTTAAAAAAAAATTAGCACTTATTTATTGCTGTTAGTGATAATTATAGTGGATTATAATGTAGTATGGTGATAATTAAAATAATAATAACAAAATCAAATTCATATTATATATACATATTCATATGTTTAATAATTGATTAATTATAGGATTTAATCAACCGGATGAAGATGACTATGGATATGTTTCTAAAGATGCCATGGCGATCTATAACAATATTATGAACAAATATGTAAATACTCCTGCTGATTCTAGAAATGTAAAAACTCCTAATCACAGAAGTCAAGACATTTCTGGTACTAAAGTATGTAATTTGGCTATAGATAAATATAAAATAAACTTATTGAATGTATTGATTGTTCTAACACTGTTTTATCAAATATATCTTATTAATTTAAAATGTACTCAACATTACATTTTTTAAAAATGTCACAAATATTTTCATAGTTTAATGAGTTTTTCATTTGTACACAACATATAAATATACAATAATCAACATAATAATAATAATAAAAAATGTTTAATTTGAAAATTAATATTATATTTAAATATCAGAAAAAATGAAAATCTAGTGCATTACATAGGATTTTTCAATTCATAAATTATTAAAAGAATTATTTAAATTAATTTGTTATTTTTACTTAAATTTGTTGAGAATTTCTTTTTTATAATTGTTGTTTCGTAATAAATTATGATTATTTAATGATTTTTAGGATCGAGTTAGGGCAGCCTTGCTAAAAGAAGAAGAAGATCAATTACTTCCACACAAACGAAAAAGAAAACCTAAAGATTTAGACAATGGTGAAGATTATCAGGATAATGTTGAGCCACAAGAAAAGAAATCCAAACCTGGTGTTAATGCAGAGAAAATCAAAAAAAGGCCGGCACAACCTCCGCCATTGAATTTCCAAGAACTACTTAAGATTGCTGAAAAAAAACAACATGAACCTATACTTATTGAAAAACCTAAGAAAGAAGAACCTTTACCGATGATGACGAAGAAAGAAAGACATAAATACTTAGAAGACAAGAGAATTGAAGAAATACGACTAGCTCGGCTACAAGGCAAGAGCTTACCTATTACTGAAAAACCCAAAGAAATTAAACCAGTTGAGAGAATACCTAAAGCATATTCATCTTCTTCAAAAGTTGATGTACACGTAGAAGATAAATTGAAAAAGAATGCTTCTGTATGGGCTAAAGATTTAAAAGCTAGTAAAGAGCTAAATAATAATAGTAAAAATGATAAGTATGTACCAAGGCCATTAAATAATTCAGAAAGTGTACGAATGAACTCAAATGGGAATAGAACCACCTCTAAAAGTTCAGTTGAAAAACATTTGTTGCACGAAAAAAGGTATAGTTCTAATGATGAACTGTATTCACCGAAACCAAAATCTGTCAGAGATCAATATATACCCAAAACTATAAATTCTATTGATAATAAGTTTTCACCAAAACCTAGAGGTATGCCTAATAATGACAGATATGTATCTCAATCTAGAAGTACATCATCTGACAAGTACTCGCCGAAACCCAAGAGTTCAATGTCATCTGATAAAAATGTGTCAAAACCAATCCCCACTGAAAGATATGTGCCTAAATCAAGAAGTCCACCATCTGACAAATATTCTCCAAAACCCAAGAGTGTGCCTTCAAATAAATATGTCTCAAAACCGACGACCACTGAAAAATATGTGCCTAAATCAAGAAGTCCACCATCTGACAAATATTCTCCAAAACCAACATCCACTGAAAGATATGTGCCTAAACCAAAATTCTCAGGTGATGAGAAATATTTACCAAAACCTAAAAGTACTGTACAACCAGAAAGATATGTGCCCAAGGTAAAAAGTTCATCTTCCTCAGAACAATATACACCTAGTGCAGTTAAGCATTCAAATGAAAAGTATAGACCAATGTCATCTCAAAGCATGAAATCAAAACTTACCAGTTCAAATGACAAATATGTCCCAATGCCAGTTGATAAAAAGTTAGGAAGCAATAACAGCAATAACATTAAATCCAGACAACTCCCACCTAAGGAAATGGCATCCAAACAATTTCCTCCTAGAGACATGGCGCCTAAGCAGTTTCCTCCTAGAGACATGGTGCCTAAGCAGTTCCCACCCAGAGACATGATACCTAAGCAGTTCCCACCTAGAGACATGATGCCTAAGCAGTTCCCACCCAGAGATATGATTCCTAAACAATTTCCACCTCCTGATATGAGAAGGCGAGATGATCGGCACATGCCAATTCGTAACAAACGTCAAGTCATTGAATCAGATTCGGACGAGTATGATTCTGAATTAGATGACTTTATTGATGATGGTCCTGAAGATGAAGCTGATTACTCTAAAGTTATTTCAGAAATTTTCAAATATGACAAATCAAAGTAAAGTTATTTTATTTTAGTTGATAGCTTTTTAAAAACATGTTGTAAACGATATTGTTTTTTTCATTTTTAGATATAGAGGAATGGATGAAGATGATGAATGTATGGAATCTGATTATCGTACTCTTCAAAAAGAAGAGTTTAAAAGTACTAGAGCTGGTAAGGCATATTTTATATTTTGAATTTTGAATTTCATCTAGACATGTATTTATCAAACCTTTACAAAAATAACCATAATATATCTATATTTTGTTGTTGGTCATAGAAATGTAAAAATTTCCCGTTTATATAAATTGCAATTTGTAATTAACTTATGGCTATCTAATTAGCAATCTAATTTATATTAACTTTGCTTATAAATCTTTGTTTTTTTTTTTAAAAGGACTTTTGGAAGATTTAGCAGATATTCGAAGAGAAAAACAAATGATGAAGAAACGAAAAAAACTTTAATGTTGGACCAACTATAATTTTTGTTACCTTAATTTATATAAGCTTGTTTTTTAAGGTTTACTAATCTTTACAAACACAGATTTTTGATGGAATAATGTACATGTATTTTTTACAATGTATATACTTTATAGGTTATTAGGTTACACGTTACTCATTCAAATCATTTTGGGTTAAGCCCCAACCGTCTTAAATCACTTTACTTATTAGACACTAGCCATATTTGGTAAATTTTTTTTAGTAATATTTATCGTTATAAACTTAATTTGCTTTTTATATATTTTACATAAATTAATTATTGTCTAACATTGTTGATCCAAAATGCTAATAATTCTCTGTGTATCTTTTTCTTTAGACCTCATATTTATACTTTTAAATTGTATTGTTTTATTTCTCTTTTGATGATTGCCATTATTTTTTCCAATATTTGAGTAAAACATAATTAAAATTTTGATCATTGTTGTAATTCGGTAACTAAAAGATTTCAGAATTAAATTAAGTTTAAAGACAAAAAATGTCCATAATACATCAAATATCGACCAATAGGTATGTCAATAGTTTTAATAATTATTGTTAAACAACTTTGTTTTACCACTGAGTGTTGGTAAATGTATGATAGTATTGTTTTAGATAAATAAAATATAATAATATGTAATAACTAATAAGTAATAACATACAATATGTGATATGTTCAGTTATATACTTTAAATATGTATTTTTATTTTTTATTGTATAAATTATTAAAAATGCAACTATTATTGTTCTACGTCATTTAATTTTAAGTTCTTCCAGATTTTTGCATGTATGTGGTAATAATAAGGTTTAATCTTTTGTGTTTTTTTTTCAAATATGTAATTAATTATTCTTTGTTATAGTTATTTTGAATAATATATTTTTGTAAATTTATAGGCGGTCTCATTTGGTTGAATATTTTTTGGTGGCATGGGGCTAACTATTATCTAAAGTTGAGTGTACCCTGTACCCTGTAATCTGATAACTATTTATCCAGATATGTATAAAGTTCAATTTGGGAGGCTTTGCTATGCAGATGACCTTTGGTTACGCTTATGATTACAATGTGTAATGGCCGAATTTGTTTTGTCAATTGTTTTTTGTACATTGAATAATATAAATAATTGTTATAAACATGTTAATTTATAATTGTTGTTCAAGTCAATAATCAATATTTTAAATGCAAGTGACCATGTGTATGTTTTTTCACTTGTGATTGAATTGGAAAATATTAAATTGTATAGGGGCAACAAAAATGTTTTGTTTTTATTTTTAAACAAAAATATATTAGGTATACTATATTACATGCCCAAAATTAAATTGTGATTTATAAATTTTTGATTTTTGCTGTGTATGTTTTTAAGTACCTACTCAAGTATATAGGTTAATGAAATGGACTGATGGTAAAAAAATAATTATTGTCCAATAGATTTTTGATTTTTAATGTTGAAACATAATTAACTATAATATAGCCTACGCAAGTGTCATATTTGACCACTCAGTGTGATGGGCCATAGGCGAATCACCTCCCGTCTGAGAATAAGAAATAAGAATTATTTTTTAATTTATTTATATTTATAAAATGTGAAATTAACTGTAAAATATTAATTTATTAAAATTAATGTTACTGTGAAAAAAAAATGTGTCCCTCATGGCATAGTTCTTAAATAGGCTAGAGCCTATCATCCTTTAACGAATAATAATTTGGAAATCCGTATGACACGTATATTTGGGTACACATTCATTTGTGTATATTTTATGTCTATGTGTGACTGTGTGAGTAGTAAATTAATATTAGTGCGTAAATCGATGTCACGTCGTGTCGGCGGCAACTGCCAACGGGTGTAACTCACACGCCCACGCACATGCCACTAAATAGCGAGAATATGAAATTGAAATTGAGCAAGAATATGAAATTTATTCTTGCTTGCTTAACTATAAACACTACTTAAAGCAAAGAGTAAACATTCTTCCAGAAGTTCGAATAGTTCGATTGTAATTTCGAAAAAAATAGTTGCATCATAGCCTTATAAGCTTCTAGAATAATATGCTCTTTAGTAATCACTTTTTTGATTTAAAACCGTATGTGCCTAAAATAATGACAAATTTAATGCAATTATTTCATGGGATTTTTGAAAAAAAATCTTAATTTTAAGCCTCCTTAAAGATTGAAGATTGAAAGTTGACTTCCCAAAGATAGCCTAGATATTTTGCCAAATAATTTATACATTATATATGAAAAATCAAAATCGGACATTCCTAAGTATATGTGTAATGTTAGGTTAGGTTAGATAAGATCTTACCATCGCTTGTTGGTCCAT
Organism: Myzus persicae; assembly: GCF_001856785.1. Taxonomy (NCBI): domain Eukaryota; kingdom Metazoa; phylum Arthropoda; class Insecta; order Hemiptera; family Aphididae; genus Myzus; species Myzus persicae. Next base: position 770,609 of record NW_019102723.1, on the reverse strand, counting down.
AACGTATGGAAAATACGTGTGCTTCGATTTACTCAACATTTTAAGTAGGTACTTACCTATACAAACGATGCAATTTTTTTCAAATAAAACATTTAGCATGATAAGTTGGTGTACCTCCTTGAGCAACCGAATCACCCTATATAATAAAAATAATAAAATTGTGTCATGTTATTTTTTCAGGTTCAATATTTTATTTTGGCTATGGTTAATTCTGGTCTTTGGGAGTGGTATGGATTAAGTGTATGGGTTTTTGAATTTAGAATTTTTATGAGTCTTTACAAGTGTAAGGGATTTGGGTTGATCCAAGCGTAAAGCCTTGTTTAACTATACCTGCACAGAATATATTTTTTAGGAAGGCTTCGTCAGATGTACTATTATGAGATATTTTGTGCATAGGAAAAAAAAGTTAAAATACATTGGTATTAAATTAAAAGTACAATTATTATTATTATTTTTGTATTGAATTAAAGCCCAACGACTATGGCCATTAGTTGCTTGTAGGGGGCAACGATTGGTTTGGAGCACTTATTGTACCTATAACCTGTTACCTATATGTTGGTCACCTATCCGGGAGCTAGCGACGCTGGCCTGTGTGCACACTCAGAACCCGAACGCAATTGAGTGTAGACACCGAGCCACACCGAGCCACACTTTTATTATTATATATTATGAAGATATTATGTATTATTATAAAAAAATATATAAAAGAAAAAGTTACATAGCGTTACCTAACCTAACCTAACATAATAGTTTTATGCAAATTTCAGATGCATACAGAGATCTAGTCAATGATTTTTATCATTCTTAATATGCTGTATTATTATAATAGGGTATTACAATATTATTATACAACACGGAACAAGTATTATATCTACCAATTTCACCTCAATGCTAATAATATTTTCTTACTTCTATATTGTATTATTATAGGTAGCAGGTACCAACAGAAAAATATGTACAGTAGTGTAGCTAAATTGCCTGCTCAAGACGCCGTGTAACCAAAATATTGTTTCATTGTATATTGTTTTTAAAATTTAAACGACCTGGTAACAAGAAATAAGCGTGTTTAATATAGGAGTACGTGTCCAAAAACAATTATAGATTTTTGATGTCTGTGGTTTACGGTGATTGGCTGCTAGTGTCTCGATTTCATACAATATTATATACACACAACCTATGGACAGTGACGCCAATGTTTGGAAATGGTGGTCGGGCGAAATCATAATTCAAAGGCCACAATACTATTGTTAAGTCCAGTTGCGTGTAACATAGGGTCCAAGTGTTGCTCTGGAAACACCTTAAATATGGGTGGGTGGGTATGTCTTCTTCAGTTACATTAATGGATTTGGACGGAGCCACGATACGTGTGAGCAATTAGGTAGGTCACTACGCTGCAAGTCGATTGACGAAACGCTTTTTTTCCACGCCAAATAATAAGGCGTTAACCCCTATAAAACGGAAATTCAAGCACCGTCCGCCAAGTAATATAGAGTAATAGAGTGAGAAATCCTGACCGAATGCCAGTCGTTTATCCTGCAGGATACGGATGCTGTGAAAACGGTCACGGTGGTAATAACCGAGAACACGGTCAAACCTAGACGCCGTTCACTTTGGCACCGTATTAACAATTTTAGGCGTGAGTTGTGCCGAAAAGTTGCTGTTGTGACCGCTGCTTTCTACAGTTTGTATAGCGTTTAGGTACCATCACCTCTAGACTACAACTCTACCATAACATTTTAAATGTTAAAATTGTTGTTGTAGATAGGATTGTTGTAAGCTTATAAAAAAGTAAACTAGCTTAATTATTAATTAAGCGCTGTAAATTGTAATGATTTAAAACAAAGAGTCGAAAACCGTGGTTGGGTGTATATAGCAAGTCAGTCATCACCGAATATCCACGGTTATACTGTCATCGTTGGCCATTATATCACGGATAAATTAAAATACTCGATTTAGATGGTCGATTCTCAATATCATGCTGCTATTGTAATTTTATACTACGTATCATCTAAAAATGGCATATCTAAGTCTAGTGGAAACGCACCTTTAGGTATTTTCAATGTGTTTCAGGGGCGTTATCGCTGTATTTGAGATAATTTCAAGCTGCACGGCTTTAGCGTTACCGGCCTAACACAACTGCTACATAAACAAAATGGCCATATCAACACGACGGCTACACACACAATAAAAAGTGGTCAGGCCATGGACCGGCGCCACTGCAGGGTCTGGCGCGGGCTTGAACAATAGACGATCGACGTATTTCATACCAATAACATATTATATTATTATACCATACTGTATTATTAATCGATTTGGAAAAAAGACCGAAATACCTGTTCCTTCGTTGGACGGAAAACGAGGGTGGTTTCCTATATTTGTGTTGAATTTCGAACGGAGCGATGATAAATCGTCGTTCAACTCAAATAACCATTCAGCGTCGGCCGCTGAGACCAAAAATCGTCAAAACTGCAGCAGGTGTTCTCTTACTTACGTTTCATTTCATCGCTCATTTTTCCTCCGCTAAGTTCTTTTCACGGTTTCATCAATAACCATGCATATACTTTGGGAAACATTACCTCTTTAAAATGCAATCTGTATCTGATCCAATCTACTGCGGCGGCGGTGGTGTGTGTTATGTAAAACTTTTTGGGGTTTTTTTACTTCACTGTAAAGTGTTTTTCGATAAAACAATAAGAACACTATACCTACTTATAGCTGTGTAAAGCCTGGAATAAAGGCTATAGCAGTCTACCTGCAGTCCCATTCTGATAAGAATTTCGATTGCGTAGGGGATACCCGTTGATCCTCTTACTGCCACACGGTATATAATTTGAGGCACACAGACAAACTCTTCCATAAAAACAAAAATAAGGTTATAGGTCGTTATATATTGTATCCGATACGTACCGTTTCGAGAGAGATTTCTTTTGTTTTTTATGTATCACTGTCATACCTCATACGTTATGAATTTTGGGCTGGTATAGATTGCAGGGCATGTGTATGCTATACGATAATAGTGACGATTAATTTGATTTATAACGATTTATTCACTCGAGCATTACACTTTCAAAGTAAAATCTATTGACGGAATTCGGTTCTTCCATGACGATTGACCAGTATATCATTATAATATGTTATTTATATTGCATGAAACAATAGTATTTTTTTACAGAGTTGGTAAGTTACAAAATCATTCCAAATCATTCGAAACATCGGGGCTTTCGCAGCTCATACTGCAGACTACAGTAAATCAAAGAATATACAAAAATAGTATAAAACTGTATTACTGCATTACCATCATCCGTCACCGCCGAACTAGCCGAACATTTATAAGATACAGCCGAAATAATTGCAGTCAATAGAACCTTTATACGACATTGGATCGATTGGCTAGTGCTTTTCTAAAATAATATATAAATAATAAAATATATTATATACAGGTACTATATGGGTATACCTATATCCTGTATACAGTGCGTCTCACGGAACAACGGTACAACTATACGTTATAAACATCACAATATTATATTACATTTAAATACCTATTAACAATTTTCGTATGGAATAATTCAAACAAACAATAATTTAAGTTAAAACATTATCGTAAGTACGAAGCATCTAAATTCTAAATATTAAAACGGTATATTATTGTTTTCGAAATAAAAAAAATGACACAATAATATAATATCACAAGAGGATGTCGCACCCGTATGTGTTGTCTCCGTCATATTATACACGTACAACATACATGTCATTTTAGTTCACTAGTTTCTATAGTGTGCTGTTAGTTTTGATATTGGAGTGAATTGACCTATAATCAAACTTTTAGGTTTATTCCGATAAAATATTTGAAAAATTAGAACATAAATTATGAAAATATCAAAACAGTAGTACAAATATAATACAAAATAAATGAAACATTCGTTCTCACATTTTTGTAATACACAGAATAAACTAACATATAGGTACACGTAGAACACAAACCATTGATAATCTATGTAATATTCTATATTATAATAGTATTATTATATAACATATTGATATATTATATTATTATCATCGTGGTACTTAAAAAATAAAAATAAAATTTAAAAATTAAAAATGTTTAACTCAAAATAACCTCTTAAGATTAATTGATTTGTATCAAACTTTTAAGTGAAACATTTTTATATTTAACGATGAGACATAAAATAAAATTCATCTTTTGCTAGTTTCGCCCTCATATGAATCTACGCTGCAGCAGTGGTGGATTTACTGATACTGGGGTTGGTCTTAGGAATTGGTTCTAATCGTGTTTATATAAATACTAATTAATGTCACGGCCGCCAGTAATTATTTAATAATAAATTAAATTAAATTCCAATTCCTCTTTAGAAAAAAACCCGAGTAATTGCCAGTTCGAGTACACCGGAATTCCAGCCGCATTGCGAAATAGAAAATCCACGTAACGTCATGTGTAAAGCCTTAAATGTTGCCACGTGTTTTTGAAAAAATAAGAAGAAGTAGTATACGAAGTCCAACTTCGAGTAGGTAATGACGATGACTTAGCTACATGCAGGTTTAAATCAGAGGGGCTTAATCGTAAGAATACTGTGTAGGCGCGCCGTAGCGTTTTATAGCGGTTATATATAGGTATACTAGCTATATCACCATTCATGTTTAATGTATACGTACAACGAATAATGCTCGGTAGAGTGATTTTCCCGTTTTGACTTTGGATAGGCATTTTATAAACACGTATAGGTACGCGTGCACCAACTTACAGCACTTGGGCGTCCGTCGTATAATAACTCGTCGGTGTGAATTATCAGCTCGAGCGGGGGCGGTAGCCACAGTTGTGTTTTATTAGTCTACATAATATATATTATACACATACATACATTCATATATACATACATACACACATACAGTAGACAAATTTTGAAATGGTAATTTATTTATGTATAGGTAAAATTTTAAAAACCAAAAAAGTTCTTATACAGTTTTCTATTTTTGAACTGATATTATGACATCTTTTGAGGACCCTTGTGTTACATTTTCTAGCTTTTACATTTTTGATTAATAATTTAAATTGTGGATACGACTGTTTTTTAGAAAGCAGGTAGTTAAAAATTAAATGCGGCCAAGTTGAAAACCAACAAATTTAGATACTATAGCAAACGTTGCTTATTATTGACGAAATCAATAATAATTCACAATCAGTTATGTTATATTTTCTATTAGTTTAAATTTCTTAAAAGTAGTTGCTGAGCAGAGACGTCTTGAACAGTGTGATAAAGTGACAGTGAATATTCCGCCGTGAGTTAATTATTCTTAGTGTGCTGTGTGATTGCAGCTGTAATTATATTTCAAAGTTAACAATTATTTTTAAACTAAAAACTTGTTCATATAATTATATCGAATCCTCACATAATCGTGTAACTATCATAATGCCTTAGTTAAATCTATAATGTTCTAAATAAATCATATATAAATACATTGGGATCAGATCAAAAAATATACATGCCATACACTAATAAATAATATTATGAAAGTGTGAAATATGGATTGTTTACTATTTTCCATATAAAAGCAAATAGTGCACCTGCAAGGCTGCAACCAACAGTATGGTCGAATAGTTGTTTAGATGTTTTGTATAATATCACTATTTTTCTAATGAGGAATGCGGCTAGCATAATTGCTGAGAAGTTCATGTCTGCAAGAACCTTATCTATAGTGAAAAATATAAGCATCTTTTGAATTTTGCCAAAAACATTTTTATCAAAATTAATATTTTTATATTTAGTATTAAAAAAAAAAATTGTGAAATGATGATCAATTAGTGTCTGTATATAATGTAAAAAGAAGCAGTTTAAAAATATTTATTAGAAATTTTAAAATAGAGGTTATTATTATCTAGTCAGTTCTTTCTGTTGCCTATATTAATCATGGTTGTACCTGTAGTGTGCTGTGTATATTATAATTTGTTACTAATTACGATAGGTACACGTGCTTTGCACTTTTACAGTTGTACACTTGTACCTACTCATGTATATATATATGCGTATTGCGTATGTACAGTACTGTATTCGGCTCTACGTAATATGTGATTAAAATAATAATATAATTGTATATAATAATAGCGGGTACCTTCTATAATGCGTATCGGCGGTTCCTCTACAAAATGCAACTCGTCGTAGTTATAGGTACCCATAATCCGATAATCGCATACTCGCTCGACCGCCACTGGTTTGCATTTAATGCGACTCGAAGGTTGACGGATACTTGGTCAATATCACCGCACCATTAGACCGGGCCGTACGAGTTGTTATTATAATGCGATTAATAATAATACATGTCATAATATCACGTGGTCTCAAAACATAACATCACAAGACCACAAAACACAACTGTATATGCGTGTACGATGTACGCGTCATTATCTGTTGGCCGACTCGCGTCACTCTCTAACCACACTGATATTATCCACTTATATAATATAGGTACTACTGGTACTAGCTGATCCCCTGCACTTCGTTCTCCGTTAAAAATGTCAAATCCATATGAGAATTGCTTGTTATAATGCGAATAGTACATTGTCAGGTAGGATTTTATATTATATTATTATCGGACCCCGCTATATGTGCCATTCTCTATATGAATAATATGTTTTGTCTTTTCTTTTGATTGTGGACACGACGATGAGCGGCTATTAGTGAAACTCAGCCACCTTATTAGTAGGCGATGTACGAAAATCCAATTTGATGAATGCTTAAACCTGATCTAATATATAAACACACAATGTGTATAATGTATGTAGATATTATACAATTTACACGTACAAATTCATTTTTGTTGATTTAAACAAAACTATTTAGGTGCTGTTTTCAATCGTATTCTATAGAATAATTCTGTTATGATTATGTTTGTAACTATACTTACGTACGAGTCGTATGACATAATGGATATTCGACAGTTTTCTGATTTGGTCATCATCTCAATCGTCTGATCGCTATCGCTTGTAGACAATTTTGGAGGATACTTATAATAGTAGGTAGGGAAGCGAAGTTGCCAAAAGAAAAATATTTTTTTACCTATAACTAATGTAACACATTCGCTTGGATATTCAGATGAAATTAATTTTTGTTTCTTGGCTAAACTAAGTAATATTATAATAATTGTTTATTATTCAACGTCGATACCGACCTGACTGGAAGCATCCGTGGTTGTCGAGTTTGATTGTTATTCATTTTCAGCCAGCGACCATTTTTTATTAAAAAAGGTATAGGTATACAATTTACACGTTTATTTTAATTAATAGATTACTAATTTTGTATTAACTTAGACAAATGCTATTGAGTTAGGAACCTTATCAATGATACAATCTTCCATTAAAAAAGAAAATTAAGATAATCGGCTAAGTAGTTTCCGAGAACATCAGAGAACATCCAAGGTTCCATTTTTCGATTTTATATACTAAGAATAAGGTATAATATGCAATATTATAGGTACGGTAGAGATTAAAGATTAAATATTATTATATTTTGGTTTAATTTACAATGAAGATACATTACGGTGTGTTATTTAATATTTTTCGTGATATTATTATTAGATACTGCTTAGTACGGTGTTACTTTTGAAGCTGTACTGATGCGGAACATCTAGTATATCCCAACATATTTTATATTTTACTATGATAAAAACGGCTACATGTTACTTGCTCCTAGTAATATCGTTGATGAGAATTGCTGATTATATTATGACAGGTAAGTTGTGTCCCACACGCTATAACTTACCTATCGTAATTATTGACAGGTAATTTCGTACCTATCGAAATTACTGTATCGATGTTATTTGTCATCTAGAATATACTAAATTAAGATAAACACCTTGAACTACCTCTCATAGCGGAGATGATATTTTAGAAATATACGATTAGGCATGCCAATGAACAATATTTGTAGCTTAATGATATACATCCTAGACCGCGTGTGTCATGTTACATTGGTACTGCACTATTATCATGAACTACAGAGTCCCACCTTATGGGCATAACAATTTTTGATTAGGTACTTTGCAAAATTTATAATCATAGTCCTCAGATTTAATAGAGATAATATAGGTAAGTGTGCCGAATCAGTTTTGTTTCATTATTTTTGCTCGGTCGGTGTATTACAATCAGGTCACCGGCAAAGTAAAATGTGTTAGGTATATGACCATTTTATTTCAATACATTATATGCATTAAATTTAAATTCGGTATTATACTATAAGTCTGTTCTAATATTACTTATCGCAATCAATTTATTTCTGGATTTTTCTTATGTAATAAAAATAGTTTGTGTAGGTAAAAATTTATAAAATATTATAAATCTATACATATTACATTCAGGGAATTTTTTTTTGAAAGATGGATTATTTTAAAATAAATACCGCTTTACGTTCAGTTTTTAATATTTATCAATGAAACAGCATATTGTATTTTATATAAGTACGTAGTTTTGGTAAAATTCAAATATTTGCATATTTTTTAAACGTTTTATAATAATATTATTATAGGTGCATATTTTAAGGTATTTTAATGCATAAATGCATATTTAATCAAGTTTTTTTAGTGCATACAAATCTGGATTTAAATTATTATTATATGACTGATAAGTATAGCGTTTGCGTTTGTAGGGCGTGTGCTGAGCTCGGATAAGCATTTTATACTTTGAAGCGTTTGTGGCGGTGCAGCACAGCCATAGTGTGCGATGCGTACATAAGGTGTCACAAATTAATGAAGGTGTGTTCAGCCGGAAACACGTCAATTCCGAAATCGAAACAGAATATAATTATTATTATACGGCCCAGGCAAAGGATATTTCATTTACTACCATCCCGTTTATATAGAAATATAGTGCGTGTCGATGTATCGAAGTATGTGTATAATATATTATATTATGATATAATGCACTGCACTGCTGAGCAAATACTATGATGGTACATTGGTACCTACCTATATACGGCTATATATACTATAAACGCCTATTTTGGCTACCTAATAATATATATATACTATGTGGTAGGTGTGTAAGTGTTACTGTGTTGAATTCTTATCATTATATTATTGTTATTATCAGTCACCATGGATTGAATTCTATAATATATTTAGAAGGTAGGTACGTATCTAATCCATAAATCCGTCAATGATATTATTATGTAATGAGCGTGAACAAGTGCATATAATATCACTCATACTCGTGTAATAGGAATGTATTTAATGTTAAGTATAGTTTAGTGCAGCAGTGAATTAAACTAGTCTCATATAATTGAGTATTCGAGCCCAGATTTTTCATGATGTTATTTGATAGAAGATTCATCAGAATAAAGTTCAAAATATTGTGAATTTAATTTTGCTTAATTGATTTTTGAACTGATTTAATTATAAAACATGAATAGGTGCTACCTACTGATTAATTAATTTGCCATGCCATATTTAGTAAATATATTTTTGATATATTTTTTTTATGAAAACTACACCTAATAATTGTTCATCCCCTTCCCCTCCCCCTCAACACCCTATTAGTTATTATCGACATATTGGGTGCGTGGTTTTGATGGACGTACTAAAATTTGATAATTACAACTTAACTAGATTCTATAAAAAAAGGAATAATTTAATACTAATCGAAAAAAATTTAATGTACAATGCTCCATTGGAGTATAGACACACACTCATATACATACATGATGAAATATAGTCAATGTCAACGTATAAATATTATATAAAAATAACACATAATACCTATATATTATAATATCATAATATTATATTACTATATTATATTAATATTATTTTTTTTTTTTTACATTTTATATCTTTCGAATAGATCATGTTTAACAAGTCCAAAATTGTTCATTTTCATTAAAAATCAAAAAATCGGACATGATTATTATATGTTGTAGTCGGGGCAAATATTTTAGAATAGTATTTTTTGTACATATGCTACATTTTGGGTACTTTAAAAAATAATAATATAGGAACAAGTGGACAAAAATAATATTCAACAAATATGTAGGCAACTGGAGTTTTGTTGCGGACTCAAGAATTTAAGAAGTATACTGTATAGGTTATTGCTAATTGGTAACAGTGCTAGGTAATTGAAACTTAAGAGGACGTTACATTGCTATTTGTTGTCTTCGTCTTACATATGGGTAACACCGCTAATTTACACTCAGCAGATCACGTTTAGCTCTGTTAGTTTTTTTTTCAGTTTATAACCGACGACGCCGCAGGAACTGCTTTCGCATTGCTTCTGCGGCTTCGCCAAAGGTAAATTGCCCTATATTATGAAACTTGATGGTAAGAACATTATCTATGTTTGCATGGGGGTTTTTTTTACGATAATTCAATATTTTAACAAGTCTCGAGTATATAATATAGCGCAAATTAAAAATGATCATAATTCACATATAAACTAAACAATTGTAAAACGACCATATACGAACGTTGAACACAGATAATATTCTTACCATCAAGTTTAAAAATAGATCGATTCACACTAATTTTTAAACTAACAAAGCTAAATGTGATCTGCTGAGCCTAAGTTTGCTATGTTACGCACTAGTAAGACGGAAACAGTATATATATCTGTGGAGTATCATCTTATCACTATACTGTAAACAAAGATAGAATTTAATTCTAATTTGCTATTTTAGAGAATGTTTTACTACATAGTACACTTAAAAAAAACGCACAGAGTTCTAAATTGTATTATATAATATTAGGTAGGTGTAAAAGAATGTATACCTATGATAAATTTAGGACCATAATTCTAAGAATACTTTCATGAATTTTCTTAGTCACATGACGTCCATAAACCGAAATAGTATATTTTTTAAGGTAGTATAATTTTACGTTTCATCTGTTGCATATATACGATGAATAAATAGATGTTTAACATTGGAAATATTTGTAACCGAAATATTATACTTAAAATTCGACTCTTAGACCTTGGTAGATGTTTTCAGTTTTTACTGTTTTTTAGTGTCTTAAGCAGTTATCACTGTATGAATGATTTTGAAAGCCCCTAATTATAGAGCGATGGGTAACTGTCATACATAACACGAGTACACGACACACTGCTCTATACTGCAATCTGGAGCTTCAAATATTCGCAATTGGGTAGGAATATTGTAAAAAACGCGGTCCCATCATGCGTTTATTTTTGTTCCTATATTTTTATAGCATGCGTGGTGGAGGTGTTTTCTCTTGTTGTTGAAATAAACATAAATTGGTTTTTTCATTTTTGTTATTTTACTTGTGGACGTCGTATAGCCGTATAGGTACATCGTTATTTGGTTTTTAAGCGTAAACAAGTATATCCACACATAAAAACACTATACGCATATTGCAGCCGCTCATCATCCATCCAAGCTAGAACCGACCTTTTTTCCACCCAAACGCACCCCTTTACAAGCGTTTATAATAGTCGTACGTGTGACACGTATATCATAATATTGTATAGGCACACAATATATAAAATATATAAAGGTACCAATAAGACCTATTTCACATTGCCGACATCGTCCTCGTGTCATAAATACATCTATAATGATATTATTGTGATGTACTGATGTCTTTGAAACATATATATATATAATATGTACATTGTAAATAACAAAAACAACGTGAATATCTTAAAGTGAAACTTTCTCGATAAATGTTGATGATTTGGAAATATTTTTTTTACCTTATTTGAATTCATTACAAAACCATGTAAAATCGGTGCATTCTCTTGCTGGACAGAGTATAATAAATTATTGTTGCCTCTCATACTATATAATTAAGTAGTGGTCAATAAGCTTTACTAAAAATTAAATAAATAGATAAATGTATGAAAAAATTACTGTATTATTCGCATTGTATACATATTGTGTTATACCTATAAAAAGTTAAGTTTAAAATTACATGATAATGATAAACATTAGTCTTATAGCCTAGCTAGGAGCTATGGGTATATATATTTTTCAATTTTGTAATGTACAGTATACTGGTATAGTAAATTGGTACATACAAATATGAAATAGTTGATTAATAATAATATAATCACGAGCCATAATGAAATAATTATGGTACTGGTAAACTATTCGCTGTGTGTAGTATTGGAAGGGTTTTAAAATAATCGTTATTTCATTTTGATAGGCCAAAATTAGATTAGAGGCCAGCTATATTGACTAGGATTAATTGTAATCGACTGTGGTCGGTGGCCCCCTCAAAACTCCTACTAAATGTCTGAACACGCTATCGTTATTCTTATAGCTAAAATACCGTCTTGTTTCACTCGTTTACAACCATCTATAAAAAGTAAAAACCGTCTGTTGAGCTTCTTCAGTAGTCCTCACATCGTCCTGCTGGGAGAGTGATGGTAAACTGTAAAGGTCATAGGATGAGTTTTAATTTTCAAGTTAACAATTTTAATTCAGTTTGACCGCTGATCACTTAACACTGTTGTTTGCATTCCGTTGTTTCAAAATACTCGAAATCCGTTTTCCCCATTTGTACTTGTGACAATAGTGTTTAATAGTTATACTATAGTCTATAATGTTTGACAATAGCACTAGTCAGTTATGCTTTTCCTACTCGGCTACTCCAAACTCTAAAGCGTGATCATTGTTATGAATAATTGATTTATTTTGAATACTAGGTTCTTAATAATAGTATCTAGGTATAAGCCTAGGTATCATGTAAAAAATCTATGGAATAGTATTCACAGAGCAAAATATTTCCGAAGAAGGCAATTATTTTAAAAGCATCGTGTGTATGTGACTAAGTTGTAGATACAGTGGCGAAACTAGACCTCTAAAACGCAGGGTGTTAAATCTGTGAATGCATCACAGAGTTGTTGAGGGCAGATGAGCCACCCACACCCCCCTGCACCTAAACCTACAATACCCGATAAATCAAAATTTTAAAATACAAATTAACACACTTCACATAAATAAATGAAATAAAAAATTCTCTTTTTTTTTTCTACAATATCAATAACATATTGGTACATTTTAATTTCATAATCTTATTAATAAATAACTAAGATATCATACATTTTAAATCAGCATAATTTTTCTGGGTTTCATGCAGTATAAATAATTCTGCAACTATGTAATCATCGACGGACATATGAATAGATTATTAAATAGATCAAACAAATGTCAATGATGTACCCTGCTATTTGTTTTCACATAAACTGTCCATTATAAAATACATGTAACAAGTTAAACACAAATCTGCGGTTAGATTTAAATACATTTACTCAAAAATACATAATAATAAATAAAAGACAATATTTGACCTGACCAGTAATGCTCAATTTTATGATATGATATTGTATTTCACAATTAATTGCATGGTTACACATAAATATATGTTAAATAAATGAACTATTTATTTGATGCAGGACCATACAATATTATTATGCATAATCCATTGTGTACCAATGCAATACAAATATTTTAGTTATTTAAAAGAACAGAAATTGCTACGTATTTGCATTCAATAGCATGATATTAACATCTATTTTGATAACTATATGCAATAATAATGGCCAGATCCTACGGATTTCATCGGTTAAACAATGTTTAATGCAGTATTCACTGCTGAATACAAATGGCTTAAATGCTCAAATTCATGCACATGGAATCTTCTGAGTAGGTGTAAGGTACGTTTAGGCGTTAGAGTCGTTAGAAAAATAACGTAGGGTAGGTAAGAACAATCCGGGCTGCGGATAATTGCTGTCGTCTCAACCAGGAAAGGCCTATGCTATAGTATGGCCTCCCATGTGCGTGAAGTTGGCCGCCCCACCATGACCAATTTTTACAAATATTTGCAAATCGGTTTTCAGAATTTGCGAATAAATTCCATTTTTCCACATTTGAATGTGCATATTTTGCATAGTTCATACATTTGGCCGAAACCGCTTATTTTTACGTTATTGTGCTTAATTTGCATATTTTGGAAAATTTTTCGAAATTTCAACTTCACAGATTTCACCCGATCTAAAAAAGAAAATAATAATACAGCTTACTCGCAGTCTTATGTACCTATTTGCTATGTACAACTTACAACTCCTTATAATTTTCGTGGTTTGAAAGTGTGCCATCCGCCGTTGAAAAACGACTGTGTTTCAACTGTGCTACGTCGAAAACTATACCAAGTTCAAGAATAATTTTAAAATCATCATTCAGCAATCTCAATGATTTGGAATTTAGTTTGAAATAATACAGTGAAGTAAAAAAACTAAATACACAGAACTAAACTGTTTGGGATTTTTAAATGTAACGAGAATTTTAGTAAATCATTTATTTATTGAAACAGATTAAATTACTGAATATCAAGAGTACTCATTGACTGACTTGCAGTGTAGTCGAGCAATTGTCAATAACAGGCATTGTATATAATTATTTCAAAATAATATATTATTTAATAAATTGTTTTAAATAATTGTTAGATATATATTATCCGGAGCAGTTTTTTATGAACATGATCATTATATAGCGTATGTGCGCCGTGTAAATAGATGGGAAGTGCAAGAGTAAAAAAAAGAGACATGTACATTGGTACAAAAGTCAACTATAGCAATAAGAGATGTCTTTTTTTTAATTAAACAAAAATTTTATATTTTATTATTTTTAAATTTATTTTAAGCGTTTGTTACAAGACAAATAAAAGTAATAAGAATCAATAATTAATTAAATCAATTATATTTTTTTCAATTTTCCTTTTACCAATAATTCTATTATAGTGACATGACTCCAGGATCCGGGACCAAAATGAGAAAAAGTCCGCAAAGGATTGAAACAGTCTGGTGGCGAAAAATGTTTTTGATGTATCGACCTGACGTTTTATAATAAATTGACGAAAACCATGAACCACGATTTCTAACTTTAATAATTAAAAATTAATAAAGTAAATTTAATATGAATAAAATTTGAAGACCTGAAAAACATAATCTATTTATTAGCAAAACAAAATAAAAATTGTTATTAATTAATGTGAGCTCTTATATGATGGCCATGAGCTTATAATATTCAATAACCCATGTTATGTTCCTACAAATATAGAGTAAAAATAATTAATAAATAAATTATTTATTTATGTTTATTGTAATATTACCATGTATTAAGACTATAAGGGTAAGAAACAATTATTCTATATTAAACTTTCTATAAAATTCAATAACCCATGTTATGTTCCTACAAATATAGAGTAAAAATAATTAATAAATAAATAATTTATTTATGTTTATTGTAATATTACCATGTATTAAGACTATAAGGGTAAGAAACAATTATTCTATATTAAACTTTCTATAAATAGTAACCCGATATATTCTGTAAAATACTTTTGTAAGTAGTATATTTCAATTGTGTATTACATAGTATAATTTTAAATTATACTATAAGCTATACCTACGTATAAACACCAATGATTGGTATGATTTTTGGACTCGAAATTATAAATAAGTTAACGGCTATTTGCAAAATGTTAGCAGCATATTTCAATTCGTGGCTCAAAAGGGGGTGTAGCGTGAAGTTTCCCTCCATCTTATATTTTTCATACCTTGTATAGGTAATTTATTTGCAAATATTTGCAAATTATGGTAGTATATCTTGAAACCGCTAACCACATATTGGGGGGCTGCGTGAAGTTTCCCCCCTCATCTTATTTTACAGTAGATACTGTAGTAGGTCGCACAAAATTTCAAGTCACAATAACACGCTTTTTAAAACAAATTTTTTATAAAATTCCATTTGCCTAAGTTTATAATTAATAAATAATAAGAAATATATAATTCTGGAATTTGGGGTGTTGGAGTTATTTTTATATAGGGACAATGATGATAGGTTCGATCTTTCGTGCGACCGGTGCGTACCTACCTATATAATGTACGAATCATATTATTATTAAGTGCAACGCGCGTTTATATACGAGGTGTAGAAAATTTGACGGTATATCGATGAGTATAAAATACTAGAAGTATATCTAAAAGTATTGGAGTTAAATTAAAATTTTATTTTTGGATATTTGTACTGCTTCTGTTTAATATATTATACATAGACGCAAACCACCTATTTAGGCATTTAAAGGCTTAAAGCTTATACAAGAAATACTTGTACAATGTAATACTCCGTATCTTTATAGTTTATTTACATACATAATACGTACATTGTGCATATATAGGTAGGTTTGCCATAATTTTTGGGGCAAGCACCGAACCGGAAAGTGGTTCAATTATTATTATTATAACATGCAGCGTTTAACACGCGGGGAAAACTTTCTCTGCCACCACAGCGTTAAAAGTGATAAATTTTGACGGCTATTTTATGTATATGTATGTACCGAGTGATCCATTTATCATATTACGTTGTTATTATTATTATTATTATTATTATTATTTTCGTTATGTTTAACACATTCTGAATGTTTCTTCTTAAAACTTTTTAGTAATTGTAAAAGTAAACCTATACTTTTGATTTTAAAAATATGGTAACCTTTATTTTCGATTTCAAACTCTTACGCAGAATAATTTTCTAAAAATGTTTAGGTACGTATAATATAAATGTCGAAATATGTTGGACAAGTTATGAAATATGTTTAAAGTTTGGATATAATGCAGGCGAGTTGTGAAAGAGATGTAGGTAGTAGAGAATTACATTTTTTATTGCACCTGCCCTAGACGTGTAATGTATTGCATATTTATTTAAACAGTAAACTATTTGTCTGGAATTCGACATTTATAAGTAAAAGTTCGTTCAGAAGATTATTTTGAGAAATGAGATGTTTGAAATTCAAAATTAGATATAATTGTTTAGACCAGGGATGTCCAACCCGCGGCCCACGGTAGATTTTAATGCGGCCCTCGCTTCAATTTAAATACCATGAATTAATTGTAAATAATACATTAATATTACGAGAACAAATTTATTTTAAGAATATAAAACATCAAATAAACTGTAAGGGCAGATGCACACGTCCATGTTTTTACTGTTGCGGCATCTTATCTTATATTACATACGGACGTGTGCATCGGGCCTAAAGATAAACTTTATAATTAGTGTTTTATCTTTATTGGCTCCGATACCAATATTCTGTGTCATTATATTATTTCATGCACTTATAATTAAATATTAATACTTCAAAATATTTCTGTTTATTATTCGCTATTGTAAAGTTATAAAAAAAACGTATTGTTGTATC
The DNA here is from genome assembly GCF_001856785.1 of Myzus persicae. NCBI lineage: Eukaryota > Metazoa > Arthropoda > Insecta > Hemiptera > Aphididae > Myzus > Myzus persicae. Next base: position 753,392 of record NW_019102723.1, on the reverse strand, counting down.
ATAGAATATAATTTAATCATTAAATTTAAATGTATTATTATTTAAAAAAAGTATGTGGCCCACAACAACTTCTACCTATATGATGTGGCTCAGTCTTCACAAAAGGTTGGACACCCTTGGTCTAGACAGTATAGTTATTGAAAGTCGAAGAACAAAACATATTATACCACCTATAGAAATAATAAATAGAATAGGTACATCATTTTAACGTCAAAGGTGAGCATACAAAAATACAAAATACACATATTATTAGAACATGTATTATACTATTATGACGTTATTATAAGGATCACGTTAAGATGTTGAATGTAAACTGTAAGGTAAGTATCTGATATTGTTATCCAATATAGCTACACCCAAATACCCAATACTACTATAATATCTTATATATCCCATATTTATACCACTATCCCGATTGTCGAGTTGCGTTCAGTTTTTTTGTGTTTTTGGCACTAGTGATGCGAAAACGATGCCCTCAATAATTAATATTATATTATATTGCCAAAGATTTTGAGTCAATTCCAAAGCACACTTGTAGATTCGGCTGACAAAAACGTTAAATAATACAATTAATTATAATTATATATTCAACCTAACCTCTAAAAAACTTATGATGGCAATAGGTACGGTAGGTATTATAATATTATACAGGTGCAGCAGATAATCTATAAATAACGAGAGATTTCCATAAGACCATTTTATGTGTAGTATATATATGTGTAAAGTATTGATTGAATATTTTGCTGGATTTATTCAAGAGTACTTGCATATATTATATTATATTGCGTGCAGCCAGGGACGGGCAAATTAATCAAATAGGAGTAGGTAGTTTATAAACTACAATAAATCTTGGAAATTAATATTAGTTAATAATTAGGTAGGTACCTCTTACTAGTCTTACTTACATTGATATTATACTCTGCTATCAGTTACAAATTACAAATAGATAAGTTGAGTTGTTTTATGTGATAAATTACATTTTATTTTAGTACAATAAATTATTTTTAATAATAGGTAATAGATAATGAATTATATCTTTCACGCGGATCATTCGTAAAGTTCGGGAATTTTTAGATCCATATGTGTATGTGGATACGAGTTAGGTAGGTGCCTATTACCTATAAATATATTAAATTTGCAGTTGTTGACGGTGTATATGTTTAAATATACAATTCTATTACTGAATATTGATATATGATCGATTTTTTATAATCGTGATTAACGCGTTATTGTTGTGCATATAAAAAGTTAAAATTGATCAATAGGGACCAATGGATATAAAATATTAAAACGATAAAAAAATGAAAATTATTGTAACTCTCAAAATAACAAAATAACCCTTGATTTGAAATTGATAATAATCGAATATCTCTTAAACTTTTCATTCGAAAGGAAGAGCTGCCGCTGTTGTCATGATAAATATACAGCAAATGAAAATAATTTAAAGAAATTTGAGTAGGAACAGATATGACAATAAACCTACTAATGACTGTTCTAGCTTGACAATAATGTGTCATAAGTCAATAATAACTCATGACCCGTGTGTGTACCATAGTATAAGTAGGTATTACTGTACATTTTATAAATAATTCTTATGAGATATAATAGATTTATAAACGTTCAACTCTGTAATACTGTCAGACTGTCTGCATACCTAGTACTAAGGTAGCAGTTTTAATATCTTCACAGATGTAGTTCAGTCTTATATTTAAGATTACCTACATAATAAATATTATAAATATGTCCGAATTTAAAAAGATAAAAGTCTGGCTTCCATAGTTCCATTCTTTAAAGTTTAGGGCGTATACCTAGGTATATTGTACACATTATAATTATGTAGAGTATAATAGAATTAAATGTCTACAAACTTCAAAATTATGTACCTACTTGTACAGTGCAAGTACTAACTGGAATATAGTATCCTAATATTACCATATAATATAGAAATTGTTTTCGAGGAAAAATTCTTCCCTGCATTTATATTTCTTATGCAGACGGGGTTGGTGTAGCATATTGTGTACACGCCGAAGAATGGCTATACCTACGTGTAACTCAGCCGACAGCCACCTTATTAGGCAATGTACAAAAATTTAATTTGATGCATTCTCAAACCTGATCCAAGATAAGTATTTATGTACCATGTAACAAAGCATACATTGAACACTATAAGAACAATTGAAAGTTGCTCATTAAAATAAAATAACTTTTTTTTCCTTTTTGAATTACCACATCAGGGCGCTATCGATATTTCCCCTAATTTAGTACATATATAGGTACTAATTAGTAATTACAATGGTGCAGGTTCTATAGTGCGAATTCTAATAATATGTATTTGGGAGCAGTTGATCGTGTGTGAACGATATCCAAAAAAAAATAAGTTATTAATATCTAGGATACCATTCATATCGAAAAACTGTGGAAATTAAGGAAACTCGAATACCCATATTATAATAATATTTTACTAACCTGTGCCGGGATGTACATTATACCTAATGCTTATCACCCGAAAAGGTAAATTTGTTTTCGACACGCTCATCGGAAAATGCACCCGCAATAATCTGCCGGCTTCTTGCAGAATACGACAGAAGTATGTTTCTCGAGATCTACGAGCGATGGAGCTTCATCCGTCGGATGCACGTAGCTTTATACAGACGCAGTAACGATGTGTAAAATATAGAGTGGTATAATAATAGCGGTAACTGTTATATACCTAGGTACGTTGAACCGCTTCTCGAGGAGCGGTCAGTTTTCTTCCCGGTCGTTCAGAAACCCGTCCGACTATTGGGGAAGCAAATTAACAAAACGCACTCAGTTGGAAACAATTAGCGCCATCCGATTCGCAATATATTGACAATATAGTTTTATATTAGTTATTTTACTTTTTCTAATAAATTAATTTTGATATTGAAATTGTTTATGCTAGTATAACTGTATACGCTGGCAAGTACAATTTCTACAAATATTATGAAATAGGTATATACACTGCACTTACAGCTAAGCGTATACGAAATGTCGGGAAAATACATACAAGTTGATAATAGTATCCTGACTTCAAGTAGGGGGAAACCTGCCTAACCATCAGTACGACGACAGCGCTCCCGGTGTTCATTTGTCCACCCAATTATACTACAGAGTACAGACTACAGTACTATGAACGACGACATTGTTGTGCCTACCTTGGGGCTCAACGCCTCAACGTCGTATTAAAATATCGTCATTGTTAAAATAATAGTTGTTAGACGATTAAATGGAATTCGTTGCGTCATTACAGCATATCACGTACATTATACGATCGAACACGTCTTGTCAAGTGCAAACATAATATTATTGGTGTGATCAAAAAAAATAAAAACAAAAATCTGTTGAACTCCTTGAAAGAAAAAACGCTGTTAGAGACTAGTCGATATAGTAGTTTGTTCGGACGTTAACATGAAACACCGTAATCCCACTTTCGGGAAACACTTAAGATATTTTTTAATTTCTCCGATTTGGTTTTAGGAATGTTATTTTTTGATCCCTGCCCCCTAAAACGACGGATTTCATCAGTTTCAAATCTCACTAAGTAGATGATGTGTACCTATACAAATACCCCATAAAAGCGTGTGAATGTAATTTTATTTTTCTGTCCTTGAATTGGCAAAATAACACATTATCATGTATTGCCACGCTACTATGTTTTATTAAATTTACCAATAAAATATTTTGGAATCAAATTGACGTGCTATACTGTCAGAACCACAAAGGTGACTTTGACTTGATAATGCAATTAGGAATAACACATAATGCGTGAGGTTACAGTAATAACTTTTCCAACACAGATTTAAACAAATATAATATTCTATTATATAATAATAGATGGTTAAAATAATATTAATTTAATATTTATACATAGAAAAAAATAAAAACACACATTTATAGTGCAAAAATTAAAATTAGTCATCACATAATTCCGTTTAAAGCTTTTGGTGAGCTTGAGTTGAGTTCCTGCATAGGCACTATCGGTGGTCGTTTATAATTCGACTCCTCACTGTCTTGTATCAATGGGGATTGCGAGGAATACTGCCTGCTTTTACCATTGACACCATTTGTGTATTTGATTTCATGTCTAAAAATAATAATATTGAAAGTTAATCAAATGAAATTTTTCTGAAATATACAATTTAATATTAACCTTTCTGTATGTAGAGGTTGTTCTTTGCTATTTGTCTGAACAAGAGTGATGACTTTTAATAACTTGGTGACCGTATTGTCTAAGTCTATCACTTGGTCTAAGAGATCAGCATCTGGTGCTCGGAAGTCCTCCAAAAATTCAAAGTCAAAGTTTCCAGTGCTAGTATTGTTCATGCTCAACTCCAATTGTTGTCTAGCAACTATGGCCTCTGACAGATTATTCAAGGATTCACTTTCAACTGATTGTAAATCACTACAATCTAAAATCAAAGAATGAACAATCATTTAAGATTAATCAAAAATTATTATAATATATGAACTTGTTAAAAATATGAATACAATATTTTTGAATTAGTTAATTTTACAAAATAATTAATAAAACACATACCGTCTAAGGAATCAGTTTGTGATAATAGGTCACCAGTTGATCCATTTCGTTTACAAATGGGAGAATGATATGATCTTTGTAATTCTTTCATAGATTCTGACGTTTGTAGACGTTTTATAGGAGAACGTGGCGGCTTAGGAGAATATGGAGATTCTTGGGAATTTGTGTTAGCTGAAAAATAAATTTTATAAATTAGGTAAAATTAGATATAATAAAATTAAAAACTTATTAACGTAAATGATTATACCTAAACAATATTCACCTGTAAGGTTTTTATCGGTTTTTCCTTTATGCCAGTTAGTTGGTGCTGATTTAATAGCTGAAACAATGGCAGACATAAGACTTTTGGAGTCAGACTTATTGGATGAACCATTCATTTGTTCAGAATCACTGCTGCTGTCTCCATTTGTGTATGCTTCATTGAAGTATACTTCATCCTGTGAATAAAAATAATTAGTTAAATGACAAATAGTAGACTCCCAATGAATTTAATAAGTACATACTTCGATATCAACTTCTGAAATTGAATAGGATTTGACAAGTTTATCCAACAGTGCATCAAGGCGATTGCCTAATCCAGACAGACCCACAACAGCACTTGACACAGTCGCATCTTGTTGTTGTAATAATTCACGACTTTTGTTTTCCATCACACGCATTTTCGCTTGAAGTGACAAATTCTCTTGTCTCCGTTGTTCAGATATCCGTACTAAATGTGTACATTGCTCCATAGTTTTAGAAGCTTCTTTTCCTTTTACAGCCAGTTGTTCTTTATAATCCTTGACCTGTAATAAAAACCATCTATAATATTAAAATCTTAAAAACTATGACTATTTTACATTTACATGTTTTCATTAAGCATATATAATTGATTGGCAGTGGCACCGATCACCTAATTTATCCATGACATATATTGTCAAAGTAGATTTTTTAGATGACACGCCAGCGGTCGGATACTGCAGGGATCCTGCTGTGGATCCAGAATTTCGTTAAAATGTAAAATAAATGATTAAACTTTGTATTATGTAAGTGCTTTTGATTTGAATCTGATTGTTAAATTATAAAAAGAGGGAGGATAAAGGGGGGGTCCCTCTATGTACAATGTCACAGTATATTTTAAATACTTTGGCGCCACTACTGATTGGTACTTGTTTAAAGAAATAAATCACAACAAATCATAAATAACATACTTCTTTTTCTAGTTCCTTAATTGTGTCTGAAAGCATAGCCTTCTCAGCTTGCAAAAAGTCTTGAATTTCTGAGGATTCCATCTCAGAGGCTTGATTAGCTTGTAAAAGTGATTTTTGAGCTGCATAACTTTTTTCTAGATCCTATAATAGAAATAAACACCAAAATTAATATATATGATACATACTTTAATGTATATTGTAACTCACTCTATGCAAAGAAGTACAAAGAGTCTTAAGGTGATTGAGTTCTTTTTGCTGTTCATTTATCACCGAGGAAGTGGTAGTCACTTGATTCTCCAATATTTCTAAGATATTTGAGGGTGATGGGTCCAAACAGTCTGTGCAAATACACAAAAGCTTAACATTTGATTTTCAAGATATAAAAATATAAAAATATTACTATTTATTTGAAAAATGTTGCATAGCCGCAGACTATAATCATCGATTTGTCTACATGTGTCCAAATCATCATGATTCAGCCGTTCTTGTAAATTTTTAAGGCACTCTTGTTGTTCATTGAATTGTTTTGTTTTACAGTCTAATTGTTCAGTCTTTTCCTTTAGCTCAGTCTCAAGTGCATTGATCCTTTTCTCCACTAAATCGACCTAAACATTGATGAACACGTAAAATCAATTAGAAAATGCATACAGAGTAGGATACAATTATTGAGAATGAACTTGCAAGAGAATAAGAATAAGAAATTACGAAAAGAATAACCAACCTGTACTTCGGCGTCATTAGTTTCAACCCTGTTTTCGACCGGAGGCAATATACAGCCCGATAACACTTTGGTGATGTCTTCGCTAGTCAGGCAGGTCTGCGAGCACACCTCATGGTATATCTTCGTCCTGTTGGCAACTGGTGGCGGCCTGGTGGATTTCGGAAGAGCTGGTTTCACCGGCGATGTGGTACCAGCAATTGTACCACTATCACCTCTACCACCACCTCCAACACCGTTAAGGTGGGCGAGGGCACCCTGTTCGATGTGCTTTCTCCTGAGACTGGCAGCCCGATTCAGACTGGGTTCCCTGGGCGTTGTAGAGACGACCGGGGTACCAGCCGGAGTTGTAGGGGTGACCGCTAGATTTTCCTTGGACTTTCTCCTTCGTCTGGGTAACGTGGCATACTTGTCCAGCGATTTGACCATGTCGTACGTGCTGACTAACTTCTTGACCGTTGACACCTTGGACTGTTTGGCTGCTGCATTTAGGTCGGTTTTCTTCGGCGGCTCGGCTCTGGGAGGGCTGTTTCTGGCTGTCTCAAAGTGAAACGACGACGACATGCTTCCCGGGAGCTTGCACGGCTGCCGGTCGGCAGATCTGCGCCAAGTCGGCGTGGATGGCCTGCTGTAGCTAATGGCTGTAGGGTAACAGGGCAACGAGGATGGTCCACCGGTTTCGGTCGGACTGAACGGTCCCAGCGGGCTCTTGCACGGATCGTAACAGCCCGACGCCAGGCTTGAGTCACATGACACGGCCGGCGTCACATCTACGCCGCTGTCGCTACCGCCTGCTGTTTCCTCGACGTTCAAGTTCAACGGGATCTTGGCGGGTATTTCATCGTCCGCGGCGGCAGAGGTAGTGATCTCGCCGTCCATGATTGGAATCGGAAGTTCTAAATACGGAAAGTATAAAAAATGTATTATTAATATTATTCATGATTATTATGGTTATTATTACAGAGGCAGAGACGACGTGCGATCGTAAATCAGTAGTACGGTTAATATTATGATGATGTTCATATCCACGCGGGGAAGACGCGAACGTCCATTTCGGATGACGTTTCTGGCACGCGTCCGCCACGCGTCGCAGTGGTATACTATTGCTTTACAATATTACATTATCATATAGAAAATGCGTTCAGTAATTTACTAGTCGTGTGTGTACGATTGCGTCGAACAGCTGACGAGTAGGCCGCGGTGGCGGAGAGGAGCGATATCACCACCGCCGCCGCCACCCTGTTGAATAGGGGAGTTGCCACGGCAACTCGTCTTCGTGCCCTTGGGCATTGCTCGACAACGTGATATTTCACGTTCGTATAGTCACGCGGTGGCTAGACCATAATAATATACATGTATCAATGTGTATAGGGTATATGTGAATGTAAGTACGCATACGTCACAGGGGTGTACTGTGCAGCGTTCTATTATGAAGGCGCGACGAGTTTGGCGGGAAACCCACAAACACCCCTCGAGGGAGGGTGGTATAGCGGCGCTACAGAAGGCTAGCTGCTGCAGACACAGCGGCGCGTTTTGTGCGTATTTTTACAGAAATACAAATATTGTCTCGAGAAATCGCGTTGGACAAACGTCGTTGGACAATATAATATAACATGCGTCCCTCGAGCGGCTTCCACGCGAGTGTACATTTATATTTTGTAAGTCGTTTTGCTTTCAATTTCAACGGGTTCCGAAGAACGAGAGGGTTGTATATATTAAAATAAATTTCATCATTATTTTACTCCATGGACACGCCGGTAAGAGGTTGTCTGCTGCCGCGGCTCCAGCAATTCGTACATTATCATTGTTGTTGTTTATTAAATTGCGTGCTCGCGTTTATTCGCGAACGGGCCGATTGTTATAATCGTCTATGGAAAGAGAGAGTTCAACGATTGTTTTACAAACACTATAAAAGGTTTGAAAAACACATCTACCTGCTGTACGAGGTCAAGTCGGATGCGATGTAAAACCGATTTAAATAAATTAAACGAGTTTTTAAATAGTAGTTTTGCTTGACGAGATATATTATAATATTATTATGCGTATTCAATTTCTTTACTTTTGTATACTAAAATAAATGATTTTATCGTGAATTAAAAAAAAATATTTCGATTTCAGTACTTGACAGCAGTGTTAATACAAAAGACATAATATGAAAAAAGGTCGATAACCAATAAAATGAATATTAATACCTATGTAAATTATACATATAACTTTCGACTACCATAACGTATATAATATATGAAAGAACTCATCTACAATAATATGACTATTTCTAATTTTATTTAGATAAAATCGATGCAAAAAAAATTGTATTTGGTCGAATACAAAGTACTGCTACCTAACAAATCTAAGAAATTTTGGCGATTCGTTGAACAATTACCGATTTTAAATAATGTATTGAAAATAAAATAACATCAAGTAGTCGGGTATACAGGTAGCCTGTAGGTAGGTAGGTCATTAGTATACAGCTAGTGTATAAAACAATAATAATAAAATAAACTTTGGCTCCGAATGTGATTCTGTCACATGGAGAAATGTTATACGACAGTGAAATGTGAGACATCCGTCTGAGCATATATAATATGATGTATATCGGTTAAAACCATATATTATTATTATTGTTATTATACATTAATACCGAGAAACGAGGTTTACCAACACCGCTTTGGAAACTGTACGAACGCGTTGTGCGTTCGTTCTATATAATACTGCACACACCTACGCTATTTTTTTTTTAAATACAATATAAAAACGGAGCATCGATGCACGCTACAACACACACGTTTGTCGTAGTATTTCATTTATTTGTCTGGCTTCTATATATAAATCACACAAAGCAACCCAATGGGCATCACAAACTCGAGATATCGGTTTCCTTCTGCGCATAATATGATATTATAAAGTGACAGTGTTGTTAGGATAAACTAGGTGGTATAATGTACTGTACAGTGATTTACAATTTCCAGTGACAGAGTCGCGATATTATAACGGGAGAGACATGAACCTATATGAGCGGAATTAATTTTGATTTTTTTTTTCTTGTCACGAGAAAAGAATGTACCCATCGCCGTTATAATGGCGTTACAATATTGATGCTTAAACAGTCGATAAATCGCAAAATCGCTATAGTATATAGTATTATAGTAATCGCTAACTGTAAAATACGCATAACATAAACCGCGTGATTTATTGGGTCGTGCTCAATATACCTATATGTACCTATATAAGCAGTAAGCACACTGCATTAAAGTTTAACATCGTTGGCCGTATTGTACTATATGATTGCACACCCCCAAACACACCGCAATGACGATAAAAATATAGAAACATGTTGTTTATAATATATATACTACGTGTATCTACGTGTATACATATATTATGTTGTTTTCCGGCATCCGAAAACGGGTCTCGACGAAACGCTTGTATATAGCTGGTATATATAATATACATTTATCATAAATTTACTTATATATCCGCGGTACGCGTTGCACGGTATATATAAATAAATTTGGCACGTGAATATCCAATCTCTGCCAATACAACGGAATTGATATATGCCTCTACAGCAGGCTAGAGTCGCGTGTCCGATGCTAATCTCGACACCGCGACGGTGGAGGTGATGGTCCGCACATGCATTGTCACGATGGTATATAATAATATTATGATTGTTTCGTTTCCGGTACAAATGTAAAAAATAAACCGTTTGAGCCAAAGCGGACGACAAATAGACGGAGTTATATTATCGCTATTTTCAACTGAAATTACAGCCGAAAGTTACCTACATATATATATATTTTATATACATATGATTGAAACATAAATAAATGAATAAGAAATAATATAATATAGGGTGCTTCAGGGATGATGCGTCTGCTGCAGGAGAGTTTCTCTCTCTTTCTCGAATATCAATAAAATATTACATTATATTAAACACGCACAGGTTTTGGTTTAGTCTTCGTATTTTCCTATACAGCATGTCTGTCTCACCGTGTCCCTGATGATAATTTTTCATTACATAATAAATATTTTTGAAATACGATTTTGAGAAATTTAGTATACCAAATTATGTATTATATAAATAAGGGGCACAATAAATAATATGAAATAGATTGGTATGCAAAAAAACTATAGTAAATAGGTGTACTGAATTTAATTTAGCAATAATAATATCCAAGCTATCATTAACTAGGTAAGTGAAAGTGAAGCATCTTTTTATTAAAAAATATATTGAGTGAGAAAACCGATGTTCCTTTTTATGTAAGCTTAATATTTTTGTTAGTTTTACCATTAATTTTATAATATATATCATAAAATCAATAATCTCAAATAAATCAATACAATCTTTAATGGATTTTAATATTATTCATGATATATTCATATTTTGATATGTCAAAGTCAAAATTATTGATTATGAAGAATTGAAATAATTAGCGTAATATAAATTATAAAGTGGATCATGACTTACTTTCATTTAAAAATACCACAAAACATGAATTTTCCGTTCTTAATTACAAATAATGCAATAATATGGAAAATGTAAAATAGATCATATTATTTTGTATCACTAGATAAGGTGACTTACAATAGGACATTATAAAACAAAACTTGTAAAATGAAGCTGTAATAAAAACATAACCGAACTTAGTACTTACTAAAATGTTGGCTCTAAACGTATATATTATAATATATATAATTATTACTAAGTTTAAGATTCATATATGATCAAAGTAGTTGTCAAAATTACAAAACATGCAGATATACTGCAAAAATGTTAAAATATGCTCAAAAATAAACTCTAAAAGTTATTTTGATATACATAAAAAATTTAAATATACAATTATAAAATAAAATAAGCACATATAAAATACGACCGTGATATAGTCGATAAAAGATAAATATTAGACACAATCAAACATTCGTTAAACGAATAATAAAATAAAAACATAAAATAAATTTACGTACAGGTATAAGGAAATTTTACAAATAAACTCAATAATATGGTCTAAACAATTTCGAAATATTAAAATAGGTGTGTATTTATCTTCAAAATCTCCAAAATATGCAAAACTATGCAAAATAAAAAAAGCAAAATTTTTAATTTCCATTAAATGAAACTGATTTCTATCTCATTTGGAAATATTTAGGACTCCCCAAAAAAATATGCAAAATGCTACCACATCCTAATACTAAAACTCATAAGTACCTATACGAGTTTTGGTAGGACTCGTAAATATGGATATAGCAGTCAATTATAATATAAAGTATGCACATGCGAGTACAACTATATACGGTGATACTGCAGTCTGTATAAATTATATTATAAAGTTTACGTCCTCTGTGTGAAAAAAAATGTAGATCTACTGAGAGCGTGAGGCGAGAAAATCTGTTACTTTGTGGCTCAAATTACAAAGATAATATTATAGAGGTGTAGAAGATATCACAGAAACACGTCGTCGTACTTGGATGAATTTAGGTACATTATGTAGTGTACTGCACGTCATAAAAACACCTCGTGTACAAACATTAGAAGTGACCACACATCCACACATTGATCATCATCATCGTTACCGAACAGACATTATATTGCAATTTGTCATGTGATTGTCAGTCGCCGTAAACACTCGGTATCCCCCGCGAGCGCCACCCACCAATCGGCTGACGCGCATTTATCGCGTCCGCCAATAACGCTAATGAACCGTAAACAAACCGTAAGGAGTAGGTAGGCGATATTATATAGGTGTACTGTACACACACAAACAAACACACACACACACACACACAACCACTACACGTCGTATTTTTTTTTTTTTTGCACGGTATAAAATAGAGTATAAAAGTTTTCTCGTCGACACACGTAGCAGTTCGTCCAACTCGACCCTGTTATTTGGACGATTGAAGCGGTATAATAATACCTAGGTAGGATAGTACCTATCATTATATAATATCGCGAAAACGGACTTTACTGTAGGTATTATTAAGTTATTGCAGTGAACAATGAGAACGAACGTCTCGATAAATTGGCGAGTTAAACAACCGTTTTGGTGAGTTTATAAGGCAGAAAAGAAAACGCGTCTATATAATGCGTACCGATATGCGTCGGCCGTTTACAACAGTTAAACGCCGCGGCATTATTGCAGTTACGTGTCGTAACTATACCTACATATAAACGGAGTAACTAGACCGGAAAAAGTAAACTTTCAAAAATCAATAATATACATTATGCGTTTAAAACTGCTATACATATCCCCCCTTCCACCTGTAGTGGCGTATTTGAGGGGGCAATAGGTGTATCCCCCCTCGCCTTAAAAGTTGCAGGGCTTTGGTGTTTTCCCGTATTCATGATTGTACATATAATAATAAATTTGTCTAATTAGCATTAAATGAAATAAAAAATAAATATTGGTATTGTAAAAAGGGTTCGTATGCTAATATAGTCAATACGTACAAATTTTTTGTACTGTGAATTTAAAAATTAATCTTACTGCCGGCCATTCCACACTTAATTTTACATATTTCACAATAATTGGACCCCCTCACCTCAAATATGAATACAATTTTTTCAATATAGTATACTTGCACACTTATGGTAATTGTCCAGTAGGTATAGTTACTAATTAGAAAAAAATGTAAGATGTTAGTCAATGTGAGGCGTTGAAGGGGGGTCGCCCTATTAAGAGCTGTAAAAATAATATTATTGTAATCTGCCTCCCCCCTCTTTACCACTGCGGCCCACGGCGTGAAAGTACGCGTTAGAATTTTTCCCGCGATCCATTATAATTTTAAACGGAAACTGCACGAATCTATCGTTTGTCTCTCGTCCGTCGTCGTTATACAGCACAATAATATATTATTATTTTAACATTATTTATCGTTGTATCATAGATATTTTTTTCCGTTTTTCAGAACATCGGAGCTTCTAACTCGCTTTTTAATCGAGCATTCACTTATAACGTCACAACGCCATAGATATAGTATAGACGGGGGTAATGACCTAATATCCATGAACCAGATCCGCCTACGGTTTTTCATTTGGATTTAGAACGTGTGAGCAATGTGCCAATGTATACGATGCTCCGTGGGCTATATGTACAACAGTTTATATGTACCTACGGGACGTCATCGATGAATGGTTTATGGTTTTCAACAGGGTAGACGGTAGACGACAGTTTGTCTGGTGGGCAGAGCATATAATTATATTATTATTCATAATATTATTTCCATGATGTAGCGCACAGTACGCAAGTATCTTCCAGTGGCTTTCGCAATATTTTTCACCGCCGATAGCAAAATTTGTTATAGTCAAAATTGAAAAATTTAAATTAAATCACCGATAAACATCAAATAATACATACATCTATTTTGTATAATATTGTATTTAACTCATGGTATACAACGGTGCGTAAAAATATGAAACTAAATTCCTTTTTTTAATTTCATATACCTACCTACGAATTAGTTGTTTAATGTTCTGCATGCAAAACCAACGATAAAATAAATATCAACATAGGTAGGAATCCGGGTAGGATCATAATATTACTATACGATTATAGTTTTTTTTTTGTTGTTGGCTGCAAATGAAATGCCAAAAATATTTCATTAAGTCCATGACTCTCCTCGCTTTGACATTCAAAAGTTTGACCAATGACTCTCGTGGGGGCTCTAAGTGTATATTATATAAAAAAAAAATACTAAAACGGAATCGGATAAACTACTATACATACATACATAATATACACATGACTGAAATTCATCTGGGACCGTACACACGCCATGTCATTTCTTTTGACATATATTACAGTGTACATATTATCAACAAAACTGTTAGTAACGTGGGGGCAGGGCAGATCATTGCATGGGTTTATGTAAGTTGATTTTTTTTTTTTGAAAACGTCTGGAGTTTTCTGATAGCAATCGCGATAAAAAGAAAATAAACACCGACGCAAGTCATAGTATAGTATATACCTATAAAAGCATGGAAAAAGACGATAAACGCAGTAATTTAAATTAAAACGAACTGTATACGTTTTTTCTTCAGTGTATATATACAATTTCATGCCGCCCCACTGTGTTAAGAGAATCCGACACGAAAAATAATAATCGCGAATATATATACATAATACATTCTACGGTTGTACAGAGCACACGGAGGAGGTTGATTGCTAAAGGCCTCAGCGTCTTTTAATGTTATCAATAATTTAAATTTTGGTCGTGCATTTTTAAAACAACCACCGAATTTGCAAGGCCGTAATGACTTTTTTTGCCATTAATTAAAAACCAAGACCATACTATTATAATATACACCACCGCAGAAAATGGAAATTAATAGCGAATCAAAGAAAGTATATGCGATTTGAAATTCGACCTATTTACTTTTTTTTTAATATAGATCCTTTTTACCAGGTCGACAATGTTAAATATATATTATATTGGCAAAGTTAATTTTGATTGTTTTTTTTATCGTAGACGTAAAAAATACGTGACAAATGCGAAGCATAAAGAAGAAAAACTATTGAAATCGTTATTTATTTTGTTTTTGGTCGTTATAAAAATTATTATAATTTATAATTTATATCCCCTGCTGCAGCAAACAGCTGCGTGCGTCATGTGTAATGAAAAAAAAACGCACACGCCGTCGTTCGCATCAACGATATACACTCTATAATATTATAATATAGTCGATTGAAGGGACCGAATTACACAAGTGATGTGTATAGACAAAGTTTTATTAAAATTACATAGTATACTCGGGTACAGTGCACCACAGGGACGTGGTATGTTTAATACATGTTTTTAATTAAAATAAACAGGATTTTTATTCGTAACAACTATGTTTATCGTATGGACACAAATACATAATATATGATATGTGAGTGTGTAAATTTAGGCTTTTGTATAGATGCCTCTATACAACACGATTAGAATATATATATACCTTATACTACTATTATTATTATTATTATGCCCGTTATGTCCACCTTCTCGCACCACCGCCATGGGCACTATAGGTACTATGTTAATACACATTATATTTATACAGTATACTACTACAGTAACTGTTTAATATTTTGTTTGCCTATAATATACTGAACGAATGAATGTAGATTTTGGAGTAAAACAGCAGGGTCGTAGTATATTGTTTTGTCGACATTAAAAAACTTTCGTTACTTCATAAACACTCATTATTGGCGATTGCTATTTTATATAATCAGGCATCAGCATTATATAAAATTTCTGTTGTGCACCTATACACGCACTATTCAGTATTCATCACGGGTTGTTGAGATAATATAGTATATACGTCCGTTTTATTAGTAAAGTCAACAACATATTATTTCCATTAATATAATATACGATTGGTCGTAGCTAATATATTATACACACAGCAGATCAGTATACATTATTGTTACGTACGTATAGTCGCATAGAAACCAGCCGGAACTCTGGCGTGCGTCTCCTTAAAAGGGGCGGTATAAAAAAAAAATCACGAATCTTATGAAACGATCTGGCTCTAACTAGTCTAACTGTGCACATAATTTCATTAAACGTATACTGTCACACGCACACTGACACACACACACACCGAGAACTGAATGCATGTCCAGTGAAAGACTCGATCGGACTATACAGAGCGAAAATCACATCACCAACGCTGACCGTAGTTAATTTCCTGTATGCCACAGAAGACACGGTGGCATTTTTCAATACAAAACGCGATGCCATGCGATAGTTGTTACACTCACGAATACGGGTGAACGCGTATCGCGACATGTATTACGTTGTACCTACGTGTATTATATTGTACTCGGCGTGAATATTATAACGCCTCGTGACTAATCTCCACTGCCCACCGCGTGAATGACGCTCACGAGTATAACACGACCATGCGTCGTATATAAATAATACTGTATAATGTATAAGCATCGCGTGACGAAGGCCACTTGCTGAATGCATGATAAGATATCGACGAAAGCCCGGAGAGATGCGTATACAGTCATCGAGAAAATTATTAAAAATATATTTTATTACTGTACAGAGCGTATCTCTGATAAATTTTACGATTTAAATAACCATCTAAATACGAGCAATACAAAGGTTAACTAGGATATTCAGTTATGATAATATTGTTTCGATACGTATTATTTGCCATACACGGGCCCACTGGAAGTATAAACTTTGTGTCATAATATTATGACCACCACCTATGACATTATATAAATATAATAAAATATAATATAGTATACGTATTATTGTATTATATTATTATGCGGTATTGAGTAGTGGTGAGATAACGGCTGACGGTCGTGGCTGCAACTGACAGTAAAATATTTTGTTAACGCTACCGGTTGATATTATTATTATTATTATTATTATAACAACGTTTACGAAATATCATTATTATTATAATCTGTGTATGAAACTGACCGAAAATTATTAGATGCCCGGCGGTTACTTGATGTCGCAACTCTGTTACAATTTACCACTATATCAAATTACAAAATAATCCACTACTGGTTTGCGTGTGTCTTTGCGGTGGTAGTAATCGAATTTATTTCGACCCCTAGGCGAGTAAGTAAAATGGCCTCGGCGTAAGACGGTACGAAAGTTTTCGGGGGAGAAAGAGAGACACTGAGACAGAGACGGGTCCAAAAGGTCGTTTGGTGGACGACGAAGGGGCTCACGCGGGGTGAAGAAGCATCGTCGACAAAAACTCGTGACAGTCGTCGTTGTCATCATCATCTCGTCGTCGTCGCCGTAGTCCCGGGTAACAGATATTTTCGGTTTTGCTTTTTTTTTGTAGTAATTTCAAGGTCGGTTACCCGACTCATAACGCCGGTAAACGTAATATATATAATAATATAATACTGTTGCAATAATGTGACCCTGTTAGTCAAAGGCTTAACCGGCAAAGTACCAACATCAAAGCGCTTTTTCTATCCGTGACGTACGCCCCGCGTAAATCCACAACGACTGTTATACTATATACACATATACGTATATTATATTGTATAAAGCGAATGAAAAAATTCCAGAGATTTAGGCGTGATTGTATAATATGTACGCGAGTGAGAGAGGGTGAGGGAGTGGAGAACCGACGTTCTGCCAGTCGCCGACACTCGCGCTCGCAACGGCGTCCGTATCCAAAATTGTAATATTGTTATCTCCTCACGGCGGAAGATTTTTTTTCCTTATAATAATAATATTATCATACAGTATTCACGTCTCGACGTAATAGCATATATACAGGGTGTTTTCCCGCGAAGATTTACTGTTGTCGGATAATAGTGTTTACATATTGTAAAATCTCCGACATCCTGAATTCTCGTGGGACACACTGTATATACAGTTAATATATTATGATATTTGTGTATACGCCGTTTTCGCAGGATAAACTGTACCCGGCAAGACAAAAGGACGGCGGCGCTTACAGATCACCACAAAGCGTGATTATAATGGTGGTGGCGGCGGACGGTATAGAATATGCACGGACGGTGTATTATCTAAACGGTGTAACTGGTTTATTAGCCAGTTTTCCTTGGGAGGAAGACTTGCTTTAGATTATAATTGTGGCCCGCGAATGCGACGATGTTCCGCCATATATATGTATAGCTGCGTATTGCAATAACAAACACCAAAGGAGCACGCACCAACATTTTCCCGAATAGACAGTGTATCGCATTATCTCAGAAACTGGTTATCGGAAGTAAATTATCAACAACACGACTGTCTACGCCGAGTACCTAAATAATATTATGTGTAATAAATAGGAAGTTATATCGCCGTATCCTATTACGTAATTTTTTGTCGTTCACGGCAATCGAATTGCGTTATTTTTCCGCGTCTTTAAAACGGATACTGCTACACGTACGTGTTACGAATCACCAGAAATTCGAAAAAATATTCTTTTCATAGAAGTCATTTTTATAATTTGGCATTCGTATAGTTTGTTGGTTTAGCATCTTACTGTGCGTAGACAACTTCCGTGTCCGGCAACAAAACGTCTCCTTATTCGTTGTGGCGATCCCGCGCTGCGGCTATAATTAAAAGGTCACTACTACAACAGGGCGGACGCAGTCGTCTAGCAACAATATAGTTTCAGTGAACATGATTTCCCGACAACGACGATGGTCAAGCAATGCGTAATGTGTCTATGCCATAGTATAAGGTCTACTCAGGCTACGAATACCGTCACCCAATCCCCACTTAGAATCTACCGCCGGACGACTATTAAATATGATTGCATTTGCAATTTGCATTTTCCACAACGTTCAAAATATTAGTAATTTTATATTTGATTTATAATTAAAAATATAAAAACTAATTATAATCGTGTTTGTTCATGTTACTTACGTTCCCGAGAAAACCCGTAGAATCACATATAATATAAAACGTTTATATAATCTGTGATAAAATCATAAGAAAACTCTATAATACCTTATCAATGATATTTGTTTTTTCGCTGTGTCCAAAGGTCAATGATAATAACTATTATTATGATGTTATGCTATATGCCTATATACTTAATGCATAGGTGGGTGGTTTTCAAAACGACGGATGAAATGTTAGTAATTATTAGTGATGCCTATAATTGTGTATAGATAAAATGTAGATCATTGTGATGGCATGGTAGTATGGTATACTATGATAAAAATTTCACATAACATTATTGTGAGTGACCAACAAAACATAACTGTACAACACAACGTCCTGTATTGTTAAACATATTATAGCCTATTAAGGTTGGAAATGCTAAACAACTTTAATAGACAACAAAACTAATTTAGTTTTGAAGATATGCATTTTAAAAACCTTGTTCTGAAAAGAGAAGGCCAATTAATAATGAATGCAATTATATAGTTTACAATATATTGTATGGAATATAATGAATAATGTTTTCTCATAAATTATTATTTTCTTGTAGCCTATAAAGTATAAGTACAAAAAAAGTACCAACCTACGTATAAAGCGTTAATGATTTAAATAAAAAACTGTTATTATTTTATAATAGGTTTTTTACGATTTTCACTAACATTATAAACTGTTTTAAATACAGAGAGAGGACACAATAATAAAGAATTCTGCAATGAATGCTTCAAAATAGTAGTAATTAAGATTTAAAATTGATTATAGGTACTAGCGAATCAATATAACTAAGAAAGGGGTAGAATTCGTCCAATTGTATTGTATACCTATACTCTTAACACAAAAACAGTCTTTATTAGTAGTCATTTAAAATAATCAAACCAGGATTTAATATGAATTATACATAAATTAAATAAGAAAAGCAACATTTTATTTAAGTACAATATTTGTATAAGTAAGTTTAAACAAATAAGTTATGGACGTTAATGTAAATGGACAGATTAATAATACTTAATTATTCTATTTTTAAATTAATAATTAGTTAGTGGTTATTACTTCGATACATTTTTTATACTTGGGGGAGGGGTCTACATATTGTATTTTACTAGGCAACCTATAATATACATTTTACAAGACTTTAGTATTGTAAGCATTCGAAAAAAACGTATCTTTCTAGAAAACCGTATGTTTCCAGGTCACAGGTGTACCCATAGAATAATGTGATTTGTTTTGTTCACCGTTTTTTTTTGAATATCCGATTTTTGTTTTACAAGCATAATATACCTAATATCTGGCTTGGCCACGAAAATTTTCTACTTCTAAAATCTACTTCTTTAATTTAAAATTGTCGAAACGAGAGCAATATTCTTCCACCGAACAATTTGGAATACAAAGTCCATCTCAAAGCAACACAACAATCATCAAATATGTCGACAACACGTACCCGATATTGATGTATATTCAACGTTAAATCGTGTTCCTCTGGTCCATGATTCCGTTTCGTTCCGTTGGATTACGACTGCAGTTTTACAGTTTGCCAGGCAGAGTAGGAAAGAAAATGATTTTTTGGAATATCCCCAAATACCGTGATGGAGGTAAAAAAATGACTAAACTTGATGAGCTGTTCTTTCCGCGACGGTGGACTAATTACCGTCGTGATCGTGTCTTTTAGTTGGGCCGATATAACGACAAAAGTGAGCTCTTCTCTTTTTTTTTATATATAATTATATGACACCAAGTATAAAATTACCCTGCTGATAAATAACATATTTAACAGTGTTTCGATTTACGTAGGAATACTTTCTAAATAAATTCAATATCAAAATGTACTGTACGTGGCAATGTGAATTGTGAGTATAATATTGTTGGAAGTCGAACTTGAGCACGTTTATATTTTTATAGGATTACCTTTACACAACACAATACTCTTGCTAAAATATATTTAATGGTATAATATATATTACATTATTTATACGAGATGGCAACAAACTAAGCTGTTTGGTAATACGCAAATATTATTTAGGTAACTATTAAAGCTTGTTTCTAAAGATAAGTAGATAGGTACCTAAAGTGAGTTACTATATACAAATACTGTAATGTTAAAACCGTTGTTCACTTAAGTTCTTAATAAAACAAGAAATTATGTCAGGCACAGTGGTTAAAAAAATGTCAATGTTATTTAAAAATGTTCGGGATCTGGGATATAAATTATTATTTCAAATGATATAAACATTAAACACATATGTACAACATAACCGTGAGTATTGTAAAATAGGTACTTTATTTAAATATTATACAAAACGCCAAGTTAATTGGGGTACCGGTGAAAATAGCAGTGTACAATGCAACTATTCTTGCATACCAGTGCCGACTGATGATACATATAATATTTGCACGGAACCATCAACCTAACGATGCACAGTGAAATTATAGCTAATGGAGCATATAATTTTGTTTATTGTTATCCGCGGACCATTAGCAAATTGTACTAATACAACATTTATCTCGTTAATATATTCCTGTGTATTAACACATATTTTATTAATTATGTATTTAAAATTAAATTCAAAAAACGTAGTTTGCTTGTAAGAAACAGGTATAAAATTTACATTATATAATAAAACTAATTATAAGTAAGTTCACACAAAAAAACCTCTTTGAGTGTAAAGATAAGAACTGTTCTGCAATAAAAACAAATTTATACAGTTCACGTGCGACAATTTATTATTATTATTTTATGAATGCATTCAATAATGCACGATAAATTACGTAGATACAAATCAAAAAGCATTTGTCGAGTACAAATTTGTTATAAAAAAATAGGTACCTACACATATTGATATTACACAATAGTATTATGCGTTATGAGTCTTTAGTATTTTAAATTAAATAAAAGAAGCAAATAATGCTACACAGCGTTTTCCGAAAATAGAAAGGTAACGTGAGGTAAAGCACAGCGGAAGGAAATAAAGTAAAATGAAAAAAACAACTTATAGTTTTTTTTCGCTACATTATATTCGTTTGAATGAATTACAAATTTACAAATTTTACCTATTCATTCATCTATATTTAGTATTTATGGCAAAACATTTGACTATAACAGGATTTTTATAATCTATAAATAGTAGGTATTGTAACAAAAGTTAATGAAGATTGAAAACAATAAGATATTAATTAAATTACAACTAGGTGCATTGTTTTTTACGGTTTTTTATTTTACAATCTGTACCCCTTTGATATAATAAGTATGTGATTGTTAATAAATATATATATAATATATATATATATAAATAACTTAACCCATATAGTGGTGACAATTGCAAACTTAAAAAAAAGTGAAATATAAAACCTAATAACTATTATCATAAGTACGTGATATTGTTTCTAAACTAAGAACAAAATACATGATTTTACATTACTTGATATATTATAATATGTGAGATAAATTATCAAACAAACCTTACAACGTTTAAACATCATTAGGGTTATTAATTATAATATTTTAATAAGTCTAAACGAGTATGAACGAGATACGACTTCAAAAACTATTATTAATCTTATTACTATAAGTTATAAGTTGTAACGTTACATAATGTATAAGCTATGAAATTACCAATGTATTATCACGAAGTAAGTTTAATATTATATCGTGTAACGCAAACTACTCAAAGTATTAACAGTGAGTAGAATCGTGCTGCATATAAATCTCTCGCATTGTTATTTTAAATTGGTTTTAAAATATTTTTCAAATAAATATTATGTATTTATTAATAAAAAAAAGTTATTGGAAACGCATACCTCGAATTAACTATCTATAATATTATATTAATAGTACCTAGGTATATAAACATACAATTTTATTTATTCTTTACAAATACATGCAGTATAAAGTTTCTTGAAAAGTTGACGAACAGCAGTTATATACTTATATCATCAAGGTTACAAATTTAATATTATGGAAAAAGTAACCGTCAGACATTTGAACTTGAATGCCATGAACATTAGGGTCGTCTTTATTTGAAGTTTTCAAGAAAATGTCATGAAAAGGGCACTATAGTTGGTAATAAATCATATTACCTTATAGTACCTACTTTATACTATATTCAAAATATAAGCAACCAGACAATATGTTATATTTGTTCATTTACATACATCGCTAGCACCTGAATATGAGGATGATGTACTCGAAGGAAAAAACCCAACGAACATTAGAAAAATTAAATTGACTCCCTTCGACAACGGTAGAAAGTCAGGAGGTAAAGCTAAGCCCTCTGCTAATTTCCTTGTCGTTTAGATAACTATTTAAATAATAGCTATTTATATCATAAAAAAACACTCACGAGAGAAACTTAGGCGGCATATGCCAACACAAAAACTAGACAAATATCAAATACAACAAAAGATACTTTATTTCACTAAATACACACTTAGGCATTAAACAAAACATTAAGTTATACATTACAATAAATGTACATTATAACCAATATATAATTTACATATCTACTTAGATATTTTATTATTTTTATGTAATATATTAATGTAATTTGGCGTATAAAAGTATTAGCAAAATAAAATCGTCATTAAATTATTATACCTATACAAAGTTTTTTTTCCTGTAACAGATAAATTATACAGGCATGTATTTCTAATATTTTATTATATATTATTATTCATATTTACATTTTATTCAGTTTATAGGTAAATGAATTGAAAGAAAATAAATGAATAAATCTTACTTTAATGACAGAAATAAATGTTTAGGCATTTGTATTATCGTTTCTGTAACACGTCATTTATTTTGAAACGGGTTTTCGATTATCCGCATTTTAAATAATCCTGTAATCTCTGTTCATTACGTCTAGTGTCTACAAAACCCTTTTTTCATAAACGGTCATAAGTTTTTCTGGTAAATGTAGAGATTATAAGTTTGGTTGAACGTTCATATAAAAGACACACTTAAAATCAATCAGTTTTACAAAAGTACCATAAACAGACACTTAAAATGAAATTTTAAAACTACAAGCGTTATAAAAAACAAGAAGACCTCTGTACATGTTGAAAATATGTTTATTTTATGGTTGGTCATTAATCATTATCAATTATGAATGAGAATTATTAAGCGTAAAATGTAATCCTTGCTGAAATAAGTAAAAAAAGCAATAAATCAAGATTTGTAAATTTTAAATCGATTGAGTGTTAAATTGTAGGTATACATTATTTAAAACCAGACAATGTTGTATAAACAAACATAATATTAACATATAGGTTTACCGAAAGTAAAATATATTAAATATTTGAAAAAAATATACATTAGATTTCGATGATTTATATTCAAAGTTTCTCGGACAGTCGGACCATTATAATATTATTACATCCATATTCCATACAATAATAATATAATTATTGTTCTAGAATATGTGCCCATCAAAAAGTAAACAAACGAATTTCATTAATGTTGTGCAGGGAAACTGTTCGGAACCGGTTCAGGGGTTGGCATCACTGGACCGTATTTCCTGTGCTACTGACGCCCGCAGATCAACGGCAAATAATAATAATGAAAAAATATAAATTGCTATTCACCGTCGACATCAGAATTTATTACAGACTAGGGGGTACCCCTTGCGACGTTGCATTTTGTGCACACATACACACACACACACACACACACACCAGATATTATTACAACCAAAAATAAAAACCGAGAACGTATATTAGAAACGAATACATCATTATCTAGCTGCGCTTTATGTACGATGTTGTTACAATCAATGTTGCAGTGATCACTTATGAGTTATTGAACACTGATATATACTGTTTGAATTTCATTTCAAAATTTGGACAAGATATTTGCCATTGAACCTTCAATGAAAAATCAATTCCGCACTGTTAATAAATGTCAGACGAACACGGAACACGTTTCACGAAAAAGTGGGAAAGCGTCAATCGTACGCAATTACATATAGATTTGTGAAGAATTCAAAATTCAACGGGGAATACGTTTAATGATAGTAAATATTTTATGAACTTTTAAAAGTTGTTATTGAACTTTCTACCTAACTGCTGCAGAGATTGAAGTTAAAAAAATTAAAAAATTCCCTGGTTTGTTACTTTTTACTTAAAATGTCTAAAAACAAATGTGTCATTTAAACAGGGGTGATTTAAAAATAAAGTTTGAATATTTTATACACGGTTGCAAACAATAAATAAATAAATAAAATAATGTAAGCTTATCAACAATTTAACAGGTAACTTCAGTGTACGTTCCCTACCCATAATAAACATAGGTATATGAAAAACTGTTGCCAGACACGTATCACGAAGAGGAAACAGTCAATTATTCTGACCGTCCTTGGGGCTTTATGGATAATTAACCACCGTGTGTACGCGCCTGTAAACCTATCAGGCAATAATAAAATAAAATATTAATTAATAACAGTACATTATAAATTAGGAAATTTCGACTTGCGTGACAGACAGGAGAAAAACATTGGTCGTATGGGAAACATAGTATGGACAATAACGAAATAATAAACCCAGAGTGAGTGATAATTAAACTAAATAATTTTTTAATGTCTCTTTTAACAGCTTATTTAATTATTTATTATAATGTATAACCTAAAGTGGTGTTAATGTAAGACAGTTTGTCAGAAGTTATTTTGAAAATGTTTATAAAATATAAAAGTACAAATCGCTAACAGTAAACAACAATATACAAAAATATAGGAACTTATTGTCAACAACTAAGTACAAATAGGTAGATATCTACTACTAATTATGAATTTTAACTACTTATTCTTACTAACATACGCCTAATGAAACGCAATTGACAATAACAAGAAGCAAACACTAATCACAATTATTCAAAATTTCCAAATATTTTGGCCATGAAAAGTTGTTAAAATGGCTTCAAATAATTATTGTAATTTTTGTTTAATAGCAGGAAATAAACCTTTTTTGTTGATGACATTTTATGGAGGACTGTTGTCTAACGTCTGTTTTACTTGATTTTTGAAATTCATTTTATAATACGTTGCATAACGAAAAAAAAGATAGTAGATATTCGATTTGGATACAACGATTATAAGAGGGGGGAAATGTGCAATTGCCTAACTTTGTATTCGGTAGGTCATTGCTGGTAGGGAAATTCGAAAAGGATAATTGACAATATCCGCTGTTATAAGAGTGAATCAAGTTTTTAATATATTTATAAATTGCTATTTCGTCTGTATAAAAATAAATTAATAACATTTGTTAACAGTTGACATGATAATTATGAGTTATAACTATTTACGAATGAAAAATGTATAAGTAAGTATAACTTGCAAAATAACCAGACATCCATAAATCATAGGCACTCCGCTGTTAACTAATTGTTCAATGATTAAATATTATAATTACCTAATATTAATAGTTCATAATACTAAGCGTTCTACGTTAGGTAATATTTATTTTATAAATTTATAATAATGACAAAATTATATTGAATTTATAACTTCGATCATTTGATATTTGCTTTGAGATAAATGTATTAAATTAATGCGATTGTTTATGTTTTAAATGACACAGTGTACCACTATTTAGACTATGAGTATACTATTACTTACGTCATATAGTATTACTTATACGTTACTAGCTATTATATGTATACGTCAATTATAAATTAGATAGGTCGTGTAACCTCAACAATCGTTAACCGACGTGTTTAAACACTTATTGAACATATTTAAATATTTTCACACAATAAATGATACTTTAGTGATATTGATTGTATAAAAACCCTTTGAAGTTTTAATATTTAAATAATTATACTACAGAATTGTCTTCACTTATTTAATGGTCAATAATAATAAAGTACTTTATTAATTATTATCTGAATGAAACAACATGTATATATTTTTTTAAATACAGTGTTTTAAACATTATGATTTTAATTTACTCAGTGATGTTTAAATATCGACAAGGTAATTTGGTGTAAATAAAAACGATTATTGATAATATTGGTATTACGAATATCAAAAAAAGATAAATTTAGTCCGTCCTTAACCTATATTAACATGTTAGTTTTTAGCCCCACAGATCGTCCTTCAATTATTATACATATATAATTACGTTTAAATAATTTTAAACAGACGGTTCCCACAATCCCATTGCACATCATATATAAAATAATTTGAAAGTCCTTCGAAATTGGATAACAAACTCAAGAGGAGTACTACAGAATACAACTCATAATAATTTAAAATTCAAATGCTTACTTATGATTATGTTGTCTATCAAAATGTTTTAAATGTTATTTGAAATGTTTAAGGTTCGGGTTGACAGCATTATTATATCCAATACAAAATTAGGATGTAGAGGAATTAAACAGTAGGTATACTAGGTCGTTGGTACCTGCTCCGAAATCCAAGTACTACTGTGGTTCTTTCAAATTATAATTTAATTATTCTTTTTTTTTTAGTTAACGTGAAAACCATTCATGTTTCTTTTACAATTTTTTTATTCTATATGCAATGTGTAATATGTATTTATGGTTTTCAAATGAAAGAACAATTTTATTTTAAATAACGTTAAATCCATTAGAAAATATATAAATTTCATAAAATAAAAAAACACAGAAATCGCTTAGCTGTATAGTCGGTTTCTAGTGTTCCTCGTCATACAGTAGGTCATTGTAATTTCCAAAAAAAAGGTAAGTACTCTCAAATCATAAGAACTTTGCTAGATACCATATTATGATAGTCATCGTTATTTATCTTTAAATTATCAGTGATAGTGGAAAAATAATATTGATATCTTAGATTATATGTTTATATGCAGAATTAATAGGTAACGGGATTAATAACTACCTAAGATTTTAACGTTATTAAAATATCACTTTTACGCCGATAAGAATTCTTGACAATACAGTTTAATCTCGATTCGAATGGTATGAAATAGGGTGGTACTTATAATACAGACAAATAACTAAAAAATAGACCAAATATTTTGAAAATATAATTCTATATAGGCAGTTAATAATACCAAATAACCTTAACTTTTTTGAATTACAATCTACTGTAAAATAACTATCACATCGATAATTTTTGTTTTAATATCCAATTTCAACAATATTTTAACTTAAGTATCCATAAAAAACTGTTCTATATATATTTTCTACATTTTCCCATTACTATAAGAACAACCTATGAGGGATCTTATATTATAATTTCAATCTTTTTGACCAAACATTATAATTGTATCATCACTTAGGTATAAAATTGAAATTCTTATGTTAAATGCGTACAAATAGCTTAAAACTTGTCTCATTATTTTTATATCTCAATGTGAACAGAAAGTAATAACTAATAAGTAATATAAATAAGAGTAGAATATTTCAAAGTTCAAGGTATACACGATTAATATTTATTAAATTATAATTTCGTAACATCGCAAGACTAATACATTCATTTCTGCATTCATCACTAGGCTCAGAATTTAATCCTTATAGTTGACAATTTTAAGATACTTTTTTTTAATGTAATGTACCTATGCAGTATTGATAGTAGATCGATTATTATATTTTTATAATCCTAAATCTTAGTTTGTCAATTACTATTACGTATGTAGGTAATGTGGGTAACTGTATTATTGTTTCCAAACAAATAATGATGAATATTTCTAAGCTACAGCCTTTTACTCGAAGTTGTTTGCTATAATAATACATGCATATAATATCTAATCTGCTAATTTTTTACGTTTTTTAACCTAAGGTGAAAATATGAAGAACTGAACTGGTCTGATAAAAAAAATTGACACAGCTTCAATAATTAAGACAAAGCAATCTAACCAAGGGGGATGACAAAATTACATCAAGACAATCGATTATATATTTAAGATTAGTTTTCGTTTAATGTTTGAAATCTGAAATATCCACATGAATGAAATTACAAATCTATTTTTGTTTTTAATGGATTTAATATGTTTAATTTATTTTTGCTAAAAAGAATTTATTTCTACAGTGAAATTTACAAATAATTTATCTTAACTTTTTTCCCTTGAATTATTGAAGCGCGGTATGATATTTCACAATCTTATCAATATACAAATTAGAATTTCCTGTTATTTTCAATAATAATACATGATTACCAGTACCTAAATCGAACGTAGAACAACTGATAAAATATTAATATATACAATAATATTATTTTCTCATTTGAATCTGTTACCTAAACTACACAATACATAAATAACGTTATTATATTATTATACACTTTGAAGTTTTCGGAATAATTAGATACGGTATACAAAATATTTGGACGGAAAACGATAAAATATACTGATGTCTGATATAGATTAATTAGCGTTCCCGGTAGTTGTGTAGGGTTTTATATTGGGAACTGGTGTTTGGAATAAAACAGAAGACTGCCACCGACAGAGGTCATTGGCTACACGCAACAGACGAAGTGTGTAAATATTTATTACGCGTATTCTCGGCGCCCGGGCAGTCGGACACAAACGTATAATACAACAGTGTTCAGATTGAAGAATCGTAATTCGTATTTTAATTTATGATTGTTCAGAGTAGGCACAGTTAATGATGATGATGATGATGATGATGAGATTTATAACATAGAATTGTATTCGCTTAAGACACGAACAATCGTATAGTATTTTACATGGACCGTTCGCAGTGGTAGTTTTAAATCAGCGGTCGGGACCGGCCAGTTGGACCGTAAAATGTGTTTTCGATTTACTTCGGGAATATTATTCGTGGGATTCCGTCGGCAGGTAGCAAAAAAATACGATTGCGACCGCATTGTTATTTTACACTACAGCGGCTGTGCGACATATCGGACGCACGTTGCACGCGGTTATCGTGTAATACAATAATAGGTACGAACTCCCCGCACCCGGAGACCCATTGTACAACAACATCCCCTGCGATATAGTACGCACCCCGCACAATACTCGGCAGAATGAAAAATGCCATTTGATAAGGGTCGCCGGCGCGCGTTGAATGGACGTAAAACACGTCAGCGAGATGTTTTCTCGAGATTGTCGCTGCGGCGGTGGCGGGTAAGAGGGGTTGGTGAACGTGGTGTCCGATGATAATAACAATAATAATAACGAAAATAATTATGACAATAATAATAATAATAATAATAATAAAAACAATAACTATTAAGTACGACAACAACCACAATATTATCAGGTAGTTATCTGTATTATTGTTGTTGTCGTCTTTATTGGGCGCACAACTACCGCGGAACGGAGACGATCACAACGGTTTCTGCGCGGATCGGTCTGCAGCCAGCATGCCGACGGCAATCGTGCAACATGTGCACCAGACGACACGCACGTCCGGAAATAAAAAGGCCGTCGTGTTTTCCCCGAAGCTACACCGTTGTATCGTTAGAAAATATTATAATGAATAAATATCCATTGGGTGACGACGGTTAGTTATCTATCAGTTATCACCCAACTGAGCGCTTATCGTTTGCCTGGCCGACGGCGAGGCGTAAAAGTCGTACACTCGAAGCCGCATCTGCCGGTCGGACACGCGGGTTTTCCTAATATTCTCTCTGTTATTGTGTCACCTACCGAACGGTAACGCTTTTTCCCTCCGTTTTCCAAACCGGTCCGGCGGGCGTTTACCGAGATCAAACAACCGTTATTTTCACCCCGAGCACGTTGGTTTATTGTGTATTAAGTACTGACCTTTGTGACGACCGAGTTTTCGTGCTGCGTCCACGTAAGTCGTAAACAATATTATTGATGCGCTACAATGTGAAGCGCGCGCGCGTCGAACACAAACCGGCGGCGGCGGCACTTAATCCAATATCGTCACGTTCGTAACACTGCCGACCCGATGGTTACGCACAGACTGCGTCGGCCGTCGGGCAGAGGCCTCGCCGGGTATCAACACGCGGCCGCCGCCGTTTCCTCCTCCAGTTCGCCGACGCCGTTCGGGCGGCCGTGACGAATCGGCGGCGGCCGAAGGCAGACGTATAATTCGTAGTACGTATTATTATTATTATGTTTGCCGGGAAGGGGGGTCGGTGCGGTGAAGTGACCGGTGTTGACTACGTTCTCGCGCGCGCTCGTGTGTGTGTTCTCCGTATTGTGTTCTACTAGTGTACAATATCGCCGCAGCGTTGTACGGCACTACGGCGACGGAGTGACGGACCGAACGCTAAGGTACGTCGACTCAAAGGCGTGTTGGACCTAAGCGCTTTGGGCGCTCGTGCACTAGGTCCGGACGACCATAATAATTTATTTCCCCCAAAAAATATACAACGAGCTTTGCATTTCCCGCCGTATTTGAGTGACCGCCCTTTCGTCAAACATTCTCGTGACTACATGCTCGTTAACTCGCAGCTCGTCGGGTCCTGCATTACAATACTATGCTTGTTCACCCGGACCCCTAGAGGACAGAGGAACCCCCGAAAGCGTGCCTGTCGAGTCTCTCCGTGAGAGAGAGATGAATAGATAAAAGTGTAAAAATACCGAGCGCGTACTCGATATATTATTATTAAGTACGCGAGTAACTATTTGACGACGGTACTTATAATAGCTATGCCGCTTTGTTCCGTGACTAGTATAATACTTCGATATCGGCTAACAAGCAAGCAACGTCGATTTATTTCGTTTCCCCAAAATAGAAATCGCATTAACTTGCTCCGTGAAAATAAATACTGGCAATAAAAAATAAACGTTTTTATTCGTAGTGCTATAACGATTTCTCATCATTTCTGTTCTCTTAACTAAGTACGCAATTAATACACTTTTATTTTATTTTCAATGAAAAGTATTATTTTTTTATACTTTGTGTTTTTAACACTTGTTTTAGGTGTTTCGTAACGTTTTCAATAAACGTTTCACGTTTGTACCTACATAGTAGAATTATTATTGAACGCATAAGGTATAATTTATACACATTTGTAAAGTAATAATAATTGTCGTTAAAGGTTAAGGTATTTTCCATACATGCGGTCCAATAAAAAAGTGAAATGTTCCCATACGGGATATTTGATTTATGATGTACAAAAAAGTTGATGCATTGTATCCACGTATAGTTACGGTTAGAATTATTTCAAGAACAAGTCGTTCTGACCATTTATATTAGGTGTTACGTTTGTGTTATAGAACTACCCGTGAGTGGTAAAGTGTCACTTATTATACAGTAAGTAAAAACTAAAAAATAAATGATTAATGTAGGTAATTTTTAAGTATTAATAGAAGTGGAAATCTTTCCAAAAATAGGCCCAGGGATGAAGTGCAATAGTTGAATTTTATACACATAATTTTTGGGTGGGAAGGGGGGAGTAGCTTTTATATAATTTTTCCTAACAATTATTTAATAAACAGTCATTTATGTAATATAAATAAGCAACACGTATACAAAGAAGAAACTGTAAAATTAATTGAATATAATTAAAATTCTACATTCATTAGATATTTAAGTATAATATCTAGGTAGTAAAAATGAGTTTCTAATAATCGGGAAATAACGAGATGATTGTGATAAAGGTTTGTTATATGTACACCATATTATCGTTTATGCTATTTAATAATATAACTGTATAGTTTAGCTTGTTATAAAGATTTTTTAATATCTATATTAATACTCGTATAGGTATAAAATATGTATAGTAAAAAACATAAGCAAATTTTTTGAGAATGTTGTTTACCTGGTTTCGAAAAGGATATTACATAAAGCCATAAAGTAAATCTAATAAAAAGAACGAATATGTAGGTAGTTTATTGATTCAAAAGTACAAAATAAATAAATATTCTATTTCAATCCGCCATCAAATTGCAATTCCCAAATGAAATTGACATTAACTTTTATAATATACCGTACATACCAATAATCTACCATATATCTATATTCTATATTATGTAGGTACCTACTACCTACATATTATAGTATAGGTTGGAACTGTACTACATTTTTTTTTAAATTAGATTTTTTTTTAAAAGTGAGCCAGTAGGTATCTGTTTTATGGTAAGCTAAATGTGGAGTGTACATCGTCATTGAGTGAGTCGCTGTAATGAAAGTGTTAAATTTGAATTCAATGATAAATCATCATCAGCCTATATTATTGAGTAAATTCTTTGATAGGTATATATTTATATTGCTATTATTGTAATTTATTTTACTATTTGCAGTACGGTAGATTGAATTAATTTTTTCTGAAAACTTTGTATTTATTTTATTATTTTAATAATATATATTTATATCATACATCATTGTTATTAATAGTTGAGTCAATACCAACTTACCGTATAACGGTGAGATACCGTGATTAGTGATTACTGATTAGTGATTAGGTGTGTGGTATAAATAAGCAATAACTTAAAATGAATCTCAATTTTTTGAAAATATCATTGTGTGTATAAAATATAATAATATACCTATGTAAAACTTTCAAGTCCCCTCAAGTCAGTTGCATTGAGTACCTATAGAAAATGATACCAGTGTAAAAAACTATGAAATATTTTAAGTTATCAGCTACCATAAATGATACACCATCTTCAAAGTTGAAAATCGAAACATTTTTACTGCCCCAAAAAGTAGTGTCAGATACACAAAAATACTAATCTTAGATCTACTTCCATATGCCTACTATTATAGGTAGGTAATAAATTATATTCATTACAGTATTACACGTACGATATACTACGCATATTATATGAACTTTAAAATGTTTAATATACTCAATGTTTATATCATTCTAACAAAACAACATAACTAAAACAAACTTTCAATTAGTATAATATTATGCGCAAAATGTATATTGAATATAAAATAATAATAATTTGTTACTTTACGGTTTATTCGTATATTGTAGTTATTATAATAAATATTTTATGGGTTGTTAATATGACGTTTAATCAAATGACAATTTTTATGAATTTTATTAAAATGTATAAAAATATATAATGAAAAATGTATGTCACTGAGTAAAGAAAATATTTTTAGTGCATGTGTTGAGCGCTGTATCCTGTTCTATCTCTTGTAGTTCATATGGGTAATGTATTAGGCTGCTTTTTTTTCTTTTTTAATCGTGTGATATTACTATATTAGTAGTATAATATTGTGATATATACGTAAATAGTTTTGAATTATGAAGTCGCGTGTTCTGTAGTATACTTATTATATCTAGTATATATATACTTATATGATGTCGTATTCCACTCCTAACATTTCTCTGCAATAAAAACAACCGGTGATCTATAGATCTAAGAAAGACAATTAAATTTTTTAAAAAATAAATTTTATATTAAACATTTCAGAGTTTATATGATTAAATGTATAAAACTTTGTTTTTATTATTTTAAATTTTATGTGAATTGTGTTTCCCAAATATTTGATTTAAAGAATATTAAGAGATCATATCACATTAAAGTTTAGACAGTATGGTATGTTTACTTTGACGCGTTTATACGATGACCCATGTGGCAATATCTTACATTTTACACTGCACTTATGTGTGTTCGACAGGACTTCTTGAAAACTCTAACATTTGTACATTTTATTATGACATCGAGATTTCATGCAACACGCAAACACCATTATAAGAACCTAAGACATTTATCACGTTTTGTAATATCGGAGTCAACTTAAGTCGTTTATTTACAATCGTATCGTAGAAATCTATTCATTATTATAACTTTAATCTGTATCAAAACTATATAAATTTACTTAAGACATTAACAGCATTTTTTAATAGCTAAAGAAAACTTCGATATAACATGTATATAGTGTGATTTTAATTGACGTTTAAGTAATGTTAGCGACTATATATTATATATATTATGCAGTACGCAATGGAAAATAAATTAGCAGACATAGATAAAGGTAAAAAACTATACTAGCCACTGGAGTAAAAGTATTATTGCGATTTGCGGTGATAAGATTTTTCACTTTTAGTATTTCTATATCATTACAAATTGTCAATGCTCACTATATATATTTATTTTACTCTATCTTGATTTATTTTGTGTTGCCAAATTATTATTATTGTGAAAAGGTATGTTTGATGACAAATCATAATGTTCAAATAATCATAATAATTTGGTAGTACCTACTTATATCGTTTGCCTGTAAAAAATGTATCCAGATATGGTCCTAAATAACACGTTTTTGTCAAATATTCAATTTTAAATTTTAAATTGTAAACTTTTTTTAAACACAACAACACCTAAATTTATTGATTTCTTAAAACATTAAAAAGTACATTTTTTCGTTGGCTATTTATATGAGTCATTATTTTCTACCACAGATATTAATATAATTATATTACGTCATCAAATATAACTGTAAGCTGTATTTTAGTTTTCAAATTTTAAACAAGAAATAATAATATTTATGTCCTTTAAATTTTAATGAACTATGCATATATATTTCATATAGTAAATACTTATTTATTTTTTACAAAACTACCTGTATAATATGTATTTAGGTGAACTATTCATAATTAGATGAGGTGAGTAGAATTATTATTAAAAATTAAATTTTATCTAAACATTTCGTACTTTACTATAATATACTTGTATATTTATACTTTACTACTTCTATAAAAGTACCCTTGAAATATTCTTCTGAATTTTTAAATTTGTTATTTGTTATGAATTATGATTGTATGTATAATGTACCTTTCAATACCCATCATTCACAATAACACAAAGGTTACCAAACTTAACCTAAATGCTTATAATAATTGGATACCATTAAAGCTTCTTAAAATACTTTTGTATCAAAATGATTTTGCAAAATATCTTCAATAATATCCTTGTTATTTATTAAATCTTCAAATATTTAACTAATGTTTTCATTTATAAATCTGTGGCATTTTGTTGGATATTTTGTTAAATATTTTTTTTGATTTTATATATAATTTTTACATGACAACAATAACTTTATTTAAATCTAAGTAGTTAATCTTAATACTTAAGTTAGTCACATTGATTCAGATGTGTTAACCCATATGCCAACTGACAAATATTAAAAACTATTTATAAAAATAATGTTTATCAAACAATCTTAATTTTACCAAATATTGAAATATTAGTCCTTTTGCACCAAATCATAGAATACATCTACGTACCTTTACTTGATACAATTATAAAATAATAAGAATTATTTACTATTAATTATATTTAAATACATAATATATATTTTATCATGGATCCGAAAATATTTGAAAATAAACTGATTGGTACAATGTTCATAATTTTATTTTATCAACTGCAATATTAAGTTTCTAATATTGTCTTAACTTTTATAAATATTTGCAATTTTCTTGTTATAATGACCAAGAACACATACAACAAAAATTAACATTATTGCTTATTTAGTTCAACAGTATACCTATTATAATTACTGTGTAATTTATACTGCCCGTAAACTAATAAATCAAAACACACAAAACTAAAAAATAATCACTTTATTACTGTTTTGTTTTCGTACATCACACGATCACTGCTGAAGAACCCCTTTCATTGTAAGTTCACAAAAATAATATATACCTACCCTGGAAAAAAAAAGGTATTCGATTTAATTGTATCTATATAATTATTCCAGAGCACAGACGTTTACTTAAAATAAAAAATAGTTTTAAATTCGTTCCTTTCAAACAGCGCGAACAAAGGACGTTTCGTTTAAATGAAAATTGCCTAGAGACTATCAGGGTCCCAATATAATTACGCTTGATACAACGTTACCCCAACACCACACATAACATGCGCAACCACCATAATCTTGCACGTGTTTTATTGAATGTAGGTTCAAAACTATTTTATTAAAAGGATAGTCGATGTTAGTTATATACTTATATTTAGTAGGGAACGACAAAATTCTAGTCTAATTACACGCAATTTATTGCAGCTTTTCATCCCATCTGCATCATTGGACAACAGAACCTATAATAATAAATAATATATTCATATATAATACCAAATCATAATCTCCATCATAGTATATAGATAAATTAGTTTCTCGTAAACCTTAAAATACATAGTACAAGCTAAACGTAGTTATACGTAATTGCTATGAATGTATATCAAATAAAAATATAAACCTAAAAGCCATACTGAATGTGTGCATATATACTCAACCTAAACTCAACAAATTCGACCAATTCGCGTACATTTACCTACCCATTTCAAATTTTAAAAATGTTTCCACTCCAATATTTAACACTTGATTTGCATGCATTTGGCCAACCGTATTCGACAAATTCGAGAGGTTTATGTTTAATACAACAAAAGAACGATTTTTGATTAGGAAATTCGTATTTTAATTTACAATAAAGTTAAAATTGAATTGAATAGCGTGTACGCTTACCGAAAACCTAGTGCACTGAAAAATAATTAATAGTATATCATATTATAAAACCCATTATCAGAACTAAGAATTATCCAATTTGAAGTCTACAAAATATCGAGTCTAGCTTTGTGATAGTACTAAGGTTCATGTAACCCATTCAAAATGACGTGTTGTAAAAGATAACTAAAAAATATCCTACATAAATTAATAGATGATTCATTGAAAGTTATCTATGTAACTCTTAATAATGATATTTATCTAGATAATAGATAAAATATGACCAAATTTATCTAGATAAAAACAGATACCTAATTTACAACTTGAATAAGAATAAAATTGAATTTTTACTATAAACATTATAATATATAAATAAATGTAAGTTTAAATGTTAAAAATGTTAATAAGATTATCCATCAGATAATGAACAATCATTTATTTTAAAATAACTACAGTAACAACAGTGTAAACAATTACAAACCCCCACAAAAAAAAAAAATGTTTTACAAAAATAAAATTGAAACAAAAATGTGGTATTTCGGAAGGTAAAAAACCGATAGAAATATAGGATGTCCAGAGTAATATGAAAAGACCAGGCTACAAAAAACGCGAAGAAGGATAAACTGAATTTAGATTGGAGAGTCTTTACAATGGATAGGGAAAGATGGCATACCAAATATTTGTCAATATGGTCTTTAAGGTAGACAACTATAAAAAATAAGATGAAGAAGAAAAAAATTGAAAATATTGTCACAACAAATGATCTAGATAATTTATCTCGGGTGAAAATTTTATTAAAACAGATAGATCAAAATATTTACTTTAAATTATTTTTATCTAAATAAGATAAGTTAGATATTTTTTTCTATATAATGCACAACACTATCAAAATATTTATGATTTAGTACGAATGATTACATAATCATAAAATCATTAATTAAAATAGAAAACTAGGCTAATAAAAAAGAAAAAGAAAATATTGAATCAAATTTAATCAGTGAATTTGTACACGATAAGAATAATAATACTCATAAATAATTTAAAGAAAATATAAATTTTAAGACAATAAAAACTATATTCAGATTTTAATTAAATTTTTAAAAGCCTTATAGTTCTAATTATTTGTAAAATTATATAAAAAAATACATTATAATTTATTGATCTCTTCTGTTTTATTACCAACATTGTTTCCCTTTTAGCTTTATTTTACCGAAAAATTATTGCTAAAAACGTAATAAATAAAACCACAACACAATGGGTTTTATTATTTTTATTACGTGTACGTATATTTTATTGAACATCATACTTCTAAACTAAATAACCCATATTTATTTTTTTTTATTAGTATGTTGTGGTTTTAAATGGCGATGAAAGTTATTGAAACATTTGTTTGTTGTATATATATATATATTAATATTCAATGTGTGTAGAATAAAGTAAATATATGTTTATTTTCAAAATTAAAAATAACATAAAATTGGGTTTAATTTAAAATTAACAAATTATTACTTATTATAGTTGGTATTTAAAGGTGTTTTGCAAAATTATATAGTTAAACCATGTCATACAGTTTTCATTAATTTGATTGTAATAAATGACAAACTGATAAGTTTGTATTTTCGAAAAACTTTATAACAAGAGTTCTTCCATCAGTTGCAGTGACAATTCAGTTGGTAAAGTCTAAAATGAAACTAACGCTTTCGAATTATTTAACAAACTTATTTTTCCACAAAGTTCATGTAACTATGTAAGTATAAACTGATAAACTATACTTATTACTTAATAGTTACTACACAAAAATTACGGATAACTGCAGATAACTGATAAGTAATAGGTATAACTTTTATACGAGTATATTACACATAATAAAACCCTGTTCTTTTTGATTTCTCAAGTTCTAAATATTTATACATAATACTGTTACACACAAATGATTATTAGGTTTTGAGACATATGGGTTTAATTAACATTATATACAAATTTAATTTTAAATATTACGCCTGTACTTGGATGAATATTATAATATTATAATATATATTAAACATAATATGTTCATTGAAAAATAATAAATAACTTTGTAATTCACATATTAAATATATGTATATTGTATATATTGTCTGTTTGTCTGTATAGACAATAACTAATAAAAAGTTTACTTACATCAATTATTGATAAATGTTCATAGGTATTTATTGCTAGGTTAATATGTAAATATAATATACACAGGTTGTTCAAAAAGTTTGTTGATATAATTTATAAAGTTATTAAATATTATATCAAATAAATGTGCATGCAGTGGTATATGTTATTGAAATGTGCTGGTACAAAACGTATAACAGAAATTAAAGGGTTTCCAAATTTTTTGAACAATCAGTATATTATTTACTTTAACATGTAATATATTTTTTTTAGGAGGATACGAGTATAAGGCATGGAATTTAGTTGTTTCAGCTTATCATTATTGTATCTCATTGATCTTCCGAGTTTTGTTCTATAGTAAGACAGTAAGTTATATAATTTATAATAAAATAAAACAAAATTATACATGTATTCTTATAAAGGAAATAAAGATTAAAATATCTAAATCCATTGAGATATATTCTGTTTAAAAGCGACTTTGTTTCCTAATTTTTAATATAGGCAACAAGCAGGGCTTATTTCTGAAATGTTCGTGGAATGCAAAAACAACTATCACCCAATTATAATCAGAGGCTCTTGCTTAGCTCTTAAAATACTCTCAGAATGTTAAAGAATGTTATAGTTAAAACAATGTGACGCAATCGTAATACTTACTTACAGGCTACAATCGATAAATCGACTTCTCTTGAATACATGTGACTATAAATACGTACATAATATCATAATGCAGAGACATTATTCATATTTTTTAAAATTTTAAATGATTTAGAAAAAGGAAATTAATATTAAAGTAAGGACATAAAATATTTTGATAAAGAGAATTTTAATTTTATAAAAAGGCATATGAATTAAACTATCAGCATTTGTTTTAGAAATAAGCTTCTCTCAATATTTAAACAATATAACCATTAAACATGAAAAGTGTTCATTCGGAGGCACCCCCTTCCATTGCATCCATAAAATTCGTCCTCGCTTAATCATATTATAATTATGTTTGTTTCAAAAACATAAATTTCACTTAATAGTGTAGCAAACCGATGTTTTACTGAGTGAAATCCGTTGTCATAACAATATGCATACAGATTACAGGTAAAGTTGAGAGATTTTTTCAAAGGATCATGGGGTTTTATTCCATGTTAATAAATAATTTTGATAACGTAGATTAATAGATTGACAGACTGATTACCAGATTTGGTATAACCGAATATCGGTACATTCCGTATTATGTACATTCAAACAATTTTAGTTGTATGGTCTAGGATTATGTCATTTGATTTATTATTTTTTTACACACTCATATTGCGCCGATTTTATGTATTTTAAACTGAGTTCAATTGTTTACATTTTGATTTGATTTTTTCTATAGTTCTTGACATGTTTTCAACCAATATGAGCTATATAAAACTATAATAATGACGTATTTGCTTTAAAATTGTACGGCACTAATCTTATACATATTTATTTAAGAGCTTGATTGATTAGATGGACGTATTACTTAATGTACTTGAAATGCGATTAAGTAATTTGTTTTCAGATCAACTATAATACAGTATTTCCGTTAAAATAAAGCTGATATAACAGTTAATTACAAAATTAAGCTTATAAATAATATACCATCAATACAATACTTTAATCAAACGCTTTGTAGTTAAAATAACGTCTATATGATTTTTGTAGGTTATTGGTTGAATATTTTAATGCCTGATTTTTTATTAAAATATTATAAAGTGTAAGAAGACTGTGCAGAACTTAGTTCACATTTGAAAGTTGTTTTATTATATAATATATTTTAAAATTCTATATACCTGTTGTTTGTTTTATCAAAATTTTCGTTTTCAATGTATTTATTTGTTTTTATATTTTTATCGATGTGTCTGACTTAATTAAATCCTTGCAAACATCATTTTGGGCAGCGGCCATTTTATTATTGTTGATTTTTTAAATAAAATTAGTATTTTCGATTATGCTATAGAAAAGATCAAATTGGAGTAACAACAACATCCTGAAATAATCCCGGATGTATAATCTCTTAGTAGAAAATCCCATTTACTTCTTGATTTTGTTAACCTCCGTCTTTAATAAAAACCTCTGGTAGCTGAAATAAAATGTTGTGCGTATAGTATAAACTGTGCTTATATATTAAAACTGCTGCGCAGCTGTTTTATGCAATTTTGGGTACCAATGCGTTCTACGAGCCAGGTGCATTTTTCATCTGTTCATTGAATGCCCTCAGGAAAAATAACATCTGGCTTACAGATCAACCAGTTCAAAAATGGTACTGAAAGCATTAAATTTGTTTTTCTCTTCTAAGTTTTTCTTAAGCAGTAAACACCATCATGTAGGTATAATATTTTATTTTTATCATAATTGTTTTCAAGATACATATTACTGTAATTTACTATTATAATATAT
Source organism: Myzus persicae (assembly GCF_001856785.1). Taxonomy (NCBI): domain Eukaryota; kingdom Metazoa; phylum Arthropoda; class Insecta; order Hemiptera; family Aphididae; genus Myzus; species Myzus persicae. The sequence goes on along the minus strand of NW_019102723.1, from coordinate 711,702 downwards.
TTCAATGGAATGATCATTATTATTAATTATGAATTATAATTATGTAAAAATTAAGTTATAACTAAAAAACTAAAACATGCTACAATGTTTTCTAGTTCCTAATCAGTGTTATCAAAACCATCTAACTTCAAAACAAATGCATTAACAGTAGCTACACCTCTTAGCAATTGTAAAAAAATTTTAAATCATGCATTATGCAAATATTTTTTTTATGTCACCATTGTCGTGCAGGTAATACTCTATGAAGTGAAATGTAGGGTACCCAGTATGTTCCTCATACGACGAGAATGCAAGTGTTTTTTTCTGAGAAAATCGACATACTCTCATGAAATATGTTAATGAAGACACCGACGTATTTATATTAGAATGCATATAGTATATTTCGTATAGTTTAACTGTTAAATATTATGGCTATTAGAGTGTATGAGATTCTAATGAAGGTATATAGTATTAGTTGATTACGTTAACTTAAATCCTTAAGAGTGATATATTTTCATTTGTTAGATGTCAGATATCACTTGTAATATCAAAATACTATTATAAATGTTGAACATTTTTTTTAAAAATTATTAATCTATAATTAATTATACAATACAATTAATTAAGGTTAGATCATTCATTATTTAACCTAACTTCACACATTATTAGCAACTATTTCTAGAATCAAAATAACATAATATTTTAGTATGAACAACTGCTAGTAAACATACATATGATAATAATAATAATAATAATAATAATAAAACATTTTTTTGGCAATAAAACAGTAAAAACATTTGAATTACAAGAAAAAATAACAACATTGACACTTCCACAATAAAACATGTACAACTAAAAATGTATTGGCATGAAGTACTCTTATTTAATAGTAAATTATACTACCTATAACTTAATTTTATTTAAAATATATTATAAATTTAGAAATACAAAACTGCAATCTAATTTTATGATGAGATTTTAAATAATATCTTACTTATATACTATAATGTATAACTTATAAGACACATCCGTCTTACAGTGTAGGTACTTATGTTTTTTTTAATTATACATTTTATTAAACATGAGTTGTGATAATTTATATCCGTATAAAGTGATATTGTGTTATAGAATCACAATCTCTGAAACATTTGTTTTTTTATTTTTAATAATCTAATCATAGTAAGTTAATTCATAGAGCTTTTCGATGTGTACCTAGATGTTTTTAAAGATAAATTAATATAAAACAATTATAAATGTATATAATGTCAAATAAATGTATATCATTTAGATATGTATTGTTAAAAAATATAATATATGATATAAAATATAATATTTTATGAATAATATACTAATATGTATTATAAGAATCGGTAGTAAACAAATAAATCTATCAAGAATATTTCAAGAATAAATCATGATTTCAGTTTACTGAGTCATAATTTAGAAGCACCTAAACGATATTGGTAAGTTCAACTTAATATTAAAAACAAAAAAAATCTGAGCTCACAGGCATGTTCAAGCAGTATGCTTGTGTATTTTTACATTAACCAATTCATTCGGGATTCCTCAACTTTATATCTTTGCTTCCTGTCTTCCTTAGTTTAATTTGAAACATTGATCAAACCGAAATATCTCAGGACCAGTGGCGTAATTACGGGGGGGGGGGGGATTTAGGTGTCGTATCCCCCCCATGACGACCTTTTCTTTAAGACTAGTTAACTACATTTTCCTATGTACTTCTTTTTTTTTTTTTTGAAATCATCATAACTATTATATATTGCACTGAAAGGTGCTTATAATAAATACTTTTTATTTTATTTTTTAGGGGGGCGGGGGGTAAAACATTTACCCCCCCCCCAAGTCGTTTCAACTTAGGAGTCTTTCAAACCTTACATTTTTGTTACTGACTCACTAGCTCATTATCGAAATTATAAGACAATTTCCGTATAGGTAGAAACGTGGAATTTGATAGAAATTTGGAAATTTAATGTAATTAAAGTGTTTTATACTGTTGACAGTTGTCAGTTTTATTTTAATGTACATACTATAATGTTATGTATTATAGATGCAGAAATATATTTTAGCGATTAAAGAATAACTGATAATTATACCATACTACACGTCGGTCCATTAATAAGTAAAATGAGCTGAGGCAACAATATATTTTTACTATTTATCACCGTGTCACCGTTTCACACTCAAAAACAGACAGTGTTGCTGTAATCGTGAAACTCGACAAAAGCTTTAGTGCGACGGTCATAGGTATGCTACTGAGTGATGACTGTAATATGGCCTAAGTTTTTATTTCATGTTTGTTTTGTACCAATAATAAAAGTGTTGAATTGTATTGTAAAGGTCTGACGTTCTTGCGTTTTTTATGGAGCATTGCTGGATATTCCAGTATATACGTCAGTACTTTGAGTTGAGAAGGTTTATTTAAACTAAATAATTGCTCTGCGGTATCTGAAATCTCAAGCGTCTGCTTTATATGGAAGGAACGAAGGTAAAACACACAAGCGTATGCCATCGTATCTCATTAAACGTAACATCGCTAATCCAATTAATTTAGGAAAGTCATTGGCTCAGATCGTACGAGGATAATTATGCAATCATAGGTTTAGCGCGTGTCACCCAATACGGGTGATATGGCAAAGTATGACGCCCAAGCGTCGTAGCAGCTATATATCCAAGGTTGGAGACAATATTTTTGGAGTTTAAGTTTTGGTACTCTAACTTGACACTATTTTTTTAAGTTTTGTTTTTATATCATAATAAAAGTAAAATAACCTTTTAAATTATCTAAAAATTGCAATTTCCTTAAGAATAGTGCCGCTTTAAGGAGGGTAGTTTTAGACAAGTGTAATAATATAATAATAATGAATTAAATAATATAGAAATTATATTGTGCATAGGCTGCAATGGGCAACCCAGGTGACTATTTACTACCTACCTATAACGCTAAATGATAATGTTATAACATACATTTAATCTTTGTTGTTATGTGGTAGTCATGGCAGTTGTAACGGTCAGAAAAAAATTGGTTTGAAACATTATGTATTCAGTCCAAAAACATACAGCCATACAGCCATATAGGTATGTTAAAAATGTAATTTTATTATCATTTATAGAAAAAATATAATTTATAGTATCTATGATCTATCCAATTGATATGTCCTCGTAAAGCAATTTTTTAAAAATACACGTGTTATGTACCTCCTACTCGTATGTGAAATATTTGTTCAAGATGTTTTCTTAGAGTTTTAGATAACAATTTTATGTTCATGAGTAGTGAGTACAGTAATCAGGCCTGTCGTAGTCGGACATTCTGTATGAACAATAGCACCAATACACAGCGATGGTTATATATCATATGAGTACATGCATAAATGCACATTGCAGTGCAATTTCATTCGTACTTGTGTATGTACATTGCAGAATTTGGCCCCTTAATAAATAGCAATTGTAGTTTTCCATAATACAAGAACGTATATACTATTTGTCTGATAAAAACGTTAACCCAAATAAACTCTTCTACCGAGTACCGCATAAAGTAATATTTTTTATGTTTTTGCATTATTCGATTTCGTGCGACGGTGGCCAATAGTACTTTTCTCATTTTTTTTTTTTATTACATTACGGTTGTATGCACGTAGAATGAAAATAATTTAAAAGTACATAGATGTGGTTACGCATACACAATGTACTCCTTTTGTTATTGATTAGTCGATTCATTTCGTTCGGGCTTAATTTTCATCAATTTTTTTTTCCTTAAACATTTTTACGGAACATTGAACTACAATGAATATGGGTATACAGTATAATAAGGAAGTAAACCTGCAAGTATGATAGATCGAGACATTTTCGTTTGATTTTTTGCCAGGCATTTTAAGCACATACCTAGGGATTACTGTCGATTTTTTCATAATAATATTTTATATTAATTGTACTATTTTACCTAACTAATTTTGATTTTTCATTTATAGTCGACAATATTAATATAAATTAAATATTTTAAAAATGACTTAAATCTTAGTAAACAGACGACATGCTTTCTGTGTCAACTCAATTCGAGTTGAGTAGACTAGCCGGATGTATATTATCGAAGTACATGTCTGAGTCATACTTAGGCACACAAACTCCTGTACAGATTTTGCTTTAAACTTTAAAACAATATGTTTTAAGGTTCTATACCGTTCTAGTGTTGTTACTTGTTACGTATTTAGTTGTATTTTGTATATATTAGTAATTTCTTGTATTTAGTTTTGGACTTTTGGTTATGGTTGTGTTACAGTTCCAGACTATTTTTATAATTGTATTGTTATATCCTAACCATCATAATATTATTATAGGTACTCATTAGTCATTACTCAAGAAGCATTTCAAGTATGTACACCAATATCTAAATGTTGATCAAATGATTTTCAATAATCATGTACTGGACTGATTATTACATATTTTATAACTAATTATTCAACCATGAATTATGATGTTGAATTTGTAACTCTGGAAGTATATAATACTACGATATAGAGTATTCAATTAATTATTGCTAATGGAAGCTTTATAAAATATATTTTTCAAAATATCGATTACCTATATCATAGTGATATGTTATTATAAACTAAGACATTTATAAATTTTAACTAGAATATATAGTTCAAATTTTAAAGTATTTATAAATTAAGTTATTTTACATACACATTAATGTTCTCAACTTGTTCATATCCGAGTACCACCTACATAGTTTAAAAATGTTCATATTTACCTCTCAACCAAATAACCTTTTTTTTTTTTACTAATCAAAAATGTATATGTTATCTTTTCATGTATGGAATTTTATTACATAACTACAAAGTTATGACATTATAGGCATTTAATGCACAAAAAGAAAATGAAATACAGAGTACAGTAACTGTTACTCTTCATATTATTATTAATATTAAATAAACCAAATAGTATTTATTATGAATAATGATATGATCTTTGATAAATAATATAATAATGATAATAATACCATAATCTATGATCCATTGACAATTATTTTCTTTTTATAAAGGGCGATTCTCTTCTCGTACCACTTACTAGCGTTTCGCAGTTGAAAGTACCACAGGTTGAGAAATGCTGATTTAAGTAATAGGTATATTTAAATATTTTAATGAGTATTTCATTATTATAACACTTTAAATAGATATATTCAAGATTCATAACCCTGACTATCTTAAATAGTTAATATTGAAAAAATTTAAAGATAAAGTTATGTTGTTGGTAGTTGATATTTATATTTTATTTACTCGTCCCATAACTTCATGTATAAATATATTTAGACGCATATTTAAATAAAATAATAAAGTTTTGTCAATAAATATCCCTTGAAATTACAATATATGAAATACAAAATTATAACTGAATGAAATTTATAATACTGTTTATTGTTTAAATCCATCAATGTCGAACGCAGATAACAATTTTTTCACACTGTTTAAGTCGGGTTTTAAATTTAATTCATATTATACAACAGGTGTTTGAGAAATGAAAATACCTTCTTTTACTTCGTTACTTTCATTTAGATCATATATTTGAATAATTAGTAGCTATAATGACAGTTGACAGAGCTTGAATTGCTAATTATAATGATGTCAATCTTGTTTGATTTGAATTTGAAATGTTTGTCTTTAATTTTTACATTCATACAAAATACATTTGTTTAGTAAATTTTAATAATCAATTTTATATATTTTAAATGCAATATAATACAAATTTATAAAAATGTTTTCCAAAAAGATTAAATAAATTGAACATAATAAATAAATTACCTGTATTAACTTTTAAATTTCTAATAATAATAATAATAATAAACAATAATAATAATAATAATAATAATAATTCGAATACCAAACTTATGTGTCACATCATGTACATAATGGTTTACGAAAGTTTTGTTTTGTTATAGGCACTTTATTATATCAGTACCTATACCACATAATATGTCTGAAAGCAATGATAAATAATCGATTTTGAGAAATTGTTAGTTGTAAGTTTACGATATAATAATCAAACGTTTAACTTTTATATGAATATAATATATTGTCGAAACTAAACTTTTGATCTTTAAATATTAGAAGTAGACAGAATATAACTATTAACTATATTAATTCCAGGTCATCAACAATATATTAAGATTGTGAATTAATGTATAAAATACAATTAAAAAATATTGAGGATACTCAGCTGTATGGTATATATTGGATGACGAGGGTATTTCGTCATTGAGTAGGTCGCTGTAAATTATAATAATGAGTGTGTAGACATATGAATTGAATAAATAATACATTTATGATACAAACATATGATGAAAAAGGATTCTGCAGTCAATGAGACTAAATTAATAAATAGGTATATAATTTATTTTATATTTATATTAGTATTAGTAATTTATTTTACTAATGTAATAACTAATAAGGTAGGTTGGACTAACTTTTAAAATACCAAAATGCATGTATTATATCACAATTATTAGTATAATATTATTTCATATACGATTTATTACTGTTATTAATTTATAAGTCAATACTGTAAGACGGTATGATTATATGTTTGTGGTTTAAATATTTTTTAAATGGCATTGTGTATAAAAAATAATATTTTTACACAATGGTAAAAACTAAAAAGTTTTAATTCTCTACAAAGTACAAATAATATTTTTTGGTTTCAAACTAAAATTGTTATTTAACGTTCAAAATGTCTAATATAAAATTTCATTTTTTTTTGTTTCTCTTGATTGTTTTAAAAAATATCGATAATCTAATTAGTAAGCCTGGGAAAGTTTATGATAATTTTAACTGAGTTAAGTTAAGTTGATACAAAACATTTTAAAAAGTTTGAAGTTATAGTTATCCTAATTTTTTTTTAAGCTCAGATAAGTTAAAATTTATTTGAAAACTTATAATTAACTTATTAACTCTTAATTCAAGTTATTTTTATTTTTAATATATAAGCAGCTAGTTCTATGGTTTAAAATAGTGAAAAATAGATGTTTATGCAATATATATCTTCATGAATAATTGTATTATATTTATTATTTAATTATTTATAAATGAACAAAATTGGATTTGATTAAAAGTAACTCGTCATTTATTAAGTTTATATTAATAAAAATCAATTAAGTTAAAAATTAAGATAGTGAAAATTTAATTTTAATATGTTAAGTTAAAAAGTTAAAATGAACCTAACTTTTAACTTAACTTTAACTTTTTAACTTGTTTATGCCCAGACTTCCTAATTAGATACAATTTGAAGACAAAATAAAGGCAAACATTATTTAAAAACAATGCATACATCAATCCACTAGAACTCTTATGACAACTTGGTTTTAGAAATTATTAACATTTTATAGTAAACATAAATACCTATATAAGAAAATGTATAGAGCTAAAACCTTAAAAGAGTCAAAATATTTTGACACGCACTTTCAATATAAATTATGGTAAAAATATGGATAATGAAGTTTTAAAACACTGTTAAATTGTTAAAAGTTGTAATAACTTTTAGCAAATTTTTTGTCGATCTTATGATAGAACCAATCACTTGTGCTTAGCATTTAAATTGGGATTCAGTTGTTTTACATTTTTTTTTTAATATTGAAAATTCTTCTTCTGAATAACCAAACTTGTATACTTGTAATTTTAATCTGATAACTTGAAACTTTTGATGTATCATTGTTACCAATACAAATATTTTAATGGACATACAAAAAAAAACATGCATCCTTAACTGTAACACATGTAGTTCATTTCTTAGCAAAAATCTTAAATAAAAAAAACTAATATACAATATTTTATTTATAATATACTTACAATATAAGAATAATATGAAAGTAAAAGTAGGTACATGTATATTGTATATATAATATTACAAAAATCAACGAAATTCACTTAAAATAGACCACATTTGAAATATTATCAATATTTTCTATGGATTTTATTTTATTTTTGACAACGACTATTTGAATACTAAGTATAATATAGTGACAAAAAGCTTCCGTATTTTTTATAATTCTCTAAATTATTGAAGTATTACACTCGCTTTAATAATTTCAGTATATAAATAATAAGTAATGATTGTAAATTATTATTATTATTACGGTCTATAGATGAAAATATTTTATGTATTATGACATTTTGTAAATTTTGGCGAATATAATAATTAAGAAATAATAAAATAAGTGGGCATTAAAAAAAAAAATGAAAGTATTAACAATGAAAAACTGATTTAAAAAGTTACATTTGTAATTTAGTCAAATTTGTATTTTTTAATTGCCTATTCAATATGATAATTATGTAATGTTTGTTCTTAACATTATTGGTCTCTCCTTTTTTTCATAATTAATTCACATTTGTATGCGTTCTAAAGTATTTATGTACAACCATATAACTTACAAAATTTGTTATGTGGGTCTAACCGATGAGCCGGTTTATCTACTTTTCAATAACTTTTTTCTTTCTATTGTTTTGGATAAAGTTGTTGGTGAAGTTTTGAAATCTGATTTGAATACTTATTTAAAAATTATAGTTTGAATTTTACAAATCTATAAATACTTTAAAGAAATTACTAATTTAATTTTCAATTTTCAGAAAAATCCTCTCCAGATGACTATTTAAAAGATTTAAGAATTATTGAAACATAATATGTGACCCTATCTAATACAGTTATTTTAATGATAGACAAAATAAGATTTCGAAGAAAACTATTAAGAACAGGGTTAGAAAATAGGAAAACAGGTAAAAAGAAAATTCCGAGTGTTATGCACTTCAGTATATCAACGAATAGCTTACACTGGAATTTTTATTTACACGTTTTACCTATAACTTATAACTCTGTAAGTTGTAAGCATTCCATAGTCGAATACAATATCATAATAATAATGTATCGTGTTTGTTAAAGAAAATACATTTTACTTTTTACAATGTGTAACAAACATTTTTATTCGTTTTTTGTTGTGTAGGCGTACGTACGAAAATATGTATTATTCGACAACTACAGGAATCATCCAACACCTACAGCGTCGACATGTGTTTAAGGAAATAGGAGAGAAACTCATATTTTTTCGTATCGTTATTTATTTACCCGCGAGAATCGTAGATGTGGCATACATTATTTTAATAAGAATCATTACAAACGCGCGAACAGTACCGTCTCCACCTCCATCACTCTTCGGCTGAAACGATGTGATTTCCCATAATAATACCTACACAAATTATGTACACATGGCGAGCGCCGAGCAATATTATTACCATTATCATTGCAGTAGTTCGTCTTGGTTTCCCAACGGCAAATATTATGTTTTGCATCACTCTGTATAATATACGTCCAGCGAGGCATTTGAATTCCAGTCGTTCAACGGGATCCGATTCTATTTCCCCGGCGAATGACTAATGATGTTATTGTGTACCGAAATAGAGACATATGCGCCGCGGTCGCCTGGAATTCGGCGTTGGGGGGGGGGGGGGAGGACCGCGTGCCCATTTTATTGGCTTCAGCATGCACTTTTTTTATTTTATTTTTATATTATTATTATTTACATTCGTTGTTTTTTTTCCACCGTGACATTTCGCCCGACTCTGTTTGTTCAGAGAGTCACCTCTGCCTTTGGATTTATTTTTATTTTTAAAAACGTACTTGCACATAACATACATACAGGTACCTACGTATTGACAATCCGCGGTATCGGGTGTTCTATATATATATATATATGTTTGAATATTGTATGTGTATGACGTATGTATATAAATCACGGCCATAGACAAGAGTTATCTCCGCGAGGATACGTGTCGGTCGTCGTGAGCCGCAATCAGCGTGTATATACCGGCGGAGTTGACTGCACCTACATACATAAATAATAATATTATGTAGGTATAACTCAGAATCTGAAAAAGTCTCGAAAACAAAATCACCGGCAACGCGATACGAGAGTGAAATCATATTCTTATATTCCTCCTCAGTCACCATCAATACACGTTGTTGTTTTTATTTTAACGTTTTGTGGTTTATTGGAAATCCGAAATGATTTACTCCCCCACTTTCCCCGTTAGAAGAAGTCACAGTCTCTGACTACAGTATTTTTTTTACAAAGATATTATTTTTTTCAGTTTCATCACTGCCCAAGAGACATAATTTATTAGGTACATAATTACATTTCTAGATGACCACAAATATTTCATTTGAGCATATATTATTAATTATTATAGTCGAATCGGCACGAATGAAATATAATACGTTTATAACATACAAATATGTATATTATACTTTAAAAATAATTTTTTTATCAATAATTAAATAATATTAAGATATTACAAATTGAAATCCGATTGATCGATTATTACTTTATTTAATTGAGTATACCTGAATAACTGAAATTTTTTGAATTCCTTAACTTCTCAATTTACATACGTTTCATTTGTTTTCTAAATTGTTACACAAATATATACCAGCTATAATGAGAAATGACGAAAATTCATAAAAATATTCAAAATGTCTTATATGCGGTATGACGTAGTCATTATATTCACTATTCATCAATGAGTGTCACGAGTCACAGTACACAGTACACACCTTTTGTAATTCCACTTTTCTTTCGTCAGTGCTGAGTACAAACCACCTTTAGTCTATTAGACTATAAAGAAACAATCTCAAAACTAACTTGTTATAATACAAGGAGGAGATGATCATTATACTATTGATTCTATTTACTTAGTGTACATTGTAGTGTCACCAGTGTCTTTATGGAAATTACTTGTATTCTATGCAAAATCGCCCAAGTGGTAATTCAATTTTAATTTGGTAATTTTTCCGGAGTTATAGAGGTTTCAGTAAACAAGCCTTGGTGTTGATGTGATTCTTGAGTGTCTGGTCCCCTCTTAATATATACAGATATCGATGTACGGCGGATCGATCGGATGTTAAAACTTTTTTTTCCTAATTTCGCCTGTCATTGTCTAAAATGTCTTCATAGCTCTCTAGTCAGGTTCTTAAATTTGATTTGCTTGACGATAGGTGAAAAAAGGTTTATTTGATGGTTGATCGCGGGTCAAGTTGATGCTACAAGAATAATTGAATGAGTTAGCATCCGAGTTTCTAGAAATACTAGGTATTAGGATTTTTACCCACTTGTTAGTAGTTACTAATACTGGCTTTTTCATGAATGCACCACTTCCACACATTATGTGCGATTACAATATGACGTGTTTTAATACTCTAATACTTTCATAACAATGTACATATTATTATTTTTTTGTTGGGTGATATTATGTTATTATTGGATCACCTGTTTTTTAAAAAATGTTTTTATGTTCATTGTTCAATGCATACCAACATTATTTCACTCAATATTTTTTACTTGTATACCTATGTTATATTTTAATACGTTACCTTTGTAAAAAGCCGACTGGCGTTCATTCAATTGAATGCAAATAAAATAACATTAAAATATTAAATATTATACCACATGGGTACCTAGAATTTAGGTATATTTATAGTTGTTTAACTATAAAATATGGATAGTAACGCCACAAAAAATTAAACCATACATTATAATAGTAAATAGTTTATAGTACAATAATTTCTAACTATCAGATACTTTCTCTTTCTCAATTTCTTCTTATAAAATCGCACTATGGATAAAACCATACAAATTGAATAATTAAAATAGTCATTTTCGACGGTTTAAACTTGGTATTTTCAGTAGGAAATTTTGGATAATCACCTCCTCCATGATCACATATATTTTGTATGGCAACGGAATTGAGTTCTATGATGTTTAAACGTGTACAATAGAATTAAAACAATAGTATTCGTTAAAGTAGTGTAAATTTAAATAATTTGCTCCACGTTCATTAGTGTGAAGTAACACTGGAAAGCCTGTAATTTATTTATGAAGGTACAAAAAACATACTATTATAGAATATAAAAAACTGGAGAAGTCGCTCCGCTGACTGTTGTACAGTAGGTTTCAAGTACACTTACGTTGTTATTGAGTAAGTCACTTAATTGATGTGTTAAATGTGAATTAAAAGGTAAATCATTGCATAATAATATAATATTATGAAAAACGATTTTCAGAGGATACGGTATATTAGCTTATATTTCTGAGGATATTTTATAATTAATTTATATTAAGTAGGTTCTATAAGTAATGTATTTTCCTATAATAAAGTACCGTATTATGTATTTTGAACTCATTTTTTACAAAAACATCACTTAGGTAGTTACTAGTTAGGTATATTTTATTATAAATAATTATTCTAATACTATTTTACTCGTATATCATCCATTGTTATTCACTTATAAGTCAAATCCATGTACTGAAAATGGTGTGAACTGGTTATAGTGGTATACATAGAATTAAATTAGTCTACATATTATGGAAGCTGCAAATTGTGTATAGAAAATAATAATAATATAAAATATATATTATATGTTGGTACATAACACATTAACACTAAAAGGTTCCGAACCTTTCAAATCTCAAAAAATGTATGTTTTATAAAATGCTTTAATGACAATATAATAAACAAAATCGTCGCGGTTCGATCCTCGGCTACCGGGCGGCATTTTTCTCCGGACAAGTCGCGGTGACCGGAGAACAAGTGCTGCCATCCCCCACCCCCGGGGCATGGCAGAAACCTACGGGTGCCCCATTCGAAATTCTGCCAAAAACAAACACACACGTGTTCCCCCCTATCGTCCAAAAATATACAATACAAACCTACAATACAAATCCTACTACAGCTAATGGCCTTTAGTTGCCGAAGCTTAAGATCAATAAAAAAAAAAAAAAAAAAATAAACAAAATCGTAATTAAACCAAAATTAAAGCTTCTGTCTATAAAAAAATATTGTGTTTTCCGATATTTTTACCACTTAAACAACTTAAAAATAATTTTGAATGCCTATAAATTGTATAAAAAAAGTCATCATATTTTAATTAGTTTTTATTGGTTTCCCTTATTGTTTTGGAAAAAATGGAATTTTTTACTTATGATATCCATACGTACCAAATATTGCCAATCAATACCAGAATTTACACTCAAAGTCGATGTTCGAATCATTTGTATTGCTCCAAAAATACACACACTTCATTGTAAAACCACAGTTTTCATCGCTCCACTCAGTATCTAAGATAAAAATCTTCGAAATCAGGGTCAGAATACATAATTGATAATATAATAGTGTGTATACATAATACACATAATATCATATGACCTACATATTAAAAATAAAACTATATAATATACATTTTTTTACATTTTTAATATCAAAACTAAGAATAAGAAAGACTACACAATTTCTATATAAATAATAAATAAGTTTCTAACCACATTTTTTATCGTTTCAATAACTCCTAAGCATTTTAATATTATTGTTATTTTATTTATTTATGAAATCAATAACGAACGATCCCAACGCATTTTAGTTGGGTCACTAATATTTAGGTTGGCCGTTTTGTAGTGGGTAGATTAGAGGTGGGTTGTTAATTTAAATTTGAAAGTCATGAAAAATCACGTTCAAAAATCGTTTCTATTGAACTGTGATGTTCAATTCACTGGTAAATAGTGTATTTATTACATTTTGTGTCAACCAAATGGATTAATTGTTAGGTTTTTAGATTTTTAGTATCAGTATAATTATAATTTATGTTCTTATGTTTGGTTTTGCCTTTAGGCTTTATTGTGTTTAAATATGTATACAAAGTTTTTGAAACTGTGTAGATATTCTATTGGAATGTTTAATGACTTATATTATCATAAATTAAATGAATAAATTTTTAGTATAAATTGAACCTGTGATTTTGATATCAGTAATCAATAGTATCGAAATATAATTATATTTATGTATCATATTATATTATAAAATATAAATACAAAACTATATAATGAGTGTTATATTTTGTACTGTTGATTTGCTATTATTATTTTTATTTTTTGCCAATTTCACTTCGAAAGTAAACACTAAACATAATATATTTTTTAACTTCTATGTAACCTATAAGTTATAACCTACGTGTAGTATACCTAATATATACCCAAACATCAGAATACGGGTTTTGCTGTACTAAAAACAGATTACAGATAAAAAAAAACTATCGTCGTAAGACCAATACATATAGGGTTTTCTCAGAATCTAAAATGTAGAATATAAAAACCTAAATAATTACAAAGTCAGTAATGATATTAAATTTAGTTTAGCATTTTATTTGAAAAACCTTATTGTGTTATTTAATATACTTATTAGTTATTACCAAAGTAAAAAATAAAAAAAAAGTTAAAATTAGGTAGGATAGATTTAGCTCCAAATGTATGTACAAAAACAAATATTCATATAATAATACCAAACTTGACGTGTGACCACCTCTTTTAATAATTAATAAAATATTTATTTTACAAAATAATTGGCTATTATTTATTTAGGCACCTATGCAATTGGTAATATTTTTATGTTGAAAGTTAGAAGTATAGTTAGAATAGTATATAGCAGTGTTTCCCAATCTTTTTACTACCACGGACCCATATTTTATAGGCCGTGGACCACCTCAATTGTACGAAAACTAGGAAGACCTTATTTTTTATGCTCATTAACAAGTATAATACGGTTCCTCAATAAGTCGTCATGTTTTTCGCTATTTAAAAAAAAATGGTACCGTGGGCCACCCATGGCTGGTCCACGGCCCACTGGTTGGGAAACACTGGTATATAGTATCAAAATATAGCTTGGTCTATATAATATTATAATATAATACATAAAAATATAATTAGAAAACCCGTAGTCTGGTTCTTAAGCTTTATTATATTTTCATTTACAAAAAAATAACTAAAATCGATTTTGTTAAAACTTAAAAGTGGTTATGCTATAAATTTCTCTATATTGTATTTTTTGTTTTTTTTCTTTAAGTTTAGGGAAACTAATGAAATAATAAAAAATATGATTTGTCTAAAGTACCAACTAGATACAATTTTCAATCGATAAATAAGGTTACATGAAACTTTTGGAGCAGTCGTTTTAGTAGAAAAAATAACAGCAATAAAATAAACATATCATTGTAAAAGAAATATACATTTTTCACTTCGTTGAAAATCTAAAAAAAAATACAAAAATGTGCAGCAGTTGAAAAAGTAAGCTGTTTGATCATTTTTAATAAACTTTCTATAGGATTTTATACTTTTATATTTCAATTTAAAACTACTTTTTATGCTTGTCATCATGTTAATTATAGTGTTAAACATAATACATTTGTATTTAACATAAATTAACTTTTTTTTAGATAATACATTTAATTCATAGTCCTATATTTCCATAAATTAATGTAAATCACTTAATATGAAGGGGTTTTCTTAAAAGACTTTTAATTTGATAAAATATTTCTTATAGAGAGTTGTAATCAATTTCGAATATTTCCTTGAAATAAAAATCTACATTTCTCAATTTAAGATTTTATTTTGATTTGTAATTAATATTAAATATTTAAGCCCGTTGAATTTTGAACTATCATGTGCAAGTTAAATATCAAGAGCATATTCTTATGCAACGAACCATTTTTTTTACAGCTGTGTGAAGGTTAATTGCACGAAAAAAAATATTTTTGAGGTGGGATTATACCTATTTACGAAAATAAAAAGCATATCAGTATAAGGACAATAGAACATTGTATACGTTACTAATAATGTTGCTCTTATAGCCTAAAAACTATAATGGCAAGGTCAATGTAGGTACCTATATCTACCTACCTACGAGTAGCTGGTATATACGTATATTTTGTGGATATAATTAATTTATATTATCATTTTTAATAATCACATGCAATGACAGTATAACACTATATCCGTGAATACATTGTTGTATTGTTACGTTTGAAGTGTATCATAATGAATAATGAAAAAAATAATTAATTTACAAAATGTTGCGTAGGTACATCGCGGTACCTACCGTATATGTCGTGAAATATGAAATATGAAATTTTACTATTATGCACAATGCACATTAAGACTGTAATATGAAGAAGTTACACTCATTTTACTACATTATATTTGGTTTTGCTTTGACCTTGGTGCTTAAGAAGACTGCATCATGACGGTCGTTATGTTTATACCTAAAAGTTCGCGAAGATCTAAAATAATTGACATACGAAAACAGAAGTTTTCCATATTATAACGACGATAATATTAGTATTATGGTCAGAATTCCACATAATATTATAATAAGTTATTAAACTCTGTTTATAATTATTAATTATTATACTCCAATATTAGTGGTTGGGTTAAGTCATCAGGCCTGCATGTTATTATTTGAAGTCATAATAATTTTTTTTTTTTACTCGAATATAAAATGTTTTAATCTGCTGTAATTTATTAATTGGTATTTAGGACGGTCATCGGGTCACGTATTATAATATGGGAGATCCCTATTACACCTACCTGTACAAAGGACCGAATTGATCTTTATAACATTATTGTAATAATATTTTTATTCTGATAACGGTTTTAATAGCGGAATTTATATGGTTTTAAAAAATATCATAATCATTCTCCATTAGCTAATATAATACATTATACGAGCGCAGTAAAGTGACAAACGGTAATTGCTGCATAAAATCGAGAGGAAAAAATGTTGTCAAAAATCTTTTCCAAAGGTCATTAAATATTTCGTTTGCTGTTTTTATTTTTATTTTTAGTATGTCATTTAAATTAAAGTGTAAAATGTCCGAACGCCCAAAATGTGTCGTGCGTGAATAAATTGTGCTGTACATATTATTGTGTCATTGTGACGTAGGTAAACAAGTAGTCTACGTAATTGTGTTGTCAAAAAAAAAAAAAAATACATTGGACATTAAGTATATGTATTATAATTTGGAATCTATTATTTCTGATGATATAGTTATCTAATATTCGTTATTACACTTGTAGAGTCGAACACTTGTCACAGTGTAAGTAAAAATAATTTTGCCATATTTTTCATAACATTATACACTGTATTTGTGATTCTGATCATCGTGAATCGTTTTATTCCTGGAACTAGTATAATATCATCATACGAATTCGACACGGTTTGTATTCAAAAATCTCAATACAAATCTGTATATTTTATACATCAAACATATTATTCTAAAGTAGAATGGTCAATATTTTTGAAGCAAAGTCGAAAATTTAAATACCAAAATACCTAACTAATAATTAAAAAAAAAAAATTTTTACTATTTTAATCATTCTTATAACATGTAGGCACGGTATAGGCAACTACAAGCACGTAAATGTAATTTTTGTCGAATACAATATATTTATAATAACTTGATACAAAATTCTAAAAAAATGAAATCGAATACTATTTTCATCACCACAAAACCACATTATATATTTAGATGTTATTATATCTATATATGACAATTACTATCTATTAATTATTAAATTAATATATTATTATTTATTACTATACTTTTGATGATCAATATTGCAGTATTACGTTTCAATTAACATGTGCTTTTTCGGTTAGTGTAATTTAGTTTTCTTCAGTTGGTAATATGTGTTCTTACTTATTTTAGATGACGGTATTTATTCTGTTACCTAGATAAATAAGCTCTTTTTGACTGCGCAATGATATTTAACAAAAACTATTGCATATATCTTTTTTTCAGATTCTAAATTTATACCCCATTAAGGCTTTAGGTGTCATAGGTCACCTCATCAGTCGATAGAAATGTTCAGTTGTACTTCTTGTTTGTGCGTTTGCTTGATTACTCTTCAGTTTTTGAAGAGAAAGAAACATTTTTATTTCAATATTAACTTTTGAAACAAATAGAGTTTCTTCATAAAAATTCTCGGTCCATCGACCTAGGGTAGATTGCTTAATAGTCTAATAAATTATCATAAAGTCATTTCATCTGGATCTTATATTAGTTATAAGAATAATAAACAATAAATTAATAAATGAAAAAGTAGGCAATATTTTCAAATTGTATTTTGGATTACAACACGATAATAATACGCCATTGGATGGGTGGTAGAAAGGGAAGAAGGATGACCCGGGGGGGGGGGGGTGCCCGTTATAAGCCACTTCTCGTGTATATTTTAATCTACCCACAACTATACCTATACACCACTGGATGTCTGGATGTATTTGTATAATGTATATAACCATTATAACCACAAGCCTTAACTATGTATTATTATTAAATAACCGTCCGAAGTATCCCGTGGGACTTATGTAATTTGGCCCAAAAACAAGCCCCCCCTCCCCAAAAAAATAAAAAAATGTAATTTTCGCCATATCTAAAAATTAATTTTGGTAATTTTCTCCACTTTTTAAGGTTGTAGTTAACGCCACACAAAACTAAATAAAAGGGCATTAAGTAATCTGTACCATCGTGTACCAACAAAAATTGTAATTGGCGCCCTTGTTTACCTTATTAAAATTTTAATTTACGCCCCTTTAAAATAACTAAATAATTTTTGGTTCATATTAAACCCCACAAGTCATGTTTATACCGAAGTTAGTTTTAAATTCAATTTGAAGTTTAAACTCCGGTTAGGAACTAAAAAGCTAATACGGTTGAAAGCGAAAAGCATTCATCCCGATCAATGTCGTTAAATATTATACTGCGAGATTTACATCAGTGGTGGAATTTCAGTTTTTGAGAGGGGATTAAACATTTTGACCCACTCATAATAAAACTGAAATAAACTCTCCGTAACAATTAAATTATATTTATAATTACATTTTTATCTCAATAAAAATAGTCTTCTTTTAATGTCTACAATTGAAACGTCGAATAATGGTTAATCAAAACGAGTATATATTCCATCTACAACCATGCGATATGCTTTTGAACTCTTCTATTATCTAATATACATACATCAGAAATACATGATATGCAGATGATACCCTACAATTATTTACATATTAATACGAGCCACCAATCCCGGTGAAATTTTATTGGGCAATGATATGAATCGTGTTTGCGGGCTTGTGGTTCAAAACTAGCGCAACACCAGCTCATACCCGTCCCGGTAGCGGCCCTCTAGTAACAAGGGTTGGCGAATGCCTACCCTGCCTCCACCCAAATCACGTCACTGATTGACATGTTTGCCCCTCATTGTCCCAATCCCCAATAATTTAGTCATTAAAAATCTAATTTTTGGAATTTTTAAGTATGTTTAATGATCAATAATCATATTTTCACATTTTAGATTTTTTTTACTACCTATTTAAGTTGATACAATACCGGCCGTTTATTCAATTTTTCATATGATAAATTTTCTATGTGTGTGCATGTGGGTCGTATAAATGTGCGAGTTGTAAGTGATCATTAGTTTGAGTGACTGTGTATAAAATAAAATAAATAGCAGAGCGTTTCGGGCGTTTCGGCACGCGCATGCACATGTCAATAACGTGCAACACAAATATTTGTTATTTTGTTTTTTATTTGGTCATAAGTATTAATATTTGTTTATGCATATTGTGTTAATAATCATTATAAGGCTAAACTTCATGACTTTGGACTGGTGAATTTTAATTATTCTGAAAATAGATCTTATCTACTTGATTTGTCAATAAGTGATCGATCGATGATTTTTTTTCCTAGTACTAAAATCTAAACTATTATACGTTTAAAATAAAAATTATAAGTATCCCGACTTTAATAGTTGAAAGAAAAATGCCCACATTGATTAAAAGTAGCTATAATAAATCACAACATTAGAGCAGTTTTCAGAAATAAGATCTGACCACCCAAAGCTCCACACTGTTGCCTCGCTTTTTGGTTTCAATTAGGTACTACATTTTTAAATCAGTATCCAATCCTTACGA
The DNA here is from genome assembly GCF_001856785.1 of Myzus persicae. Taxonomy (NCBI): domain Eukaryota; kingdom Metazoa; phylum Arthropoda; class Insecta; order Hemiptera; family Aphididae; genus Myzus; species Myzus persicae. Next base: position 691,876 of record NW_019102723.1, on the reverse strand, counting down.
ACTAAGAACTAAGAAGTGTCTTGCGGATATGCGATTTTCTGATTTTCAAATGAGATTTCCTCTTTTTTTTTACTTATTCAGTAAATATTTTTTTTTTTGAAATTGTAAACCAAAATTTGAAGGAGTAGCATTGAGTTATTTACATTATGTAATTACTAAAGGTAAAAAGTTTATGATAATGGATTTGGAAGATATAAGAGTTTATAATGGTTTGAAAACGTCAGTAATCTTCTCATTATTATTTATTAGTGTTAATCTATAAAAGTTCTTAACTTGTACATTGAAAGTGCAAGGTGCTCAAGGCCTCAAGTTTTCTTAAGTGATAGCAATTGGATTCAAATTGTAAACACCTCAGAAGGCTTTATAGTTTATATTGTGCATTCTTTAGACCAATATTGAAATATATACGCTACCGTGATCGTTGTGCCCGTATTGCCCTGCGATGAAGAATATAACATTTTATACCTCTATAACACATAGAGCAGATATTGCTCGCGTAATAGCTTCAAACGTCCTTGCACGAAAGAATATTTCGCTGTACTTACCACTCAATGGACGGTTCATTTAAATGGCTTCGAACGCCTGTGGATGTCATCAACGCTACGCGAATAATGTCCACTCGCTGGGTAAGTATGTTGCTATTCCATTCCGTTCTCTATAATAATATGTGATATTCATGTGTACAACAGTACAACAGTAATAATATGTCGTCCAATTCCAATTATAGAACGCGAAATGTGCACGTCATTCAACTGTGCTTCCATTACAATGTACGTATTATGCTGCTGCAGTATATAGCGTCCTGCGTAGTGACGCGAAGGATTTTGCCTCTGAAAAGTATTTATAAACCCCGTCATAATAATATTGTATGTTTACCATACACGTACAGTGTAGGTGCCTACAACTTGTGTACGATAGGTTTGCTTGTCTGGAATAAATAATAAAAACACGCCATCGGCACTCGATACAAATTATTATAGTGAAAAATAAAAGGTATTAATGTGTTTACACGTGTAAGTCCGACTGAAAATCCGATGAATTTTGTGCTCACGTGTAAAAAGATTTGTGTAAACTAAAATTATGAATTGAAGAACTTTTTAGCAAAAAATAATTTATGCGTACCTATTAGGGAATATTATTTATATAGTTTAGTTTATTAGGTGCCTACCTATATTATGTTAATAAATATTGTTAACCCGTACCATTAAAACCTACCTATTAATCGACTATCCTTCGGGCTCCAGCACAATCCCCTTTAGCCCCCAGAGACGTCTCAAACGGACCTGCCGTGGCCTAAATATTTACTAATTTAATCTGTCGAGTGGCAGTACTGAGAATTCAGCTATTCTCATCACTTTAAACATGTAATCAAAATGGGTTATTGTATTCATAATGTATAGATGTTATATATTGTTTATCTCTAAAAAAATAATATATTATGCTAATAAAAATAGTTATTTACATAGCTACACTAACACGAACATTAATATAAACATATTTTTTTTATATTGATAGATTTTTACATGTCGAAAAACGGAATGTTCAAATCGAAAATGTGTTGTTAGTATTGGTGAAAGTATCACCAGGACATGTAAAATGAATCCACTAAACCTATTGGTTGCTTATAAAAGAATAGGTAGGTATACTACATTCAAATTATTGATAATTATAGACAAATACAATTCACTATTCAGTATATTTTCAGAATCAACTAGACCCTTGAATTGTTTTTCTCTTAAATAATTAAATTGTTAGATAATACCTACTGGCTACTGTAAAGAATAGTTAATACATGAATATATTTTTTTCTTTTAACTAATAGCACAGTACGAATATTTATGATTTTTATTCATAGCTAATTATATATATTTTTTAAAATAGAATAAATAATTAAAATACAATTCTTATACTGAAATAATAATTGTACATTTAATTGAGGAGTGCAACAGATCGATGAGTCGTTTATAATATACCTAATACCTGTATACAAAATGCAAAAAAAATAATAATTATAAAATCATTTGTACTGTTTTCTATGAGTTTCAAATTATTTTCGAAAGGCCCTGATTAACGCCTATACAAATTTATGATATCAGGAGTAGATAATTACATTTTTTTATATCTTAAATTAGAGTAAAAAGTAAAATAAAAAAACGATTGTTCTATAGTTTGTGTCTAACTAATTTCTAACAAAAACTAAACAACTGTTTTAGTTTTTTCTAATATGGAGAATATTGAAGATGGTAGTTTTATAAGCATAGTATCCGGTTTATACCTATACTTACCTATCAACAATTTTGTTACGATAAATACAATTTTTAGTTCAGTTCCATGAAAATTTAATAACATTTTTGGTAAAAACACATCTAACAATACAAAATATAAATAATTGGATCATTAAGAGGATTTCAGACTTTCAGAGTAGTGTTTGCTTTCTCTCATTGGTCCACCTCAACATAGACGAAACGCATTCACTTAAAAATAATTTTTTTTTTTTTTTATCTTAGAGTAAAAGAGTAAAATCTATATAATAAGAGTTACAAAAATAATAAAGAATAATATTTTTTAAGATAATATGACATACCAATTTGTCAAAATTTTGTCTTGAAATTATTTTATATCCATTTAAATTTAGAATTTTGTTTTTTAAATAAAATAATACCTAATGAACTTAATAATATTTACAATATCCATTCATTAATATTGCACATATTGTAACTGAGTACACCTAATATGTTTAAACTTGAAATAATTATTACACTACTCTTATTTGTTAAATTATTTATATCTAGTCACACTTGAAACAATTAAATGAATTAAACAATTTCCAATTTAATTACATTATTAGAAAATTTTTATCATTTTTATTTTTTTAAATTAAAAGCTGTTATTATTCCTGTGACGCAATAACTTCAACTTGGGGAATGAACAAATTTGATTTTTTTATGAACAAATAATACGATATATTATTCTCAATTATGAAATATTGCTGCATATTCTCTCCAAAATAATATGTTTTAATATGCAAAATCAATTTTTTTATACAAATTCTATAATTATTAAGTGGTCCCAATTTTATCTCTCAGTTTGCCCAATTAAGTTACCATAGTACCTATTATGTAAAATTCTCAAAATCCGAAATCTAATTATTATTAGTTAAACCTTAGATTTTTTCCGATTTAGTAGATTGCATGGCTATACCTTTTACTCTTTCTTAAAAAGAGTCTTAAGTGATTTATTAGGCTTCATCGTTAAATAAATATTTACTATCAGGCAAAAATTATACATTGACTAATGGAAATATAAATTTGAAAATTGTATTTTTAGCGATAGCTACCAATAATATATAGTATTATCTCCGAATAAGCGATTATAAAAAAATTAAATCGCAATGAAAAATAAATGGTTTTTGATTATATAGTGAAATACAGTGAGGAGTTTCAAGGACAGAGCCCCTATTGTATATAATTATTATGTATACTATTTTCGCATTAATATTATATAATCCATAATGTAGTAAATAATATAATGGTAGTGGGCTAAGTGCCTCATTTACCAAATACAAGACGTAATATATAAATAATTACTATTTTTCAGGAATATTATATGGAGAGAGAAAGAGGGACGACAAATGGTACCATAAAAATAGGAAGGACAACAAACTGCACTATTACCTCTTTTGTTATGGAGTTAACAGTCAACTAGGAAAGCTATTGAGTTTGTTAGGATTAAATTTGCATTAAGTATGATTGAGCCCTCTTTCGATCGTACAAACGACTTAATATTGACTGGCCATCATATGAGATCATCACATGGGTTACTCAAAGAATTTTGGTGGATACATTAGTATTAAACATTTTTCATTGATCCGATTGGGAATCATCTAACGAATCTTGATGGATTCCCCCTCCCCCGAGATATAAGTGCCAGTTACATCACTGCACTTACAAATTAAATACATATTTTATAAATAAATTACCGACTAGAGTTTTTTTTCAAACTATTTAAGTTATACTTGTCTTAATACGTTTTTCTGAGTTTTAAATAAATTATAATTTACAGTAATTATTATGTCCATAATAGGCACACCCCCACCGTGGCTAAACGAAATGCTTACATAATTGGCAGGGATGTATGTATGATTAACGATAACATAATATTTCATCTTAATTTTCTTGGCATTTTTGAAAGCTCTGATCATATACCTATACAATATATTATATTATGTGTAACATGATCTAACGTCGATAGATATAGTATCCCAATAATAATATAAGTTATAACTCATTTATTGTATTTTTATTTTGCCTTAAAAGATGCTGATTGTATTTTTATGCAAGTGGAAATGCTGTTGTTTGTTTGAATTTCCGATGAAAAAATTGATGTCAAGGATATAGCTAAAAAAATGTAAGTTATTAAAGACTGTACATAAGCAGGTTTATCAGCGATTGTTTATAACTGTTATGATAATGTACCATCTATACAACGCTTTGCCTATAATACTTTAAGCACGATACTCAAAAAGAATACGGTGTATAGGATACCGTGGAATATACAAATGACGCGATGGTGCCATTATTCAACTTGTAATAGGTATCTGTATTTTGTTAAAACAAACGTAGCCATGTAACAAATTTTTTTGATGTTTGAGAAACAAAAAAAAAAAAACAAAAAATCGTTATTATGCCGATCGAACGTGCATTATGTGAAATACATTTGCTCCGGCGAACTTCTCTCGTATATATGTTTAGCATGATTGAAACACACGTTTTACGGGTGAAAAATCTAAAATTGCGAAGGTGAAATGGGTTTATTATACGCTACGAGTATATAATTTATTTTATGCAAGAGCAATAATACGTTTCGGATGTTTGCTAAGCGCGTGCTTATCGCGGTAGTATTTTTATTTTTATACAACAAAAATTCTCTGAGAAACTACACAAATACCTTCGATACAAATCTAGTTTAAAATATAGTAGTCGTATTATATTCGTCGTTTGAAAGGAAAAACAAATTGTCTTCATATTATATGCGTGGTGCTGTACATACGCTCGCATTACGATACTCAAGCATAGGTGAGCTGGTGTGAAATTGAATAAATAATATGTATTAAGGGAAAAATATGCTTAGGTAGAAAAATTGAATTAAAAAATATACTACAAACCTAATATTATAATGTTAGATTATACTATTGAATAATAGACAAATAAAAACTTTTTCAATTTTATATGTATTATTAAATTTATCGATTTTAATACGGTATAGGTGGATTATAATCTGCAGCTCTTAAACTCATATTCTTACACTTCAATTTAAATAAATTATTCGCAAAATAGGAGTTTTTTTTGTATTTCCTTATTTTCGTATGATAATCATTGTAGACGTGTAGGTGTAACACAGTATTATTAGGTAAGTATGGAAAAATAAATTGGTTAAATGTATGAAATTATCTAGATAGGTACTACTCGATAACTCGTCTTAACTCTTAACGATAGTCACTCTTATTTAAACATGAGATAACCGTTTATTTAAATAAATTAAAACACTAGGTATATTATAATTAAAAAAATTATACCTAGGTATACTACAATTTAATATTTTTTAAAATAATTAAATTTATGACAATCACACTCTTGAATGATAAGCCTATAGGTTAGGTGGTTAAAATGCAAACTACAACTTTGGTTTAATCTACCGTTATGACCATATCGCATTAAATGTCATCATGCTATATATTTTTTTACACTTCGTAGTTATTTCACATTATTTTTAAATGTATAAGTATAATACCTGTGTTGTATTTATGAATGGCTTACATAATCTTGTGGGCGAGGAAGCAGCTAGTATGACCTCTTACATCCCGCAGGGTATACACACTTAGGCGAATTTTATCATTGCATTGATATAAGAACGGAATAAATTAAAGCAAATAAAACTTTGTTAGGTAACTACATGTTGTTTTAATATTTAAAATGTATATATACATCATGGTCTACAGAAAATCAGGAACATACACGAATAGGTACATATTATTATAGTTATCATATTAAATTGTATGCTCAATCTGGGAGAGAATACTGTTATAATTATTGTGTAAAGAGAAGTTGTACCTACATAATAATATTATGTTAAAGGTTAATCAGGAGTTTATAGACCAATGCTTGTAAACGCCATCATGCGTAATTGATATAATACACACACATAATTCATATTTTGTACGGATACTTTTTTTAAATTTAAAAATGTTGAGCAGACGTTAAATTTCAAAACAATTTATCTGCACACAATTACTAATGATTAGTTATTTATTATATTTATGAGCTTATCGACTAGTGTTTAGTATTATATACATACATAATTATTATGGATGTTATTAATTAATATATTTTTTTTCCAATTTATTATGACTATGTTATAATATACGTTATTGTACTGAAACTGACCATCCGAAAATGTAATTTATTATTATTTTTTCCACATCATATTTGTAATCATAAAATGTGTTTAAATATTGTTACAAAAAATAAAATCTTTGCAGCGACAGAGCCATATTTTACAAGACACAGGTAGGTACACCTGTAATAATTACATATTAAATTTAAGATTAAAGTGTGAATTATTATGTAAAATTAATATCGGAGAGCGTTGTTTAAATTTCAGTGGCAGAGGGTAGCTGCAGCTGATGTATAGTTAACAGAAACGTTGTAATAGGTTAGATAAACTCGCGTTCAATAGGACTAGGGGATATGCTATTTGCAAAGCTTTACACCAATATCAATATGTTTATGTATATCGATAATAGATTTTAATATAATATATTGTATGTTATACGGTAATGTTATGTGCGTGCGTGTATAACATAATTAAACCTAACCTAACTGTCCTAACTATAGGGTTGTAGTGGACGGCATTTTCGAGTGGCGTTTCGAACATTAAATGTATGTATTAGGATATTAATATATTGGTGATAGGACGGACAGCGATGATCGCAATCGAGAATCGTGTATGTAGTTAGAAACTAATTTGACGACTGAAAGCAGTGCAAAACGAAGAGAACATGATGGGCAAACTACATAATATGTATTATAATCATTATAATAGCCCCCTCCCCACGATATAGGTAAGTACGTACATAGTGCAGGATTTGACAAAGTGTACCTATATATGTTACGGGCAATGTGGAATACCGGGCAATGTGTACATTAAAATGTTCAATAAAATTAATAATGATTGTTTAAAAAAAAAATCAATACTATAAATAGATAATGATTATAATTTATTATAATAATAAAAAATAATATTAGTTGGTAAAAAAAAATCGTGATTTACATTTCCCGGGCAGGACCACATTGCTTGTAACATATAAACTAATACAATGCACAATGCACTTGGACACATTGTCATATTTAAAATTGACAATTTAAAACAACAGAAGAAAAATGTTTATGTTGTTCTCCTTTTTCTCTATTCAATGCAATGAAATAGTATATACATCATCGATTTTCTCTCGGCTGATTGTTTTTTTATTATATTTTCATTTTAAAGTTGCTTTTTCATAAATTATAAACTCCGAGTACTGTGGTGTTGATGGTGATGATGATGACAACGGTGATGATGATAATGATGATGTATTTTAAAGGGAGCGAGTGGTGATAAAATCATTTTAACAAGAACCCGAGCAAACGAGATAAAATTACATAATATTTTAAAAGGCAACGACGGTGACCGGAGGCGTCCAAGAAATTATATTGATGCGAATTATTCGTTAAAAATCCGTTTCCGGTCGTTTCGCAATGAAATATGTATTGTGTTGTCGAGGTCAATACATAATAATATCTTGTTGTCGGTAGAACGAAAATAACATTATTATATTATAATGGTGGACAAAATTAATAATAATCAGTCACCGCAAGAGAGACACGTGCACTACCGGCATTCTTCGCGATCAAAAGGGTTACTGCGGAGGGACTCGTTTATTATTATTATAATATTATGTCCTATCGGTTTGCCGCAAGTTTGACAACTATTTCCGCGCCATCAAGGCCACTGCCGCCTACAGTGCTAGAGGCAGTATAATGCGCAGCACATACCGTCTATATACAATAAGACGTGTTTATACCATAATAAAATATTGTTTGTCCCGCAGCGACGATCCAACTTACCATTTTAACCGCGGTAGCGGTGGCTCGTCGACCGTCTCATAAATCGTTCAAAAACTTTGGTTTACCCGTCAATCGGGATCGGAATGAAAATATACGCTCGTCGCACAGCGAGCTGCAGTGAACCGAAAGAATAATTCACACTCATGCCCTCAACTTTTTGCCAAACTTCCGTAGCCCAAACTTCACGCACAAAACGCAACGTCTTATCTCATATGCGCTCCCGTTATTTTCTTTATTTTAACTCAAAAACTGAAACGTTCACAAGTATTCCGAACCGACTCTTCCATTCTCTGCAGCTCAAGTATATTGTGTGTGCATAAATAATAATACATATCTGCTGTACGTTATCTGAGCACATAGCGTTCATGATATGACTTCATAAATCACATATTCGTATATTATTATATATTATATAATAATAATATTGTACAATTGTGTGTTTCGTAATAAACGTAAATTATGGTTTTTGAACATAGGCGCCATGTAGACGGGTGCTCGATCGGACACCCATTGAAATTTGTTTGGGGTGCTGGGCACTCCATAAAAATTTGGATAAAATTTCATTAATAACTAATAATGTTCATAAAAAAAAAATATATTTTGAGGAAGGTTAACGAAAATCGATTTATAATATTATTATAGGATAAACCAACAGACAATTCGTGTATAGAATGGGACGTTTCAGTATGTTTTTTCGTGTAGTCGATGATAATTTAGAAATATCTGAACTGTTTGTATGGTTTTTTGATACAACCGACTATCTAATTTTCTGATTATTTAGATTTTATTCTGATATTCTAATTACATTTAAATTATAATTAACAAACTGTTTTAGTCAGTGTTATGGCGGCATTGCAAATGTGAGTGGCAAATGTACCTATGCAATATCATTATTATTAAGAATGGATAGTATTCCACACTATTTTTTAATGTTGGAAGGGGTGGCTTTTTATTTAGAGCACCCAATGATTTTTTGAAATCTTGGCGCCTATGGTTTGGAGGGTTGTGTTAGGTGGTATAGCCCACGAACTAAAACCTTTCATCATTTTCTGTGCTGCCTTTAAATTAATTTAAGAGGTACTCGAATATAACTAAAAGTATTGCGGGACTTATCTAGGTATAAATGTAAATTTATCTTTTATCATAAGCAGATAAAATTAGTCAAGAAAATTGATTTATACAGTCGTTATTTAAGATGAAAATCGTCCTAATCTAGATAATTTTATTCAGGTATTTTAAATGATTCAACTGTTTTTTTATTAATTCTTTTATACAATAAGAAGTAGGTACCTAAAAAATGGAGCCAATAAGGGATTAATAAATTGTATGACTATACTACCTGCATACACCTATCAAGATTTGTTGACATACTATTTTAATGATTTGATTTTCATCAATAAATTAATTTTGACTTATGAACCATTATGTAAATAATTATGTGTATTTTATTTTATATTTTAAATATAGACACTAGGAATGAGTGCCACAATCATAAACATATTAAAAAATATCCGAAATCGTAACTAGATAAAAATGTTTTTTATCTTTATTTGATTGTTCGGTATCAAATGTAATTTAATGTGAACTCACCACTGACAATATTATAATAATAGTCAACGATATTGGAAGATAAAACGAAATAATCGAATGATTGATAATAGAACACTTGATAATCAAATACACGCAAGATACTAATTTTGGTGCAAATTACAAACACTAATTTTGACTACCTACCTACGATGGTGCAAATTATACATACCCTTATTTTGGTTCAAATTATAAACGCTATTTTCGTCTACCTGAGGTGGTGCAAATTACAAGCTTTCCTCCTGAGAACCTTACAGGTACCAAAAGGGCCAAAAGGCCACAATTGTGTTACTAATAAGGTATCTATCTAAGATATAATAAATCAAATCGAAAATAAATTCAGTTTTTATTAAAAATACGAGAAAACAAAATATATATATATTTTTATTTTTAATAATTAATCGAGTTGGTCCGAAAGATTTTATTCGATATTTAAAACTATATCATTATTGAGCTTTCATTCACTTATATAATATGTATATTATAATATTATTATAATACTGCTATAAATAAGTTGTACCTGTGACATAGACGATATAAGTATACCTTAATCATAATTATTATATTATTTCGCTGATCGTGGATAAAAGTTCTGAGGGCCGCTGCAACTGGGACGTTTGACGTGTTTCAGACTTTCAAGGTTAAAATAAACTAAAAAAAGGCAAAAATTATTCCGATATTATTTCCTTTATGCTGCGGAAAACAACTACAGTAGCAAAAAAAAAAAAAAAACGTTTTAATTAAAATAAAAATTTCGAATAGGTAGTGAAAATTATTAAATCACGTCGTCGTATCGTAAAATATTGTAGCAAAGACCGAACGGTGTTCACGCCGTAAATCACAGCATATTGCTATATTTCGTTACAGCACCGGGTATACATTTCTTAGAGCTACACGATCTCTGCGAAAATGTTTCTGAGCTCATTATATGAGACTCAAAATCACTCTGATATAGATTTTCCACATATAGGTGTCAAACTATCAAACTATTTGTGTTTATAGTAAATTATAATTTTATTATGATTCATCGATAAAATTATGTTTATTGTTAATACTAGAATACTAGATACCATACCTAATATTAAATATGATATTTAAAATGCAGGTAGGTTCCTACTACCTATACATTAAATTATGTTGTATAAAAATAAAATATTACTTTATTAGTATGAATTCCTATAGGTACAACCGTATTCATGTACAGTGTAGTGTACAAACAATAATTTATATCTACTATAGGTATGCAGATTTATTATGAAAAGACAAATAAGGTCTATATTATGGGCTTCGAATTATCAATATTGTTGGTTATGGATTTATGACAATCTATGGCCTATGTGTCTATGAGGATAAAAATTTCAAAATTATGACTTCAGACTTATTGTTATTTTTTAATGTACGAAGTTCTTAATATTGATATAACAGTCAAAAACAGTATTAATTATCAAATCACAAATACCCATTAATCTTAAAAGTAATAAAATGAAAGATCTCTAAATACACAAAAATTTGCACTACCTAACATTTATTTCAATCATTTTGCTCTAACTCGAGGTAATAATATTGATTTAAAGCTTAACTAGCAATCGATCTAATCTTAATCCAAACAAAAAACATAACTCTAGACTTATTATAATATTATAATAGATATTTTAAAGCTAAGTTATGCCCAGATAAAGACTATTATAGTGACATTGCTGAAATCGGGTTTTGTCAGACGTCGCATCCGCTTTTGATTTGGTCACACTTGAAGATTTATTATTATAACCATACAATATTACGTAAACATAGAGCATGCGCCCGAATGTTAAAAATAGACGCGGAATATTATAGTATTATACGTATCATACAAAGATTATCTGAGGGCTTACAAATTTATTATTTCCAGCACAATGATACTACGTACTATATTATTATGTTTTTCGCTACTACTATGAATATTACTTTGGTTGGGGAAAGTATTGTTAAATAGGTAATACATTTTTTTTGCGCTGTACCCTAGAATAATTCCAATGAACACTAGCGCTGGAAAAAAGTATGTAACATATGAAAAAAATGCGTACCATCAAATAATTGTTGAAAACTGTTTCCTTTGGGATGTCGTGAAACAATATAATATGACTCGGGAAAGATCTGGAAAGTTAAAAATTATAATGACGTGGCTCAAATGCTCAAATCACCTGTAGACAAATTAAAGGCGAATGACCACTAGAAGCTTATTATAGGGTCTTATGGACGCCATTGTTTTTTTTTTTTAATATTACTCAAACGAGGTGAACGCAGGAAAAATTTTCCCAATAATAGGGGGAGGGGTTAACTTCTCACCAGCGTTCCCTACTGTATACAGTACACTATTGTATTGTATATGTATATAATACTATATATATATAGTACACACTAGAATAATACATAACGTTGAACAATATCTAAAAGATTGTGATACAAATTCATGAAAATAACAAACACACAAAATATTTGGCCAACAATTGTCAAGAATATATTTATCAGATAAAATGAATGGGTAGTTATTAATATTATTATCATTACTTTGAAAATCATTACATTTTTAGAATACATTTTTTAAACTTTTTAGATGGATACATGTTTTTTTTAAATTGTTTAAATTTTTAAATTTGTATACCCTTATATTTATTGGGTAAACAACTGTTTACTTTTGATTTTTAATTCTACGTTGTGGTATTGATTTTGCGGATTGTGTATTCAGTATTGTAGACTTATTGTTTTTAACTGCAAAACAAACACATACCTAAACTATAATTTTTGCGGTTTATCATCTCTGGCTTGTATATGGAATATTGCTTAATCACAATTTCGCGGTAGAAAATTAAATGGTAGTTAGTTTTATTAAATGAAAAAGTTAGTGAAGTTAATTTGTTTATAATATACAAATTATTCCACGTCATTGCAGGTTACGACTTATGACGATAAGAATTGACAATTTAAAAAGAAAAATTCACGAAAGATGGCATTATGCAAGAGAGACAAAAGTAGGACTGTGTGAATTTGCCACCCAAATTTGATATCTGAGAAATATTAAGATGATTCAAATATTGCAAGGTTTCAAATTTTTTCACGGAGGTTGCAATAAGTTGTAAATAAGTTTTTAGAATTTGCTACAAGCTTACAAGCTTGGTCTAGTTATCATGATACGGTGATTGGTGGGCCAAAGCTCATGCTGCACTCAAAAAGTATAAAATGTTTAATATTATATTCGTTTGTAGCAATCATTGTTTTGATTACCCATTTTGTGTTTCGAGTACTTATTGAAGGTTTCTGAGTTCTGACTATCGTGTGTCTGAGGTATTTTTATTTAAGTATTAATGTTTTTCAATTAATTAAATAATTTTCTTTAAAGTTCAAATTAATGACGACCTGTGTGGCTGTGCAAATAGCTTAATAGATATATTTGGCTGTAAATACAAAATACCTATATATTATTAGGTGGTCTAGTGATCTATAAGTCTGTCAATATTAAGGATTAAAGAATAACAATATCCCCTCCACGATACCATTTTTTTCTTTTAATATGTATGTATGGTAAATTTTCTGTGTGTTTAGGTTGTGGGTTTGAGCGTGGGTTTGAAAAATTTACATTTATCAAGGGAAACTATTACAATTTTTTATTTACTCGGGTTTATTGTACAAACATACTTAAAACTAATATGATCACCAATTATAGACATTTATGATTGATATTCAAATTACCATATTACAATAATATTATAATATTTGATGCGGGCCAATGACACGTACAAGAAAATGGGGATGCAGACGTATAATACGTGTATAGTGCTTGATTTCCTCGAATTACAGTCCAGCCTCAGTTCTGAACCCTGAATTGATATGGTTCACATGTTCTTATTCACTTAGGATAATATTGTGTGGATAATGAACGATTTTTTTTTTAGAGTCTTAAAAAGTGACTAAAACAAAAGGTTTAAAAATGGTTTAAATTGTTTTCCGTATTATATCAATATCAACGTAGAAAAATAATTAATGGCTCCTATTACTGTATAATCTTGCTGATTTTATTATTTCTTAATGAGATGATATTTTCACAATTCATCTTTTTTATTTCTTTTCAATCTATTAATTTTACTGTAGATGTATGTTTTTATATTATGTAAATACGCATCGTATATACATATAAGAAACGAGTATTATTTTTAATAATAATAATAAAAATCAATATAGTTTCACTTGAAGCGCAGTACCTACTACCTATAGGTACTATAAAATATATTTATGCATAAATATATAAACTATATAAAATACGTGCGATAAAATTATTTGGATAGAATAAAAATAATGAGGATAACATATTATATTATTATTTTTCACTGTTAAATAAACACAATATTCTTTATGTTATCATTTATTGCCATTATTACGGTTGACCTCGTATACTAGCTGTTTATTGTAACAATCATTTATCGTTATCAAAATGAACACGCTTACCTACGACCTACGTGTAAATAAACTTGTCGGTGTTTAATATTGTGCTATTGACATAACGAGTAAAATTTAATGAAATAATAATTAAAGCTTGAAAATACGAAATCGCGTTGTTTTATTTGTTTTTATGGAATATCAAATTATATAAGTTAAGTTTGTTCGCATAATCAGTAGTTTTAAATTGCGATTATTTTTTTAATCTATAATGATAATATATTACGCTGATTGCCCCAGTTTAGTCAATATTAATAATGGTTTTATTCACGAGGTAGTTGAATAACAGAGTGAATAACAGTTTTTACGATTTTTTCTGGCTTATTTTAGCCTCGAAAGTCTGAAACACGTCGATCGTCCCTGCGGCAGCTGCCCTAGGAAATTTTTTATCCTCGTTCGCTATTAGTCCCGGTTCGGTCCAAATATCGAATGTCGCAGTGTAAAATTAATGCGTCTCGTATCGTAATGTAAAATGGAAAATTCAATTCTACGCCGGGCCATTTTCCACAGACGCACGGCACACACGCCATAATATAGCTGCGCAGGACCGTAAACAAACGAGTGCGCATAGATTAAAATGTCGTCTCGAAATTTCACGCGGCGGTATGCGACATGTACGACTGGCTAGCTATATTGTGCACGGTATGTGCGGCCTGTGTCACCTTAAGATTTAAATCGGTAGAGCACAGTAGGCGGTACGTGACTTGTTAGCTACAAAATAAATAACTCGCGAGCAAATAAAAGCACAATTTATACACGCGACTGCAATTTAATAATCTCCTTTAAATGTTATATTAAGTATTTAGTTAACCGTTTGTACAGCGGCACGGCGCGGCGGCGATTATAACGCGCGTTTAAATTACAACGTAGACATATATATATGTGTATATTATTACAGAAATAATAATAACAATATAATGTTGTGAAATATTACTCGCTAATGACCCGCCATTATTCGAAAGGAAATATTTTGTCATTAGTGGTCTTGCGCCAAACTACTGTTTTTGCGCTCTGGACGCCTCTTTCCCAGACCCACCACGCTGCGAAGTCAATAATAATTGTTGTCGAAATTATATTATTAGTGATGGCATTATGCATTGTTGCATTATGTTACTATAAAATCGTATTTTATTCTATTATTTATAATTATTATACTCGCTCCGCCGAAAATAATTATCGCCATCACAAATTATTATTATTAAATTAATCGTATAAATATTTGCTGTTATATGAATTGAATTCTGAATATTTGTCAAATGCCTCATTAGTACCCGTTAATATTGGATGATTCACTAGACGTGCTCATCTTATTTTCATCTATTTATTTAATGCAGTTATTGAGATTTTTAGACATTTTTAGTATACTTAAACAGTTAAATATTATTCTCAGATACATTAATTTTTGTTTACAATATTTAAAGATTAAGTATTTATTGATGTACAAATTTCATTTATCCGAATATTAACCACCCTTTTTTACTGTAAGTTGTTAAGCAGATATTTTTTTTTTTTGAAAATGTTGATGCTTCTAAAAATTCTATAGAGTTATTTGTAATCATTAAATTGTGTTTACTTGTAAAACATTCCGTAAGAAAATGAATCGGACACCTAAAAGAGAAGTTTAAATGTCGACGTACGATCCAAAAACCAAGCGAAAAAATGCAAAAATGCGAGTACCGACATCGTATAATTTTAGAAAATGTACATACACTTCGGGCCGATTGTAATTTATAGAATACCTATGTTTATTCGACTAGAACGTAAGAACAATTTACTATATGTTATAACTTATAACATTCTACAAATTCTCCGTCACACGAATAATTGTCATTCAAAATCTAGTCTATTGTGTTTATTACAACTAAATATAGAGAACTAAAGTATGTATACAATGTATATAATTTACTGTATACATATAAATTATAACTATAAAAAATGTTTAAAAGACTGTTGCGGAGTTAAAAACAATAGCTGTCTTTAAATTTTTATTAAATTATATATCTGTTAGTTTTCATTCGTTAAGTTCTTTATTATAATAATCGGTCTTAACTACGCTTACTCGGAAGTTGAGTTAACTTTAAATGTATAGAGGTATTAATAGTTTAATAGTTTAACGGTACATGAAAGTAATTTAACGGCTTAAACTGTAATCGTATTATATTATGCTTGTTGAGAAGTTCTCAGACAAATATGTAATTTATGTCTTTTTTTATCAAGTTGAGAGAAAAAATAAACAAGACTTGTGTTTTTGCGTAATAATATTAATTGCAAATGATTCTCGGAAAACATTACCATTGTACTTGGGAATCAGGCGACGCTTTCGTGTTTCCGACCATTACTGACAAATAGCGAATACGCCATTGAAGAATCGATTCGAAACAAGAAAGAACGCGTCTTTCGTGATTTCTGTATGAAAGAGAGAAAAGAGCAAAGACGATAATATAATATATTGTACGGCGGATGTGAGTAATAAAATATAACGAAAAGAAATGTAATATATTTTGTTTTATAATATAATAATAATATATATATATGGGCGCCGGTGAAACGAAAAACCGTCATTATCCATGTATTTTTGGGCGTCTGCACCAGCTGTAGAACGCGGCGGCAAATAATAATAATCCGTACACGACAGGGTCGCATATACATAATATAATGTATTATGTGGTTTGCATAAGTAGTATAATAGTCGTCGCATTAAATAAAAATATAATAATTTACAGCGTTATAGCGGTTCCTCCTCACCTCCTAGTCGGATAAAGTGTGTTTCGTCAATATACCTTGTGTGTCCGCGAAAACTGGGTACACTAGATAACTCAGTTACCTACATTACTCGTCTGTAATCTATACATATTTTAGAATTCTGTCTGCGGAGATTGATGATCCAATAGTCTAGTTTCATGTGCAGCAAACAGAATTCAGAAATATGTATAGGGTACTCAGTAATATGGGTAATTTAATTATACAGCGTACCCTTTTTTCGCAGACACACGGTATTATTAATACTATTACCTAAATACAAGCATGTATAAACACCGGAGTTCGTCTAATTAATAATTATATAGTAAAGTTTAACATAAACCATCGGTAGGCATATACAGAGCGATTCATTTGACGGGCTACAACGATTTTTTAAAAGAATTATTTTGGAATAAAAAAATTCGTTTTTCACACGTATTCATAGTTTGAAATGTCTTAAAAACAGATTTTTGTATTGCTCGTTGTGCTGTACATTTTTCAGATCAAGTATGTAAAATATTATTTTCTTCTTTACATCTCACTTTAAGAATTTCTGTAAATGGTTAAACTACTATAATATATATTATCTATATAATAAAAATGAAAAGCTGTTCGTTGGTAACATCATAAATTGAGAACGGCTGTACCGATTTGGGTCATTTTTTTTTTCAAATGTTCGTAATATTCCGAATGAGATGATTATTAAGGAAAGGAAAACTGGAAAAGTTGCCCTGGAAATTTGAAAATTCGGGAAAAATTGAAAGCGATTTAAGTATAGAAATGGTCTTTACAGGTTATATTATAATATAATTGATAGGAAATAATAGTTCTAACTTGTAATTTTGATTTTTAGTCACTTTATAACAACTCATGTTGGTTTATCCGAAACAAAATAAATAGACTCAAAGATTATTGGATGGTTTTCAGTAAAAAATTATGTCAATTGATTCTTAGAGGCTTATAGGGTGTTCATTGTTAATGTTTTCAATTCCTATACTTATATAGATATTTACCTAGCTATAAGTTAACTCACAGTTACATTTTTTTCAGCATTTTTAGGGTTGCCATTGGTTACAAATTAGAATTAGTAAAAATGTTGATACATACATTTTTTTTTACAAATATATATTTAAAAAACAAATCTTTGTCACGGTCAACGCCGGCGGGATAGCTATTATAGTTCCATAATATAATATGTATATAAATAAGCGGTAAATACGTATGGCAGCCCAGGTAATATTATACTGTGCACCTAACGTCATAATATGATTATGTTGACGCACCTGACACGTCATTTCGATATAATGTTATTATTATGTACAACAGTACATGTGATTTAGGGTTATACGTGGAAGAGCCAAAAGTAATAAGTTTCCACGTTTCCACGCTGACCTACATAATCCTAGCATAATATATTTTCTTCTCCGAACACTATAAGTTATTCGACCAAAGGCTATAGGTATTTGGCATATAATACAATATTATAGTATTTGTTCAGTAAACGTACATAATATTATTATTATTACAAAGTGTGCACAACAATTATTATTATAAGTTATAACATGCTTTGAAAGCGCAATCGAGCGGTAAAAAGAATTAAAAAAAATATTGTTTGTGCATGACGTTTTAAATACTATAATATAATATAATGTACTCATTGTATATGTATCGCAAGGCATTATAAGAGTTAAACGTGTATAAAATTATGCGTATCGCTAACAGTATATTATGATATGCAAATGGCAAAGGGCAAACTCTCATTACGAGGAACGCGCTGAACGAAAATAATTCCCCAAAACTTACCGAAATCCGCTAAGGTCAATTAGTTATTAATGCGTTTGAAAATATTATATGCATACGTTTGTTATTATAATAACACGGTATAAGTTGTTAAGTTGTGTGTAATATATTATGCTAATAACAACAATGGTTAACTTTTCAAATTTAAATCCTAGTTAATGTAATTGGCTTAACATTTCGTATTATGACGTATAATGTTATGATATTATAGTTGTTACATGTTATACCTAAATACGTCACATATTAATATATTAATATAAATTATTCAACGCAATGCTGTAGCCCGTGTATCATCATACAGTGCGTATAGTAGTAATAATAATACTATAATGACGTGAAGGTACTCGCGGCCGAAAAAAAAACAACAAACATTTTATAAAATATAAAATACGAGTACCTAGATAATTTATACGACTATTATGCAAAAGGGAAGAATATTATTTCATTCTCCTCGCTCAAAATCTTATTTACTATGTTGATTCTTTTAACTTTTACCAGTAAACACTCATTATCACAAAAATTACTAAAATTTTTAAAATTTTTTTTTTACATAATTTGAATTCATTACTAAACATACTTTTTCATTGTTATTGTACATTAAGTTTTATATAATTTTTGATGACAAAATAAATTATTATTTTAATATTTTCAAGCTGAATATTTTTGTAATTTCGAACTTGTACTTAATTAATAATTAGATAATTATAAGTAGGTAGGTATTCATTAAAGCTCAAACCAGCTGAGAAAAAGATCAACATTTCACAAGGGATTTCACTTCACTCTGCTTATCTGAACTTTAGATACTTATATTCTTAACCAATCATATACTCGTTTGAAATTCGATTTTTATGAATAAAAATTATTAGAAAAATATTCCTCTCTAGAATATGAAATGAAAAATTTATGCTGTCATAAAAAAATAAAAAAAACTTATAAGATAACAACAAAAAAAGTAGGCAAAAATAAATACATTTTTTTTGAAAGACTCGGATAAAATATGTATATAATATATATAATAGGTATATACAAATATTTTTATTTTTTAATGCTTATTAGAATATAATATACTATCTGTATCATTTTTACAATAAGCATATGCGCGTAAGATATTATTGTCAGAGAATGCTTGAGGAGAGCTACCCAACAGTAACACTCGACAAGATAATTTGTTAGGCTATTTTACATACTTAGTACTGATACATACGTGAAGTATTTTTATTTTTATTTTATTTAACATTATTTAAGTTGGCAGTTTAGCTTGTTAAGTTCTCGGTGAATTACCAGGAAAGTTAGCTGAGTGAAGTACAAGAATTAGCGGATTCGGATGGTTCGTAAGGCGAGAGGCGGAAACGCTTGTAAGAGGAAGTAGCCACGTCGGCGAAAACCGCTAGTCCAAGATCAGAGTGAAGATTGTGGTTTAATACATAGAATGGTGCGTTAGTAGTTATACTAAGTGATATGAATTGGAACGTTTGCATTTTGTAAATATTTGATTTTTTTGCAGCTCCCCATAATTGAATACCCTAGGCCCAAATGGGTTTCAGAAGGGTTTTGTAAAGCAGAAATGTATTATTCAGGTTTAGTTTAGAATGTTTACCTAGCAGCGCGTACAGACATTTTTGTCAAGAGTTTAGTAAGATACGTTTTGTTTTAAATGTTCGGCCTAAGTTAAGTATTTGCCAAAGATTAGACCCAAATATTTGACGTTAGTAACCGGTGGTATAATTTTATTTATGTATTTAATTTTATATTAAAATTAAGTAAAATAAATGTTTTAAAGTACATTAAAACTTATCAAACTAATGAGTATTTTTTGTTAAAATAATTATCTTGTCTGCAATATATTGAATGTATAAAACATTTATAATATTTTTGTTCCAATGTTCATTTTTAAGTATAAATTGAAAATATTGTATTTTTAATTTAATATAATAGGTAGGTAGCAAAAAATTGTTTTTCTTATCGAAATAATTTGACAGTTTATTTTTTATTAGTAATCTATTTATACAAAATTATGTATATTTAAATAGTACCTACGATACTTTCCTTTGATGTGATATTATAATTAAACACAGGGAAGGGGGAGACAGTAGAGATATCCATTCGCCGGGACCAGTAAAGTGATGAAGGTACATACAACAAGTTCAATTTCAGGTGTCTAGATAGGTTACCTGGGATTTTTGTCAACGTGACACTATTTTTAGGGGATTCAGGTGGGAGCTAAACCCTTGATGGTTTTTTCTATAACTAAGAGAAGCAAATTTATTTAACAATGGAATAAATAAACATACTTCATAAAGCGAACTTAACTTACTTATGAGCAAGCTGCTGTTATTTGGTGTGAACAATTGACTAACAATTGTATGTTTAAATGTATTTAGGTAGGTACTTTTATCCTTAACAATTTTTAAATCAAAACAGTAATTTATATTATTATCCTCGTAATAGTATAACACACGTGTTCTTATGAAATAAAACTGGTTAGTGCAAAAACACATTTAAAAGTTTTCAAGAGTTCAGTTTTTAACTAAGGAAAAACAATGCATGATACAATCTTGAATTATTACGAAAGTTTATATACAACTATTGCTTCTTTTTTACACGGGTATACAGGTATACTATAAGGTAATAAACATTTAAATTTAAAATTTACACGCTGTGATAAAAAGTAATATTAGTAAAGTAATACTAACATTTTAAACTACACTACCCAAAGTATGTATCTGTAATTGTATATTTTAAAAATTATCTATTATTATACTAAAGGTAAATATAATTGTATCATGATAATATATTATGTTAGCCGCTTCATTAAATGAGTGTAATAAATTAATATAACAATATGAGAAAAATAAAATATGATGTTATGTATTTTAATATTATACTTAGTGTGTTTATGAAAACACAAATATAGTTTTGACAAGTAAGTTTAACTAAGTATACAGTTAATAAATTATTATACCTACTTGCTCTTAAGATTTAACGGTAAAATTATACTATATGGTTTTATCTACGTATACCTACATAGCAGTATAGCGGCTTTTATTGCTCTTTCGTGGTTTTTCGCGGAATTTATGGGACTACGTGTCAGTTTATAATAATAATTAATTAGCACATACTTTGTAATAATAATGACAATATGTTTTTGAACAATTTATTATTATTTTACGCACGGTTAAATACATTTTAGCTAATAACAATAATAATAATAATAATAATATATTTCTGACAGTGTTAATTAAAATAATTATATGTAGGCACCATTGAAATTCACCCATGTATCTTCAAAGTAAAAAAAAATCATCACTATTTTACTGCCGAAACATGCGCAATGACTTGTATATGCAAGACGTTTAATGTCTTATTTTTGGTATAATTTAAGAACGATCGTGAAAAGTTTTTATCTACGGTTGAGTAGGGTAAGAAAATAATATATAATATACATCAGCAATACAAGTAGTGCATGGTATACCTAAAAATAAAACTTTTTTATATATTTTATATGTATGTATGTATTATGATACAATAATATTATTATCCAGTATGTTAAAAATGTAACGGTCCAGTGATCGTTAGTCAATAGAAGTTTATAATAACGAAAATAATCTTAACGCGCAAGCGATAAAAATATAATATAAAATCGAAACTTGGTTTTTTGATATGTTTTTTAATATTTTATCGTGTAACGAAATGATAACCTACATCACATGGTCGTACTCAATATAACATTGCATCGGTGACGGTCCGATTTGTATATATTATAATATTATTATTTCCTACCATTATTATGATAATATGTATAATATTGTAAATGATTGTACCTAAATAGGTATACATATTATATTGATGCGCTGCCGGCGTCTCGCCACAGATTATTTAAACATTTCAACGTTATAACATTTTAACATTCTTAACACGTACTTGGGATCGTTTTCGAAAGGAAAATAAATATTATTGGCACAGCGAGTAACACGTCATTATAATGTAGCTGTACAGTATATTATCGGCACTCTCATTCGGCTGTTTCGAACTTTGATTTGCGGTACAGCCGAACACGGCTATAATAATGTCACATAACATTTTAGGAAACGTCCCTCTCTCCTATACCTGTGGCTACGTAAGACAGCAATCGCCGAATGCTGACTGAATTTCAAAAAAAAAGTCCTCCAGATTGGGACGTCTTGTCGATTTCGGTTGTTAGTAATGACGAATGGTTCTCTAACGGATTTTCTTTTACGTTTTTTTCTTTTCGAAACACGAAACAACTAAAAAAAGAACTTTCGGATCCGTGTCTGCGCGGCGTTGGTACGTGATAATTTTCAAACTATTGTTGTTATGTGCACTCAGACGTTTCTAAAGTTTTCCATTCTGTGTCTAATAATAATATTTCAACGTGAAGCCATGTCTTAAGCTTAACAATTATATGTATTACATGTATATATAAATATAAATATAAATATATGCAATAATATAGCATACTGATACCTATATTATTTTATGTGTGTTTAAAATTGTATTTATATTTTGTTTCTAAGAATATCTGGCCATGGAATTATTTTTGTGAGAGTGATTTTTAAAATAAAAATCTAACGTGTTTTCTTCGAAGTTAACTCGTCTCGATCTCATGTAAATACTCGTATCTTTCAAAAAAATACTTTTTTCATCGTGTTTTGCAATTTCCAGAAATTTTAGCTTTAGAAAATATTTATATAGCATATTCGTAAGGACTACAATAACTTTTAATGATATATTATATATTTATATGTTTGTGTAAAAAGTGTTTTACGACTGCAATTTTATTCTCTCGATCATCTTTGATTGGATATAAAATCAATAAATGAAACTAAAATATATTAATGTATAGCAATCCTATTCTCCTTGTTTCAAGAAAAATGTCAATCGCATTTAAAAGGAATTTGGTCTACAATATTAAACAGAAGACTCGTAAATAGATTAAAATGGATTGATTTTTTAAGAGTTTAAAAAATTATGTTTTCTTTAAATTGATTAATTCGTATTTACCTATTCACTTTTAACATCACAATTTTTAATTTGAAAAGCATTTTGTTTTACAAGTGAAACTAAAGATGTAAAAAATATGGCTTTTGTGTATTAAGAAAAATAAATTGTAATAAATGAATAACAAATTGTTTCTTTTAAGACATGAAAGCATGGTAGCTTTTTGAATAATATACAAAAAAATAATGTTTGTATATTAAAGACTTGCGTGGAAAATTAATGCTTTCAAAGACAAAAGAAAATTATCAAAAGAATATAATATCATAGCAAATGCAAATTATTTTTACATTATATATTTAAACACGCTTTTCGTTGTGGGTTCGACATTGCTAGGTTGAAAGAAAACTGTAGGTAAGATTAAAATAAATCGTATAATAAGTCATGGAATTTACGTTAGTCACCGAGCCAATGATTAAAAATAGAAACAAACAATACATACTTGACCTATTTGGTGATATTAATTGTGTTGAATAATATGAACTGAAATAGCTTGCTTTATAGATTTACTCCATCTAGACGCTTATTAAAACATGACGGGTATAGTATTCGGATAATTGACTAACCTCAGCAGTCGTCTGGAACAATAAATAATACATCAGTAAAAGTAAGATAAAATAAGAGTTAATTGGTCAAAAACACGAGAAGAAATCTAGAGACAGAATATATTATTAGACATTAATTAGTCAAAGATTTTGGATATTTTTACCTAACAGTTTTGTCATTTATTTATGACTGAAAATTGATATAAACCCCCTGAAGGCACTGTAAGAAATGTAAGAAATGTAGGACATAATAATTAATGATATAAAATGTTGTCTATAAATTTCAATCGTACCGAGGCAACGTAGATAGGCAACTAGAGGTACACCATTTTCGCAGACACAGGGTTTCCTCTTAGATGATTATAATTGTATGACTAAAATGCATTGAAAGCAAAGCTTGCATAAAAAATTTTGTTGCTTACTAAAAAGTTGCTTGCAAATAATATATTTTTTACTATATATATTATATATATATATATACATAACATCATATAATATTTAAGTAATACATTGTATTCTCGTGTTCTTCGTCAAAACAAATTTGTCTGACAATATCTTTTTCAAGGTATATTATAAGTTTATTTTTAATTTGCTTTCACAATATGATCTAATTTTTAGTTTCAATACATTTTTGTAAAATTGTAAACTTACTGATGCAATACCAAAAGCACATTCAATTGTCATAAGAGATCGCGAATGTCTTTAATAATAATTATATTATTCTTTATTTACGTCATCCAATAGCTTTAGTGGATAAGGTTGCATTAAATAAGTTCTAAAAGGAAAAACTTCTTCCCTTACAATTTGATTGAACATTCGAATTGCCAAACTTCTCTGTTTAACTAACTTAAATGTATTATTTTCTACCTATCTGTATATGTAGGTACATTATAATTAGAAAACACTCCACAATCAGCGTCTTCTTTATAAGAACCTATGTTAACCATACTAAACATATAATTACCATTAGCTATGACCGTTAAAACAATGAAAAAATATTGTTTATGATAAAAAAATATACTACCAGAATCTTTGGGATTCTTTAACCATTCGTGATTTCCATTAATGTTTCCAACGAAATGGGGAAAATTTAATTTTTCATCAAAATCTATTAGGTATGATATTTTCAAAATCATGAACATTTAGAGTATGGGCATGTATATTTCCTGGGAATATTTTCAAATACCTCGATCTCGACATACTTTAATGCAAAATTGAAGCAACAGCTGTCTTCAATATTCTTAACAAAAACGCATTTTGCCTAAAAGCTGAAGCAGTAACTAAGTACTAAATAAATTACTTTTTAAATATTTACTATTATTTTTAATGCAATTTCTATTTTTTCCAACTGATGTAATTAACGTTAAATGAACCACCTAATTGAGAAACGACGTAAGTCCATAAAAGGTAATTCTGAGAAAACAAGAAAAAACTGTTTTTATGCTACCAATGATAGGTACATGGTTATTTCTTTTTCATACTGATTATTTACAGTGCCATAGTGGTAAAATTAAATATTTTTTTTTGCAAAAGTTCACGCGTGACCCATCTCTATCATTTGTTAACTCAGTATCTCAATTTGTGATATTTTGTGACTTCTGTCGTTTCTAAAATAGGTGGTTCAAATATTTTGTGTTGATACTATGCTAAAAATAATAACATAATATGATTTATTACATAATTTTAATAAATAATTAATGTAAAAAAATGTTCAAACCGAACGAATTAGATTCTGAGCGGAGCCAATGAATGTATTGATTTCACAACGATGTGTGTTTTTTTATTTTTGTTTGTGTTATCTGCATGATTTGGGGCAGTAAAAGGGTTTCGATTTTCTTCGATAGCAACCTTTCTAGTAGGAAAGTAAATCTAGTTGTAAATTCGGGGTTTAAAATTTCATATATTTTTCAAAAAATTAAGGAAAAACATTCATTTTTACTCAAAACCAGTTTTTGAAAAAAAATCAATTTTGTTTTAATGTCATTCTATAAAAATGACCATAGATACATGACATTTTGACTGAATATTTGTGTTAGCATTTTCTATACATCATACAATTTTCAAGATATTTTGACTCATGTTGAACTATTTATAGGCATATGAAATTGTCGATTATCATTAGTTTATTTCGAATAATGTCTGTAAAAATAACGTAAGCTCGGTCAAAAAGCATGAAAATTAAATAAAAGATTAATTTTATATTGTAACGATAGCAGTTGAAAAATATTAAAAATGCATAAGCACTTTTTTATAAGAATTTAAAGTTAAAATTTTGACAACATCTATCAAATTGAAAATTTGTAGTTATTTTTTCTATAAATGTCAATAAAATTTTATTTATTGGGTCAAATAGCTTGAAATTTAATACAAAGCTCTTGATATATTGTAACAATATCAACTTTTATAGCTTAGGATTGAAAATTTAAAACAAGGTTCTACGTAAGTAGTTAATTCTGTAACCAAAAAATCTAAAAATAAATATGAACACAGGTTTTCATTGTTATTTTAAGTTCAAATTTAGACGAAATTACAAATTAAACAAAAAATAACGATTTTAGTTATTTTTCTATAGTTTGATTCCAAAACAGCCCAATATTACAAAGGTATTTATAATATTTTCCAGCATCACTGATAGTTTATGAATAATATTATGAATACAAATTCAACTTACCGGCTACCGTATTAATATTTAATAATAATTAATAAGTAATAGCAATATAAAAAACCCTAGACTGACATACCATCTATACTCAGAATCGTTTTTCGTATACAATGATATTATATCATTGAATTCAAATGTAATACCATCAATTACAGCAACCTTATAGATACCTAAAGTACAGCATCAACTTGACCTCATTTTTAGAAAAAAAATATTTATTTTATTGTTTAACGACTTATCCAATCAACTGTTTAATGTTCGAAAGTATAAAATACATATGGATAATAATATTTTACTTAAGTATTTGACATTTGACTTAAAAGTTAAAATAAATATGCAAAACTTATTCAATCACAAAAATAAGGCTAAATGTCGCTCTTTTATTTGATAAAACCAAAATAAAATATTAATGTGTAAATATCATTAAATTGTTTATATTGTACCAATACCAACACATTTTTTAATATGATATACTTATCTAAAATGAAAATTATTACCTTCCCCTCCACTGAAATCGATTTTTTTGAAATTACTTTTGCTATGTAAACACTGTATTTCAATTAACTGCAGCACTTTAGATTGTGAGGGAAGCGATGAATGTATTGATTTTACAATGATGTGTGATTTTTTTTTATTATTATTTTGTGCGTCTACCTACACGATAAGTAGTTGAAATTTAGCTTTTATTTTCATCTCCAGTATCTTTTCCGAAGTAGTTTTCAAAAACGCCAGGAAAAAAAGTTAATTTTGAATCGTTACACAAAACTAGTTTTCGATTTTGGTTTTTGGTGTAATTCTAAAAAAAAAAATACTGTTGATGCATAAAATAAATGTTCACTGAATGTTATACTTTCTATACACGATGAATTTTTCAAAATATGTTAACTCATATTGAACTATTTATAGGCATATGAAATTATCGATTTGTATTAGTTTTTTAAAATTAATGCCGATAAAAAACTTGAAGACGCAATACAAGGTTTCATGTAAGTTGTTGTTAGTAGAAATTAAAAAAAAAAGTTGAGCGTTATCCACAATGAACTGTTTAAGTTTCTGAATTTCGAATTTTGATAAAATTCTTAAAAATGTTAGAAAATCATAAAAAATGTTCTCTATAAATTAAAGATTTTAAAAATTAATACAAGATTTCTTATAAGTTTTTCTACTTTAATAAAAAAGAAAATATCAACTGGAAAGTCGTTAAATTTTGATGAGCGTTTGTAGTTGAAATGTTCACAACATTGGATATTTACTTGATTTTTCATGGAACGATTTTCGTATGCGTTGTATATTCGTTATTGAATAACAATTCAATAAAAAAATACTTTAAGAAATCCTAAATTTACACCAAATATTCATTTTATCATTTCCTAAAATTGATAAAATTTAAAAAATATTTTTTCTTGTTTTGAATTGTTTACTGTTATTTTCAGTTTTCTATTGGTTAGTTTTTTTCTATAAATTATGATAAAATTGTATTCGTTGGGTTGAACGCTTGACAATTTATTACACGATTTTCGATATATTGTTAAAATAGCAGTTTAAAAAAATTAAAAATATATAGGCATGATTTATTTTTATATGCCTACACAGTTAAAATTCATCGAATTCAAAATTTACAATTATTATTTCGTAGTTCAAAATGTATACAACGATCAACATTTATAGCTAAGGATTGAAAATTTAAAACAAGGTTCAAGTGACTAATTAATTCTATAACCAAAAAGTCGAAAATACATAGTATAATAGTAAATTTTTTTCTATAGTTATTTGAAGTTCACACTTTTAATAAATTACATATTAAATAACCAAGAATAACAGTTTTAGGTATAATTTTGTAATTTAAAAATGTTTTTCATGGGTACTTGAAACTACTATAGTATATTATATAAAAATATGAAAATAATTAAATACGATTAATTCAACTTATTGGCTACCGTATTAAAAATGACAATATAAATATATAATATAAAATATCCTAGGCTGACAAACCACTCGTTTTTCACATACAATGGCATAATATATTGAACTCAAATTTAACACTATCCATTATAGTGACCTACTTGTAACCTACTATACAGCAGAGCGTCACCCACTTACCTGCTTTTTGTGTACGATCTGAATAATGTTTCGTCTTCACAGAATTCTGGGTAAAGATGGCACAATTTCTCAAAATTAAAATAATCTTTATAAACACTATTTACATTATTTTTAAACTAATGTATTTTATCCTTAAGTTTTCGGGAATCAACAACTTTCGTTGGATATCCATTGATGGCATTTTTAAAACTGTTTCAGAAATAAAAAATGTCCTGCGACCGTCTATGATAAACTCGTATTTAATTTTGTCATATCAAAAACCACACGCAAAGTATCAACCTTCTCCAAACTATAAGTGCAGGCTTCATTCAAGTAGGTAGTCGAAAAGGACAAACAGTCTAGGTCATATAAGATGAAAATAATTGATATTGCTTTTTGATTGTCAAGGAACGACAATACGTATATGTAGAAAAACTCTTATCGCTAAAAACAAGGATACTTTTATTCTTTTAATAAAAACATAAAAATATAGTTTACATGCCTGCATATTATTACATACCTATAAAACGTGTGTTTGTCATTTTCTTTGTATTCGATGTATTGATATAATATAATGTAAATTATATTTTTTAAAGTCTTTTGTGTTTTTTCTTTGGTTCACTGGTTAGACTTGTGCAAACATTACTACGTAAATTGTATTTATTTTTTACCAATATATCGATCATGGATATAAAACAGAGAGGTACATAATATTTTGACCTAACCTAACCACAGTCCACAACTGAACGTCTATTTAGTTATTTTTTGGGGGATATAATAATAATAATAATGTTACTTATTCATTATAGTTTACATAAACATATTTCATTATCAATATAACAACATTTCGATTGTTGATATGTGAAGCCAAATATAACAAATAGGCCAATAATTGTTATCAAGAATATAATCTTTAGGAAACTACTCTATGCTGAAAATTTAATGGTAAATAGTCATTTTAGATAGTAATTATGTTTTGTTTCGGAGTTGTATTTACGTACATTACACAGCTTCTGCCACCATTGAAGTAAGCTTAAAAAAAATGATGCGACTAATTAGCATGCCATTAGCATGCATTTGCAAGACTTTTATTTAAATTGTCATGACTTGTATTTACGAGTTATTTATACAAAATCATGAGGGGACAGGCTTAACGTTACTCTAGTCCCCATACACCGAAATCATCATTCTTTTACAATTTTGTTGTTATCAAAAGTAAGAATGGTTTGTTAGATGTTTTTTAATTTTTTGTTTACATACTTTGTCCAACTATACTGCAAATTAAAAATATGAATTGAAAATCATCAAAAAATGTTTTTTTTCCAAAACCTTAAAATTAGTTTCTAGGAAATTAGAGGTTTATCAAGTCGATAAAATATATAGTGCCGAATTCGAATAAAGTGTTTTTTTTTTTTATATTGTCAACACTTTGTTATTATCGATATTTTATTTTAACTTTTAACAAGAAATTAGTGACTCCTACTGACTTAAAAAAAATATATAATTAAAAATAATCAGTTATTTTTAATAATTCTTGTAGTTTTTAGGGTTGAAAAAAATCTCAGAACTTGTTTTTACGATTATGAATACTCAAAATAAAATTAAAAATCTATACAATAATTATTCCACAATAACAACTATCAGAAATAACTAAAGAGGCTAGATCCACTTCGCCTATTTACCTAAAACAGTTAAGGGTAAAACTATAGGAATTAAACTTGATTTAGTTATTGTCCCCAGATAGTATTGATCCCAAGTAGTGTTAATTGTTGATGAGACGATTCAGTATAACACTGCAACAAATATAATGCAAACTCAGGGTATTTAGTTACAAAAAAAATTGTATGTAAAAGATTATTTCATTTGTGGGGGATGGGACTGGGATAATGTTATGCCAACCTCACTCATACTTTTTATAAAAATAATTCGTGAAAATTCGGAAAAATATTTGTTTAAATTTATGCTAATGCATGCTTATTAGTGACAAAGTTAATTTTTAAAAGGTTCATCGTGTCAGTGTGTGCGCGTGTGACGGGTAGGGAGAGTAGAGTTCGGATAGTGTAATGTACATTTTAAAATCTGTTAAAAATATACCTATATCGGTAGACACGTGTTTTAAAATCTATAGAGCACTTTAATTTATGTGTCATCGAAATAATAACCTATGGTTGAGATCATTACAATGAAGCAGATATTTCGTTCTACATGCAAAACATGTTTGTTATTCGTTAGTATTTTATTAGTATGACAATAATATAGATCGTTGACCATTTTTATCTCAAATGTAATTTG
Organism: Myzus persicae; assembly: GCF_001856785.1. NCBI lineage: Eukaryota > Metazoa > Arthropoda > Insecta > Hemiptera > Aphididae > Myzus > Myzus persicae. The sequence goes on along the minus strand of NW_019102723.1, from coordinate 660,524 downwards.
CCCCCGACGTACGTAAATAGCAATATATACGCATTCTTGTACACAAAATATAATATTTATTTTCTTAAAGGCGTTTTTTTTATTGGTGTCATGTCATTCTAAATAATATTATTGTGAATTTCTCCCAAGAAAATCTTTTTGAATTGGTAATGAAATTTCACGGTGATTCCAATTCTCACCAATCAGTATTTACTCAATACATCTATTGTATTCATTTACCAATCAAACACAGTATATTGTTTTAATGATAATTCAATAGTTGAGATTTGTCACATTTAAAAAAATTAATTGTATTTAGCATAATATTTTTGTTTACATTTTGTAGTTTGTATTTTGTAGTTTATTATTTCTCTAATCTTTTACATTTTAGTTATTATGAGCTTAACATAATATGTTTTTGAAACTGTCTGATGCTTCGATTTGAATTTCGTTTATGGCTATTATCAACAAAGGAATAATTATGATCTGTATTGTTTCTGAAATGTATCGATGATATGAATTTTTAGGATTTTTGTTTTTAATTAGTAAATTTAACAAATGTAACTTTTGGTAAATATTTAAAATTATTCAGGATTAATTGTTTATAAATGAGATAATGGCTATTTATTCATCCTACGATTTCTGAATGAAAACGAATTGTTTTCAAAACTTCAAAATAAGAAGTAATAATGATAATTCAAATAATAATGATGGTTATTATTTTGGAATTAAAAAAAAAATTTTTTAATTAATTAACTAATGGTTTTTTTTATAAGCTTTCAATTATCATAAAATGATTATAATTTACAGATCCTACATAATTAGTTACATCAATATTTTTTTTTTTGTCGACTTATTTATGTTTATGATTTGCTTGCAGATTCGTCATATCTGTATGCTTTTAGTGTTTTACCTTTATGGGATTAAAAATGAATTTTTGTTTTTATCAATATCATATTACCATTTTCGTTTTTTTCACGGCGTATAATATTTAAAATTACCTCTCATTTAGTATGATCACTGAAATATTATACCTAGTCATTACCATTAGTAGTAATGGAAAACATTTTCATAGTAAACATCAAATAATACACACTAATATAGAGACTTGAGTCACCTGTGTGCAGTAGATACATAACATTTTTGCAATCATTTTGTCTACGATTCGCATCCAACGGATGTAGTATGGAAAATACGAACAATACAAACAAAGCCTTTGAAACGTTACGTTGTGATAATAATATGTGAACGCGTAATGTAGTTTTAAAACTTTGGAATGAAAAACAAATCGACGACAATCGCAACGTTCTTCGAATTTATTACTATAAACATGTATGTATATATACACATAATATTACGAATGTATTCGGTTGTATATACCGAATAATATATAATGTACGGAGGGCTGTAACGCCTGTAACAGGGCTTAACCTCCATGTACGACTCGCTTTTTACGAAAAGGATTTTATTATATTATTATTGTACATAATATACACCATGCACAGGATAGACGCTCAGACCACACAAATTTTCTACATCGTTCTCTTGAGCCAACATAACCCAATATAATAATGTAGAGATTACTTCACGTGACGTTTTTGGTTTCACATAGGGCGCTTTTCCTTTTCTCTTTCTTTATTCCGTCGCTAATGGCCGTGTGCTAGGAAATAGTAAAAGATTTTCTGACGATAATAATATAACATCGTTATCATTATAATATATTATTATTGTGTCGCGGTTGTAGTGTACAACGGTTCACGAGATTTTAACGCATTAGATAAATATTGCACCGTAAAACACGCTATTTGTTTTGTGTTAATTTTGATTCGAGGTCTCTCACCCTACACTTTTCCGCCATCGCCACCATCGCCGTCACCGCATAAAAACTATTAAAATGAATTATAACCCCGAAACGCGTAATTTAACAAGCAAACTTTATCATTATTAAGAGCGTTATTAAATAAATCGTTAACGTCTATTAAAACCGTTATTTTCCTTTTCGTTTCATATCAATGATAAAAAAAAAAGGTAGACACAAGAAACCATATTATAATATATTATTTTTGATAGGTGGGCGGAATATTGAACTCATCACTACCACGACATTATAATATTATTACTATTAGAACTTGCAATGTAATAATAATGTCATACATAAAACTGATAATGTGTAACTATACTAATAAAATTGTTATAGTATTCGTTCTACTTAGTATTTATATTAAGGAACCACCAAAATAATTGGAAAAAACCAACAAAATATTCAAAATGAAAAATTCAACCAACAGCTTGGTATTAGTTATTACTACTATTTTTTTTGTTAGGTGGGTATTAAACTGTTTTAATATGACACGACACTTAGCCAAGGACATTGAATCGTAAAATACATGAATTATAATATTATAGTTGTTTCATTGAAAACTTTTTGTGAAACATACTCGTGCCTATAAATAATAATTGTGCTTGATAATATTTGTTTTAATTTTTAAAAACGATAAAATAGTTTTGATATATCATTTGGCGTCCAAATATGTTGTTGTTTCGAACAAAAAGCGCCATATTACCGGTTCTCATATTATATTATGTAAACGGTTTTTTTTTTAATTTATCGTGTCGCAAAAACGATTCTGTGGTGGATTTCGAGAGTGGCTTTGCTGAGTTGGGTTAGTACGTATCTGAAGCCAACGAATTTTGGAAAATCCTGATAAGAGCAATTCTCAATTTTATATGTATATGTACCTATATAAAATTATTGGTTATTCGTCCATGAGTAAACATTTTAGTAGCGGAGAACGCGAGGCAAACGACACCAGTTCTGTACTTTATGTGCAGCATAATTTCACCGCAGTCTGGTTCTTTTATTATAATCGATATCGCAGACACAATGTACCTTGGTGGTTTGTTTGTTTTCTTGTAAATAAGTGAACAAATGGACCGTTAAACGAACGGAGATAATGTTACAGAGATGTTGTAAATAAAGCAATACCTTAATACCTTTTATACATGATTTTATTATAAATGTAGTATTCTAATAATGCACTTGTCGGCCTTTAATACTTTTAAAACCTAAGACAATCACAATGTAAAAAATTACAAATATATAAAATGTCAACAATAATAGTTTTTTTTTAAATATGCATAGGTACTAATTTTTATTTTGTAATATTCTTGAAGTGTTTTATATTTTAGATTTGAAATGTTACAAAAAAAAAAAAAATAAAAATAATAAATGAACGTTCTTGAATTTAATTTTTCTTCAAAAATCATATTAAATATTAACCGAAAAACAAATATGGTCAAATTTATTAACTGCTATATAAACATAAAATAAATCTGATTTTAAGCTCAATTTAGACAAAATGGCACAACAAATCTTAAATGCGTAAAATATGCAATTAAGTGTAAAGACAACTTTATTTTTGGAATCCTTATTGATACATAAGCCTGTTGCTGCCTCTACCATTCGTCCGTTTATATCTGTAACGTATAATGGTTATAGGAAAATCCTACACCGTCATAACTGCAAATAAAAAAAAAGCAAAAGTCAAAATGGCAAAAATACTAAGCATAAACTAGCTAAAAGCCATAATAGCGAATGTTCAAAACAGCTAAAGTATAATTTACCTAATTTTACATTTATTATTCTTATTATTTATCTTTGGTAAATAGTATTGATCTATAAAAATACAGATGACGAGATTATGACGAGAAATAATAATAAAATAGGTGGATTAGATGTGAACACAATATTTGTTAGCCACAGTGTAACCACACAGTATCATAGATGTATAATTCGTACATCACTGTTATGCCGTTCAAAAATATCGAATATTTAATTTCACAAAAAAATAAGCTACTCGTAAAATACGATGGGTTTTTGTATCGGAATGATTGTGAAAACGGCAAAGTTTCATACTGGAGATGTGCAAAAGTTGAAAAATGTCGTGGTCGAATTAACATTAAAAATGATTTGGTTATTAAAGATTCTTCATTCAAACATGTGCATGTTCCCAAACCAGCTGAAATCGAAATAAAAACAATAAAACATTAACTGAAGAAATGAAAAAAAAAGCTTTAACTACTCGACATATTTCAATAGTAAAATGATTAGTGATATTGTAATAACGGCGTCATTTAATGTAATTCAAGGCAATCTCACAAGTGTATCAAATCTTAAAATAATTATTCAGTGAACTAGGCAATGTAATAAACGCTTTTTGTTTTATTTACTATAATTGAGGATAAATACCAAACATTTATAAACAAATAAACAATGGAAGTAAATTTTTGTTGTTTGATAATTACGAAATTAAAGGTCCTACAGAAAATAGGATGTTAATATTTTGTACGGGTGAAGGATTAGAATGAATGCCTGAATCTGAACATTGGTTCAATTAATTTTTATAAATCAATGTATCCAAAATATATTAAGAATGTTTTTTGCATATTATAATATAGGTTAGAATCGTGGTGTTAATCATTTACTTGGATCGTGTCGCCCAACATTTTGGGAACTTTTAGAATGGTTCAAAACACAGAAATGAAAGTAGATAAATACATAAGTGGACAAAGCCCAATAAAAAAATATCAAAATACCTAAATAGGTTAAGATAGGTTAATTCATTAAGAAGAATTTTAGAAATTCAAAAACAGTATACAGAAAGAAATATTGTAAAGTATTTTAAAGGCCTAGTCTATAATTTACCACTACAAGTAACTACAAGTAACTACAAGTATATAATAAGTTTTATCTTTTAATTTGTATATTTGTAAATTTTTTAATTTTTATACCTTTTAATTTTTTATATGATGTATGACTAAACACTGATGTATTACTAAACACGTACAATAATAATCATTTAAAAATAATATACTTTAGTTGTTTTGAACATTCGCTATTATAGCTTTTAGCTATTTAATGCTTAGCTATTTTTCCGTGGCTATTTTAACATTCGCTTTTTTGGATTCGTGGCATTGACGCTATATATACCATCTTCAATAGTTCAATTCCCGTTGGCTGTTAATAGCAATGCGACTACCAATAGTTTAATCGCTATATGTATATAGTGTATGTATACCTTATACATATAGGGGGAAATTAATACCACTTGATATTGGGAATATTTATGGCGTTCGTGTATGTTACCGTGGAGAAGAAAAAACATCCATTACTATCACCGGTTTCCGCGGGGAGTATAATTAAAATCAATAGTGAGAGGGAAAAATTATTTATTTCTGAGAAGGAGAATGAAAAAAAAAACTGAGACTTCGAACGTCGAAGAATCGTACATCTGTATAGGTATTATACTTACGCACTAACATGTAGTATACATAGAGTTTCCCAACACAATGTAATACTTTTGTTATAATATATATATATATATAACATAATAATATATGATATACTCCTACATATGGTTACATCATTACTTTTATTCGTACACATATAACACATTATATACAGAGAGATTCAGCAAGCAGAGTTAAACAACCCATATTTGTTTTTATTTATTTTTTTAAATGCAGGTACTTAATGACCATGTTTCCGAATCCTTGAGATTTCTTGTACTACTTAAGGGGTATTCTAGGAGATACAACTTCCGTTTTTAAATTAGAACACACTTCTTTACTGTAAAATATTTAATGGGGAATTTTTTGAAAATGTTGATCGGTATATCATATCAAAATTCAAACGAGTAGTTTTTCAGTTATTAAAATAGCAGTACTGAGGATAACAGTCAATAAAAATGATTTAAAAAAAATATAAAATAAACATAATTTTAGACCTAGAATTTATTATGCTTGGATCATTTTTATAAATTATTAATTTTGATGATCAATTAAATTACTAACATTTTCAAATCACCATAGCCTCCATATCTAGTATAGGCCTATTATTCATAGTACAAAAAATTAAATAACTCTAAAATTACTAGTTTGAATTCTGATTTTGGTACGTCAAAATGTTTAGAAAATTTATAAACTAAATAATTTAGAGTAGAAAAGGGGGTTCTCATTTAAAAACAAAAATGTGTATCTTTACCGGGTCACTCCTTAAGTAGCACAATTAATCTCAAGTACCTATTAAAAAATATTGCCTTTAAAAAAAAAATTCAAAAATCAGATTTTGAGTAACTGCACAGTTAAAGCAAAAAAAGAGGTGATCATGCTCGGTGAATCACTCTGTATATATACACAGTGAACACGTATTAATATAGCACACGTAGGGGATGTTCCCCGTCTACACCTCGCCGCCATCACGGTAACCGTTTAATCGCGACGACCCGAGTGTAGTTTTCGTCAAAACGAAATGCGTTATTTTCCACCGACGTCCTGTGAAATAGATGGCAAGAGAGAGAGAGAGAGAGAGAGAGAGAGAGAGAGAGAGAGAGAGAGAGAGTTAGACGGAGAGAGCGAGAACGAGAGAAATAGAGTGAAAAGCGTTGCTCAGAAGATATTATGGTAAAACGACGACGTCTTCTCGTTCATAAGGCTTGTTTACATTAGAGTGGAAAATGTAATATTATATTATATTATATTTGTGTGTGAAATGTTGTATAGTAGTGATGGGGGGGGGGGGGGGGTGGTGGTGCCGATAAAATTGTATCCGTACATTTCAATGAATGCGCTTGCACGTGTACACCAGAGCAAAAATATTATACACACCACTCCTCGGCGAGATTATATCGCGAAATCGATATACCGCGTGTGCGAAAGTTTTCGCCGCTTACCTACCCATGTATAGGATGTGAAATACACGTATATGGAACGGGCTCGAGCACATTTTCCGCTCTAACGAGATCACGATTTCACGTGCCGCCCAGATACAAATTCCAGATAAAATAATATTTTCTTCGTCCGAGAGTACATATAATGTTAATAACTACCTTCGAACACACATCATGTATGTAACATAATATTATGAACAGTGCCCGCAGTTTGAGCAAATATGTAACAATAAATATTTCAACTGGACGATCTATCTTCGATTGAACCAAAGTTCACATTCGGAGAAAATTTCAATGTTTTTCTACAAATTTGAATACTCTTTTTTTTTTTTTTGTACAAAAAGTTTCTTTCTAATTACAGTATTAACAAAATTAGGAGAAGTTGAAAATCCCGAATAGTCTGTGTTTATACCTATCTTAAGATTTTTTGCTCTTAATAATATAAGTATTATTAACCTGAGTATATGAATTAAATATTAACAGTTAGAGTGAATTACGAAACCAAAGAAGTGGTTTAAATAGTTTATTCTTAAATTTCAACTTCATATTATTATATTGTCAAAAAACTTTTAAAACAATTGTTTAAAGAAAAATAGTGTGTCTGAATCTGTAAAAAAAAATTGTCGTTGCTATTTAAAAAAAGTATATGTTGAAAGTTTTATCATATCTCAAAAGTGCAAATTTAAATATTTGGCGAAAATGTCAAGTCTCCACGGTAATCAATTTTCGAACTGTATCATAAAAAGAAAGTTTGTTCAGTGGAAACTAGAAAATGTCTACTTTTGACCTTCTCAAAGTATAGATAATATTTTCTACTAGAACCCTGTGTACCTATATTATTATCTCATGGCTGGAGTTGCTCATTTAAACCGTGTAAATATTTGTGTTGTTTTTTGTCAGAAAAATTAGTAATAATTATCTACCTCGTTATCTACTAAATCAATTAATACCTAATAAATTGGAAGACATCAGAGAAATCGTGCAGATGGACATTTTGTAAAAATCATCGAAATCGTAAGTTAGAAATTTATTTATTAGAGGAAACGTGCAAACTTTTTAATGACAAATTATAAACGGTAAAATTATAAATATATATTGCGGCGGTCGTTTATCGCGTTGTCGCGTTGTTCACGTCATCTCGCGTCATATAAAGTTTATAATATTTCTCGGCAAGTAAATAAAAATAAGTGAAACAAAATAAGTGTCTTATAATTCAATTTACTCAACATTTATTCAAGGTATCACATGTGTGTTTAGTGCTTAAAGATCTGATTTTTTTTTTTTAATTAGAAATTTTTTAGTTCCAGGAAGTGTTTTTATCGCGGTAATAATGTCAAGAGCGAATACTCAATACCGGGAAAAAACGGTCATGCCGCGGTCATAGGTTTATACCGTATACATGACGTATAACTTGGGTATGCGGGTATATACATTCTGCAGCTGGTTGAATTTCCGTGGGATTTCGTTCCGCCGCCGCCGCCTTCGTTACTGTTGGCGTAGAGATATCGCGGTGAACATTTTTGCAAGAGACGAGGAACGAGACTCCGTTCGTGATATGTGTATTATTATAATAGTTGTCATATTGTGCGCAGTAGGTATAATAATATGGAGTATAGACTATAGGTATGTTTAACGTGTATACCTGCTTTGCGGACGGGGCGGAAGAATTATACGTAAAAATAACGATCCGCAACTGCGGCCGTGCCTTCCGGCGGAAATCGGTTTCCTAGCAAGTAGCGTGTACGCCGCACGCCCGCGCCATATTATTTTATATCATAATATTATTATTATTATTATTATTATTATTATTACATACAGAACTCGTGAGGGTTGTTATTTATTTCTTTAATAGTGATTACGCCCGTGGGGGCAATAGAGAACAGCGTATTATGTTACACATTGATATACCTAAATACATATTATATTATTCTGTGTCGATATTGGCGCTGCACCATTAAAATATTATTTTGGTATAATATGGTATACCAGTACGATACCTGCACGTATTGTTATCGGGTAATGGGTTTACTTGAATTTCCATAGCATACAACTGTTTTTTTTTCTTCATAAAAAGTCAAGAACATGGCCGAGTTTAGTGATATATAGAATAGTATGTTCTATTGTAGTACCTATATATTATAGTATAAGTACGTTTCAAAAAGTGTAAGATGCTGTAATTTTTCCCGACTTCCGGTTGTAATTGTTTGTAGTTTTAATAATAATATTATATCACTCGATTCGTCTTTATCGATCAATTGTTCAATGTCATAATAATATTGTCGGGAATTGTTTACAAGTTTCTAAGTGCTACAATTTACTATTGACAATAATTATACCTAATATGCATTGAATGGCGAAGATTCGTTTTGAACAAAATAACTTGAAGAAGAACATACAGTAACATAATATAGTGATGGATTTGCTTTGATTTTTAACGGAGACTTCGAAATAAACGTGTAAGTGAAACCTACACCAAATAAAAGTTTAGAACGCTTGATATGTTCGCCATACTTATGTCGTCTGACGGCAAGACTGCATACGCTTAGGGATTGGTGGATAGAGTTGTAACCGCGAGGTGGGCAAGGGACTTTAAGAATGTATGGGCAGCAAGACATCAGCTGGCATGTGCGGTGAACTTTCTCAATCGATTAAGAATCTGTTGAAGGGTCCCACAGAACAGATGCACACTCTTCGGGGTTGACGACCTAAATCGCGAAAAGACTTTTTAAAGCTAACGTTCAAGTTTGAACTTGGAATATGAAATACTTTTCCTGACGCATGTCACGCGTGATGCGATTTCTTCGAGAAAACTAAAACCCAGCTGCGCCACAGTGTCAGTGTACAGCGTTCCGTGGTAACGGATAATTATTATATACGATTATTATCGTTATTATTACGCAGCAGAACGAGAATTTAACTATGTGCAGGCACACTTAATGATTTATCGCTACGAGCTCAATATGGTCGAGAATTTCCGGGCGCGAGAGCGAATGCGTTTTGTTGGCAAGTACAGGCCTACAACTATATAGAAACAACCATCAACGCAGCAATGTAATCCTTAAGCAGGCAGGTAGTTATATACATACCAACGTCAAATAGACTTGGGTCTCTACGTGAAATTCTAGTCGGTTTTCCCAAAGCCGATAAAGTTTTATTACCCCACCAGTAAAGCATAAATAAGCTCTCCGGTCGTCGTTTATTTGTGTTTTCTGCTAATAATATTTCGATTCGATTTAACATTGTAATATGATAATTTTTAATTACGATTGTCCGCCAATCCATACAATAATTGTATGATATACGGTTTGGGGTAATGTCTTCTTTTCAACTGCGGTGTGTTGTAAATCTTATGGATAGATACGCTTTGGATCGACAGTGACTTTTCTAATTTATATATTGTATGCATGTCCATATTATTATATTATAGACTGAAAAGAAAGGTCACGCTTTGAAATCTTATCCGGGCTCTTCTTATATTAAATGAATATATTAAAAAATGAAACTCCAGTTTGTTCGTTTATGAAATATTATTTTCATATCAGTGCGTAAAATTCCAAAGAATTGATATATTCTAGGTTATTAAATTTACTATTACTGCATGGTCACGCTGATTATTTATTGATATCAAAATCAATTCTATTGAAAACTGATATAATATTCAAGTGCATACAGCTTGCTCGCAATTGAACATTTCCCCTCTATATTCAAAGATCCTGTTTATTGAACAAATAAGTTAACTATGCTATATAGTACCTAATATTATATTCTAGTATAATATATATTTTATAATATTATATTTATATTCTTAATTTACAGTATTATTATTTTATAGTTTGTAATTTGTGTACAAAAACAAAATTAAGTCGTTTGTTATGAATAAATAAAAAATGTATTATTCTATCATTGTTATCATCAATATTTATGTATATATTTGTTTTTATTTTAAAATTTATATCATAATTCATAATATGAAATAATGATTCGTTTGAAAACTACAAACGTACACATAAGCACACACGTGTATAGTCGAATGCGTTTTTGCCGATCATGGTTTTCAAACGAACGTAATTTAATACCTACCTATTTTATAACGCTTGTGTTCATTAAATGTCGACATTGAGAAGTTTTCAGAAAAGTGAATATTGTTATCGGAGTAATATAATATGTGAGGCTGTACTACATTACGTCGACCTAAGTATGTAGAATACGTCCTACATATTATTTTCTGTACGGATACTTAGTTATTACAGCTTATGTAACTAAATATAGGTACGTACCTAATATATGTATCGATTGGAAGCCAAATCGCTGTCAACGCGTTTCTGTGTTATTACTTGAGAACGTAGTATATATCACGCGTAGGTACCTAAATAAATATTATCATCAGCTTTATATTTCGGTAGAAACGGGGTATGCGAAAATCTGAAAACGAATCACATAATTTGCTCTCGATCTGGATGCACCATCTCCACAAGATGTATATTATTAGTCATACAGGCGTTTAGAGACACTCTACACACGTCGAGTACGATACAATAATATATTAGTGAACGGAATCTAAACTTATTTTGGGGTTAGAAAACCTGGAACTCTCATGTGATAGCTTTCATTTCTTAATTGATAAGTCCTTATGCTCATTAAGTTGTCATCTCATCGAACAATACGTCATTCTCTCAACAGACATTTCGTCTCACAAAACTAGTATTTTTTGATACTTCACACGTCGGACTATTGACAATTTCATAAGCCTTGTGACATATTATGAATATAAGGTTTTTTTTTTTGGGGGGGGGGGGGGGAGGGGCGAACATATTCTGGTAGACGGTAGTGCATAATATATGTATAGTAATACATTTTCTCAGCTTAGAACGTGCGAACCGCAACATAGATTTTTCATTCCATTTCCAAACACCCCGTTCACAATGACCACCATTCTCAAAACGCTTGTGCGGAACGCCCAGCTCACCCTGTACATTATAATAATGTATCGGCGACGCGTATACAGAGAGCGCCCCGTGGCAGCGGTCGAGCGGTCTATAATGAGAAACCCATATTGCATAAAGGGTGTGTGATATTGGAACCATCGCGGTTGCTGTTCTACACACTCGTATAATAACAATAATTACAATACGCACGTGGTACATGCATAAATCAGGCCGGCTGACAGTTTTCAACTAATACGTTACAATTATTATTATTAAAGTTCAACGGTACGATTATTTATCGTTTGTGAACGGCGATGATTCGAGTCCTATCGGGCGTAAAATATCATACGTTAGTTATTACAATTTATGGTAATATGTGCAAAAAATTAATGTGACGTGTTTAAGTATTATTTAAGAGTTTGTATGAAAAAAATATATTTTTTTCTATAAAATTATGTACGATGCGATTTGTTTTTTCTTTCATTTCGCCCATATTCAGTCCGTTTGCCACCAATAAAAACAATAGTATCAGGTATGTATAGCAACAAATTCACCCGCTTCAAAATTCGAGTAGACAAAGTTCTACATTAAGTATGAGTAGTATGAAATAGAGAGTTCTGCTGGTGATCCCGTGATCCTCGTGATCCCTAGTGATCCTCGTGATCCCCGTGATCCTTGGCTCGTAATCTCGTGATCTTTGATTGCGTACGTGTGTGATGTATATTTACCCCACCACCATATGATCCGGTACGTAATCAATATATATTTTAATATTATCAATTAATATTATTATCAATTATCACACTAACCTAATCGATATTCGTGATCCTTGATTGCGTACGTGTATGACGTATATTTACCCCTTCACCTGAACCCGATCACACAAGTATGCGATGTATATTTACCCCACCACCATATGATCCGGTAAGTAATCAACATATATTTTAATATTATTATCAATTAATATTACTATCGATTAATATTATTATCATTTATCACATGTTATTATATATAAAAACTTACTATAACGCAAAAAAAAAATATATAATATTCTGTGTTAGGATCGAACCGAGTGTATGTACATATTACTTGTTCATACTACCCACCTCGACTCTAACCCATTGAAAATATATTCGAATTATTATATCATATAATATTATATAAGTTTTGATGACACTATATTAAAATTAAATACTGTTAGTACTTAGAAATCTCTTAATCGTTAGACTTCTAGATATACTCAACAACAACAAATTAAAATACCTATTAGTGAATAATACATAATGAAATATTTGTACCTTCTCACGAAATGTTATCATACCTGTTAGTGAATAACACATTAATAACCAATCTATGCTAAAAAATATCTTAATCGCTTAACAACAACAAATTAAAATACTTATTAGTGAATAACACAGTGATAAATGATATACATAATGAAATTTGTACCTTCTCACGAAATGTTATCATACCTGTTAGTGAATAACACATTAATAACCAATCTACACTAAAAAATATCTTAATCGCTTACACGTTAGACTCTTAGATAGCTCGATATTGTATCCCCTACCAATTAATGGACCCATCCACACCCATCTTGTCTCTGTAAGAGCTGACATTCATTCAGTCTGTTCTCAATCTTACACAATTGTAATTCTCCTCTACGTTTCTATCAGTCTTATAATTTATTCTGAGCTTATATTTTTTCAAGTCATATATTATTCTATGGTGTTTACTATTTGTCTAAGTCTTTTAAAAGTGTTCTAAATTTACTATTCTCCAGACAACAATATATCAATTACCTTAGCTAGAATAGATGTAGTGGCAACTTCCTGTTTAATTGATATATTGTTGTCTGGAGAATAGTTTGGTGATATCGGTGAATACTCATACTACAAGTAAAATAAAAATAAAAACTTAATTAAATATATGTTTGTACATAATATTATATTTATGAATTACCTTAACTAAATTATCATCCTCCAACGGATTGATTTCATCACATGCATCAATGTCTTCATACAATTTAGCCGTTTCATCCATTATTGTTGAAAAGTTAGGTGACAAAGATGACAACCTTTTGAAATTCTTGTCATATGGCTAAAATAAAAAGTAATTAGTAATATTTTATATATGTAATAATATATTTTTAAAATTATCACTTCTGAGTTTCGTGCGTTCCGATGAGCTACACAAAGCTCCGCCAATTGTGTAGTCGCAAACATTTTAATTTGACTGAGGTTAGGTGTGTCCATACTCTGCCTGACTTCAACGTTCCGAATGAAAATTTCCATTTCCCTCAAATTGTTGGGTGGTGAATCCGATTGCGAGTATTTTTTCCTCAAATACTCGCAATAATTATTAATTTGTTTAATAATTTTAGGTTTTATGTTCGCTTCTTTTTCTTTAATACTAGCAGTAATACACCATTCTAATTCTTGGAGTTTTATTAAATCTATACGGTTTAATAAAACTCTACATCCGTCTTTAGTCTTAGATTCAATTACTAGAACGTTTGAACCGCTATACACCATACTCGATATTTTATAAGAATCGGTTTCGAGAAATATGGTTCGCTTATAATTTTGTGGCTTGTCTAATATAAAAGATAGTACGTTACCCATAAGCGAGAATATCCGTCTTATAAAATCTGTACTAATTTTCACATAACGTGACGATGTTAATAAAAGAACAACTGTTTGAAGTTGTTCTGTTGGATCGATACCGACAATTATAAATTTTCTAGCTGTAAAGTCTAACGTGTAAGATGTAGACTCGATGAGTTCAGCCGGAGGTGTTGGTGGTACATAAGTGAAAGCCTTCTTCTTCTCATTGTATAAGGTAGCGTTGTCATCGATTGAACCAGCCATGTTTTAAAAATAATAAACACTTTAAATTTATAAAGACTTAGAAAAATTTAGAACACTTTTAAAAGACTTAGACAAATAATAAACACTATAGAATAATATATGACTTGAAAAAATATAAGCTCAGAATAAATTATAAGACTGATAGAAACGTAGAGGAGAATTACAATTGTGTAAGATTGAGAACAGACTGAATGAATGTCAGCTCTTACAGAGACAAGATGGGTGTGGATGGGTCCATTAATTGGTAGGGGATACAATATCGAGCTATCTAAGAGTCTAACGTGTAAGCGATTAAGATATTTTTTAGTGTAGATTGGTTATTAATGTGTTATTCACTAACAGGTATGATAACATTTCGTGAGAAGGTACAAATTTCATTATGTATATCAATTATCACTGTGTTATTCACTAATAAGTATTTTAATTTGTTGTTGTTAAGCGATTAAGATATTTTTTAGCATAGATTGGTTATTAATGTGTTATTCACTAACAGGTATGATAACATTTCGTGAGAAGGTAAAAATTTCATTATGTATTATTCACTAATAGGTATTTTAATTTGTTGTTGTTGAGTATATCTAGAAGTCTAACGATTAAGAGATTTCTAAGTACTAACAGTATTTAATTTTAATATAGTGTCATCAAAACTTATATAATATTATATGATATAATAATTCGAATATATTTTCAATGGGTTAGAGTCGAGGTGGGTAGTATGAACAAGTAATATGTACATACACTCGGTTCGATCCTAACACAGAATATTATATTTTTTTTTTTTGCGTTATAGTAAGTTTTTATATATAATAACATGTGATAAATGATAATAATATTAATCGATAGTAATATTAATTGATAATAATATTAAAATATATGTTGATTACTTACCGGATCATATGGTGGTGGGGTAAATATACATCGCATACTTGTGTGATCGGGTTCAGGTGAAGGGGTAAATATACGTCATACACGTACGCAATCAAGGATCACGAATATCGATTAGGTTAGTGTGATAATTGATAATAATATTAATTGATAATATTAAAATATATATTGATTACGTACCGGATCATATGGTGGTGGGGTAAATATACATCACACACGTACGCAATCAAAGATCACGAGATTACGAGCCAAGGATCACGGGGATCACGAGGATCACTAGGGATCACGAGGATCACGGGATCACCAGCAGAACTCTCTATTTCATACTACTAGTATGTATATCAGCATTAAGATAACAAGACTAAAATAACATTGCAGTAATAAGAAAATCCTAAGGGACCGACGCTTTTCAAGTTATTTAAATTCGAGATATTATAGCAACTCTACTGTATAGTTATTAATTATTATATAACACATACCATTGTATTTGTGTTGTATTATACTGTTTATCGTGGCTAATACATGTATATATTACTTAGATTGACACATATAATATAGTTATAACAGTCATAAAATTATATTGACGATTCTTGTAATATTTTTAAGATCCAAAATATTGGCCCTATGACACGGCAACTCCATATTTCTACCTCGATGCAATAATTAGCCCGCAATATGTTTATAAAGAAAAGAAGTGAGCTGAAATTAATTAGTTACTTAAAAGTTTTTGAGTCTTAAAAGTTAAATCTATAAGATTATATCAATGGCTGCTGTCATAAAAGAATTTTTTTTAATTATTATTATTATTTTTTTTTTTTGGCACTCATCGGTATTTTTAAAACTCAGTGCCTATATTTTATTTGTTAATACTATTATTTTTGTATTGTAATTAAAAAAATGGCGAAATTATCAGTCACGTATGATAAAACAGATTGTTTCTAACAAGTTTTAAATAGATTCGCTGTCGAGAACTTTTCGTTTAAAAAAATGGCAGCCTTGTGGTCGTGATAATAACACACGATACTACGACGATTAGATGTGGATAGAGTAAACAAGTTCCGCCGGACTTTCGCAATGTCCGGGCGAAAACTCTCACCGAGTGATATTCGCCAACTAGATTTTTTAATGATAATTATTGTTCGAGGACAAATGAAAACAATAAACACATTGTGTACTACTCGATGTTATCGTTCTGGAAATTTTTTTTTAATCTGTTCAGGTAAGTACGATGTATAGACGAATGTGCCACACACTTCAGCACTCAAGTACCTGTGTGTACAAAGTGATAGTATTTTGAAACTGCCAAACACTAATTAGAAGTCGTTTGGTTGTTTTTGACGACAGACCACACTTAGATTTCACAATATTCTAAAGGAGAACATTTCAATGAGCATTGACATGTTTCAACGTTACCGTATAATATCGGTAAGCTAATTTGTATATACATATATAATATAAGATTGGATGAGATATGTATGAAGCGCCAACTTTAAGATGTACGAGAATTCAGCATAACGAAATAAATAATATTGCGTTTCACTTTTCAGCTTCCCAGTTATATTCAAAGAGCTGTTTACAAATCAATATACATATTTCAATATAACTCGGAATTATTTATGCTAGATGCGCCCACAACATTTCGAGAAAAATGTCAAAATTCAAAATCAGCTGAAAAAAATGTCGGTAGCTGTTTAAATAAATCAAACACATCCCACCGTTAGACAGCGCATTCAGATGACCACCCTGTTTGACATGCGAGGTTACCTTACAACCATGCTGTACTACAATGGTTTTGTAACGGATTTGTTTAATTTGGATCTCGCAACTTGTCTTGTAGCGCACACAGTCGGAACAACATTGCGGTAAAATTAATTCGGATTCGCTCTCCTCTGCGTGGGCTGATTACCGCGAGCGTTTACGACATTTGCTAATTATTATACTCGGCTGCAGAGCCATCTTATCGGGCTGTTATGTGGACCGTTCTACGGAAACTAATTATTTTGGGCAGGTGTCAAAGAACTTTTTGCAGGACTCGCGTTAAAAATATAGACATGGAAAGACAAATTGTTCACGCCATGAGAATAATATAATATAATAATATTAAATATTCCACGACTCGCACCGAGTATATAAACTGCAGACGGTATCAATATAATTAAAGTGTCAAATGTCAACGTTAGTTCTTTGGCGTTTCAATATTATAGTTATTCTCACCTCTCCTCCTGCCATAACTCTGATGAACATTAATTATGTGCCCCCTCTTGATAGGTGATAAAAACTGTCTTAAAGTCACTGGATATGACGCGTGTTATATGCGGAATGTAGATGTTTTGATATCATTTAAAATAATTTAATTTTTAATTTCAGTTGACAGTTGCCATAGCATACAGAACCGATAACAACAGGTTTCCTATAGTATTTTGAGTTCATTTGATAAAAGGACAATTTATACCAACGATTCTGACTAGGGTTAACGGAAATCTTTTGATATTTTCAAGTCGGTACAGCGATTTACGTTTTAACAGAGAACACAGGAACATATTATTCATACCCAATACTGTGAAATGGCGCATACTATGTGAACTACTGTTAAACACATAACCTCCCCCCCTTGTGGCATGTATCAGAGAAAAGAATGATCAAAGCTTTATTTCGACTTATTCTTTTTATTCTAAAATATTATATTAATAATATGGATTTCGTAATTGTCTGTGTTATTCCCTGGAACGCACTGCAATGGAAATATCCGCATACTAAACATATGAATAGTGTTTTATTGATATGATAAAATGACTATTGAATATTTTTTTAGAAAACTCAAATGCTTAAATTTGAAAATATAAATTAAGAGATATGAAATAATAATAATTCATAAACTATAATAAATACTTATTGAGTAGGGACTTAAAATATATCATTAATGTCCTAATTAAGTTTTTTTTTTTAATTTTAACTTTTATACGTGAACCAGTATTACAAATGCAAGCAGAATGTGTTATCTAAGCTAACCTTAGTATAAATGCCATATCCCTTATTTCTTATTTTAAAAATAATTTAAGTAGGTAACGTTTTAGTCTGACAATAAAATATTAAATTATAAACATAGGTCATATTAAGAAAATATCTGTAAGCTGCAATGTAGCTATAATATATAAATACGATAAGATATCTTGAACGTGTAATAATCAATAAATGAACGATCGGGTATAAAATATATTGTTCTCGTCAAGAAATTAAAAGTAGTTAAGTATCTTTTAGATGTAGAAAAATGTAATCTCAAATCCCTTGATGAACTCATATAATTGTACAATGTACATAATATAAGATTCGCCAAGTATATATGATGTAGTCCTCTAGTTTATATTGTCTATGTTTCTGAATTGGTAATTTATTTAAATAAAAATAGTTCTATCTATTTGTTCTTCTTCACATTTTTTCTTTTTAGAATGAAACAAAGAATAACACAAGCGTATATAGTATAATCAGTTTGATATCGAGAAAACAACTTACATAATTCAATACATAACTTCGAGTCGAATTCTATTGTTCACTAACCAAATTTGACACCGATATAACGCAGTATTACTGTTACGTTTCATTTAAATGCAATCATCGATGAACATAAAAGAAAATTAAAGATATTGGAAAATGTAAATTAAATTTCTAAAGCTTTTAAGCTATTTAAAAGGATTTTGAACGTCGTGAAATCTAATCCCGTCTGGTATATAAAACACAATTATCCTCAATTTGACATTTCGTATGTGCACTAAAACGAAACATTAAACTTTAAGTCGTTTAATTTGATATCGGATCTACGTTTTCCGATGTCATTCGAAATTCTCCATTTTGGAGATAGTAATAACAATACCCCAAAAATCTCAAACTAGTTTTGGGTACCTACATATATTTAGCTGTAGACTCTACTACATAATATTATTATAATATAACGTGTCAAAAAAAAAAAAATGTTTTTAAATGTATCAAATATATAATATGATAATATAATAATAAAAATGTAATAAAATATATTGAAGCGCCAAACTTTGAGGAGCTGTATCTTGCAAAGGAAATAACGAATAATAAAAATTTTAATGCGAATATTCATAAATAAAATGGTTCTATTAATTTATGACCTTTTAACCATATGTTCCTATTTGAAAATCAAAAGTTGTTAGTGGTTTTACTGATAAATATAAGGGTAAAAAATTAAAATATTATACAGTTTTATAAACGCATAAATCTTAAAGTTTTTTAAAAAAAAAAATGTATAAAAAAGTTAATACTTTTCGAGATTATTAGTGTACCCTCTTAAATGGATCAGCCTGTATATGAATGTAGTTATTATAATTATAATTTCAACAACACTAATGTCAGAAACGATATACACGTAAAGCAGGTGTCTAATATAAAATCTGCACAAAAGAGTTTTTTTTGGATTCTGGAATTTAAATTTAACTCAAGTTACAAAAAGAAAAAACAAGTTGAACAGAATATCAATAAATAAAATATATTATTCCAACAGTTATTTGGTTCTCAGTAAAGGTTATATTTGGTTTTAAATTACCCGGCTAGGGTAAGTGGCCAAATACAGTGATAAATTACGTGGAAAATAAACGACAGGTACTCGTGGTACGAGCTCGTGGATGGGTGACCACTTGGGATTTTCGGTGATGGGTATTAGTGACCCTTACTTCGTCATCCGATCATTGCAGATGAATTCACAGGAAATTTAGGATCTGAGTTAAATTCCACGATTAATTACTAGTAAATGAAGAAAAATAAATTTAATATGGATTAAAAACGAGAACAATAAAAATGTATCTAATAAGACACCGTCTACGCCATGATACACAACGTACATATATATATATATATTTATATGTATACATAATACATGTAACACAGAACTATAGCAACAACTAATATGATGAAACAATTAATAAATGTAGTTTTGCATACGAATATGTCACTACGCATCTCATAGTTTTTCAACGGTCGAGACATCTAGTCATTATAATATTGTTATTACCGCAATCATTTAAATGTGTATATGTCAGAGAACTACAACTCTGAAAAGTGGTACTCATTGCGACGGTTTGATTGCTATTCACATTTCGTTGCCGACGGAGGAAGTGCACGGACCTTGGGTTTTTTTTTTGTGTTTGCGGACATTCTGCCGATTTCAGATAAACCATAGCGTGTGTACTTAGGTACACGGTGTGTGAGTCCAACAGCGAATGCATTAAAGATAATTGTCACACAGAGATCATTATGTTATGGGTAATAATAATCATTTTCATAACCCGAGGACAATGCGTGTCCAGTGGAAATCACTTTATATTGTCATATTGGTCGTTAATCGGAAGTATATTATGTTCTGCACATATCAGCTAACACAATTGTTTGGTTTATTTTTCATGACAGTCAATAGTTTAATCACAAAATATACGCACTGTATATTGTGCTGCGTTTTCAGAATCCGTATAATATGAAATGTTTGACTTATAGTATTGTCAGTCGATAATACGGTTAGACGGTAGTGTGCAAAAAGTCAGTTGTTTAGCGATTTGGGATGGCTTCAAACAAAAACTGAAAAAATATGCTGCTTTTCATTCCAGTTCAACCATTAATAAGGGAATTGGTCAAGTTTGATAGTGCGCAACGAGCTACTACCAGTACGGTTTACGGTTACTTTGAGGCCATATTTATTATTTTGACTGATGATTTAATTTTTTTTCTTCTGGATCATTGATTCGTGGTTATAGAAAAAGTTGAATAATCATATTGTGTTAGTTAAGACACCATTTTGCCCACATTCGGTTGTTTTACGTTTATTTATTTTGACAATGCGTATTGCGCTATAATAATAGAACGGATGCCTGTGAAACTACTGAACAGAAACAACAAAAATGCATAGTTATAAAATATTATAATAAAGAATCGTGCACAATATTTCCATTTCATTAACGAGGAAAATGCGATGGTCAACACTGCTCTCCCATTAATAACTTACCTGTGAATCAAATCGGACGGCTTGTCGGTGTTTAGATTGTATGTATTTACTGTTTTTGTTTTTTTTTTCATAATACTCCCTTTTTTATGCTGCTTTCTGTTTCTATTTTTTATCTTTTCATCTTCGAATTACTTCAACGCCTTTTGTAGTTTTCGATATACTAAAGTTTATAGTATATAGAAAACAATAATATAAATATATATATATTTTATTGTTATTATTATTATTTTTGATATAAACTAGTAAACAACTACCTCTATAGATTTTAGAAAACCTTGCTCCCGACGTTTGAGTTGGAAAGAAGAAAGGTAAATAAGACTCTTAATTATCATTTATATTTTTACAATATAAATTGTATGTAGTATGTACAGTGTATATTTTAGGATTAGTATACACTTACTTTAATCATATTATTTCTTATCGCCACATATTATTTTGGTATCGTAAACTGATAGCTAAATTCATAACTAGGGCAGGGAATTGTATGCACTAAAAATATGCCTTTATGCCCTAAATATAGGGTAAAAAAATAGGTAATGTATCTATAAAAAAACACTTAAACATTTTTATTTTCTACAAGTTTGGTGAGAAAAACATTTTTTATTATTCATTTTAAAAAAGTTTTTCCTTACTGTACATTTTCAGGTCTTCTACGTGGACTTTTAATATGAATAAAAGAATTATTCTCATTTAATTTTTGGTTGACAATATTTTAAAGTCTTGAATGTGATATTCGTTTGAATAGTAATAGTTAAAAATTAATAATAATCGATAAGTTAAAAACCTTGTTAGGAATAAGTTACAAAGTTCCATTTATATTTAAAATTTTTGAAAAACTAAATTTTGGTGCCTTAAAATTGAAAATTGTCAAAAAAAGTAAAAAATTAAAACTTTATATTCCGCCTCAAAAATACACGAAACGTAAATACTATAAAATGGGAATATCATAGCTAGCGTTGAAAAAAAAATCTCTGTTTATAACATTATTTAAAGTAAATTAATTTAAAATATAAATTGATGCTACAAAAAAAGACAATACAAAATTAAAAATTATACCAACATAACAAGAACGAATTATAACGTTGCTTAAAATGTAATAACTTATACTGAACTGAAAAATGGGGTTAGGTGACCTGTGATTATTCAGTCATCAACAAAAATGCTAATCAAAATATCATTTAGTCAAGATCAAAACTTATCGGTTATTTCAGTATATCCAATAATTACTAATTATCAACATGTAATAATTACTAGTAAAAACAAGCGAGTTTAAGCCAGAGTGCATATCAAATAAATATATCAATCAAACACGATACAAAACTTTTAATGTGTTTAGATATAAATTATCAAGTTCAAAAGTTTGATACGACACATGCCAGAGAAATACAAGACGCAATCGTCCTTATAGTTAACAAATAGAAAGTTAAAACCAAGCTGCTCATTATCCCTAAACAGTTCATTCTTGCCAAAAAAAATAGCCCATCGAATAATTTTTATATTGCTACAATTATATTGACACTTTCAGTAGTCAAAAACCTTATTAATTTAATATTTTTTCGATGTGTGAAAAATGCCATTACTGTCACATAATAATACTGTATATTTAATAAACGGATAACGAACAACCCTAGAAACTGATAAGTTAAGTTCAAACCTTATCCATTAGGTGGTTTTTTGTATCTTACGACAACCGGGCAGAGGTTTATTTAGGTACACAGCTGTTTGGGTTGAAACTCAATCGTATCAAATTTTATAATTTTAAAATATTAAATATTAGTGTGAAAATGCAGACGACGAATACAATAGTCACTAACTTAAGTCTTTAGCTATATCAACAATAATCAATAGATGATTGAACCGTTTTTAAACCCTGTTCTTACATTATATTGTTTTATTGTAGTTAGCATTGTCGACAAAAGTTTACACACTCTCATCCAAAAATATCATTGATATAATATTATGTGTATAAAAATAATATTTTAAATATTATATATAAGTAAATAACATACAAAATCATGGCTGTTGAAATATAATCGAGTATATTATTACACTTCGATGGGCTGACAATTCAAAAGCCACTTTTAATGTTTCAATTAAAAGCTATCGTTCGATTTAAAAAATCATATTTTTATAGTTTTGTAATTGTTTTTAGTTTTGATTTTTAATAATATAGAGTAATATTATATTGGATAGCTACCTTTTCATGAAAAAAAAAAAAAAATAAAAAAAAGAACAAATTGAAATAAAAAGTTTAAGTATAATATATTCCATCCGTCCATTTTTAAATAATTTAGTTTAACCCCGAAAAGGCCTCATTGTTTGTACATTGATGCATAGATGTAAAATGTACATTTAAAAAAATCTATTTGTTTTTTTTTTTTATTATTATCGTGTAGTAATTCAAAATTCAGTCAAGTGTGTTGATGTTTTTCTTATGTGGCATTGACCTTAGAAAACAATTTATTCATTTTCACGGCCATTATGCATAACTAATTGATTATGAATTCGTATGAATTGGTCAATATAAAATGCAGGGTAATTCTATTTAGAATGCTAAATTAATTTTGTTTTGCAAAAATCTTACTTTTTATTTTATATTTGTCTAAATATCCAATTTTTTTAGGCATCGACCACTGTCCTTAGCTTGAATTACTGAAGCAGAATATTTTTTTAAATATGATGATTTATATCTACTTCTATAATCTAGACATATAGTGCCATTGTAGTTTTATTAATATTCTACTTTTCTACAACACCAATATCTTAGAATGATTTCCTGCTTAATACTGAAATAAAAAATGTAATATTTCATTATACAAATTAAGGAATATATAAAACTAAAATAATAACACTTATAACACGATTTTTTTTATAACAAGAATTCGAATCTTACTCATTTGTAAAAAATATCTTAGTGTTTTAAGATTTTTTTTAAATAATGCAAAAACATATCAATGAGTGTGCAAATCAAAAAAATCCTTCCAAGTAAATAGTAATCGTTACTTTCAGTGTTTATTCGCCAATGATATTATAATAATAATTGTGATCGGAAACAATTCGGAAATTGTATCCAACAAAAGAATAATAATGTCGATGATAATATTTAAAATAATAATAATAAAAAAGGTTCATTTTATTATGGAATTTTATAAAAAAAACCAAATCAGTCTTTGAACAAAGATTGGAGTTTATTATCTCCGAAAACCTTTCACAATTTCGACCAAAGAAAAAAAACAAATGCTTGAAATATAATTTAAAATATCTTTATTTTGGTATTAAATAACTCAAACAACAATGATTCTATTATAAACTTTATTTTCATATTTCAGAAAAGCAATTAAGAATATTTATGAACGATTTATAAAATTGGAACCCTCTGGTAATACAGTAGTCGAATCTAATATATATAGGATATAATCAAAATATTATGAGATTTATAAGGTAATAGTTTTGATTCTTGTGTATAACTGGTTATACCATGTTATTTAGATTTTATAATCTATATAATATATTTTATGTAAACATTATTCTATGAGGACTAAGTACTAAAAAATGTAATACCTTTAAAAATTAAAAAATTGAGGAGATGTATGAAAGTGTCACTTTTAGATTTTCAAATTTTTTGTAATTATGATTGCAAGCAAAAAATTGTTTACAATTCTTTTATTTCGAATGATATCCATCGCTGAGGTTAACAAAACGAGTGACTGTCAATCCAACCTATTTTTGTAAATTCGAAATTATTATATTGTTTCTTTCAAATTCCGAAACAGAATATATTTTGGAGTACTTCGATGCATAAAATTGGATTTCTAACTAGTAGATAATAAGTTACTTTTAAGTATTTAAAGTTTATATAGACCAACATTTTGAGAAACACTTACCTCTGTTCTACGTAACTCCTCTCATCTAAAATTCAAATACTTATAAGTTATAAGTTATAACTAATGAACTACTAATTTCCTTGTTCAAAATTCAATTTTCATGTGTCAAAGTAATTTGAAAAATATTCTGTTTTGGAATATAAAATTACAAACGTTGTCATTCATTCATTCAAAAAAAAAAACTTAAAGAATGACGACAATAAAAACTGTAAAAATTTAATTTTCAAAAAAAAAACTCTTCAAAATGATGAGTGTTGACACTTTAATGGATCACATTGTATAACGCAAAAGATGGAGCTGAAAATTCAAACATTGCACAAAACAGAATATTATTATATATTATATTCATAAAATTCAAGTCTGAAAATGTTAGGCTCTGCATAATAGTATACAGAACATGTATGTTTTTATTTGAGTGAGTTGTATTTCAATTTAGTAAGCATATAAAAGTGTAAAAACAGGTTTACTTACGTCTCGCAGGCTACAATAAAAAAATAACTGATAGGTGTACCTAATTAATTTATCTCTATAATACTATTATTTATCATTTGCTTTATTGGCATTCATTTTGGATGGATAAATGTTACATTAATAAACGTGGTAACACGTTAATGTAGTGGTTTCTAACTGGTGGTCCTCTGGTCCGTGGACTCATCTTAAGAGATCAAAGCATTTTTTTATGATTATCAATTTGTATTAAAGATTGTAAATAAGTGATAGGGGTGGAATGGAATCAAGTAGTGATCCGCAGTTGTGGAAAATGTACAATAGTGGTACGTAGTACTGAGTTAGGAACCACTGCGTTACCTAATTCATTGTGGATGAGATGGCCATTTAAGCCGTGATCAAAATATAAACCGTAGAAAGGACTTTCACCAAATCATTTGTACACAGACTCAATAACTCTAAAAATATATTATTGTCAATCAAATAGAGTAAGTTGTATGTTATTAGTTTATTACCATAAAACAATAATACTATAGAAATGACACTCAATCAGTAGATCGGGGGTTTTTTTAACCTGTGATCTGACGACTAAACTTCCGAAAAAAACATTAAAACGAAAAAACCTGAGGCTATACGTACCTATGTTTTATTGAGTCACGAAAACATTTATTGCCACAGTCGCCTAGTTTGAGAAAACTACACAGTATCGAAGGGTTGATATTATTGTATTTAGTGTACAGCATATAGGGAAATATTGCAGTTAGGAAAATTATTTTAGACGGAAGAATTTTTTTCTTAAAACTTCAAATATTTTATTTATTTGTAAAACTTTTCAAATAGTTACTAACTATATTAGATTGATTATCTATTTCAGTGTGTTATAACAATTTGTTCTTATTGAATAATTATAACCATACTAATTGAAAGGTTTTATCATTCTTTTTAGGCTTCTTTAATATTGATATAATACAATATAGGTCCTCCTCATTATTATATTATGTGGCCTCGACCCCTTACCTACCCAATCAAAAAAAAAAAAAATAGTGGATCACCCCTAAAAAAATAACGGTCACTATGGTCTAAGCTAAGCCACTATCGTCTGCTGTTTCCCGAATGACCAAAAAAAAATAGTTTCTGTTTTAAAGACTATCGATCACAACTATTTACAAGATTGGCAGTGAAATAGCAATATATTTTGCATAGCTGTGGACTGGCCCCTAACATACAATTTTGGGATCCTGAAACTTCCAATAAAAAACAACCCATTACATGCGATTAGGTTTTCTCTTAAATTATGGAAAATGGTTATCAATGGTTAACTCACAGCTTAATATAACAAAATTATTAAAAAATAAGTATTTCCATCAAAATTTCAAAAGTCACAATTTAATTTCAACGGGCCCCTTTAATAGCAGGACCCTTGTATTCCAATTCCAATAGCTCTCAACATTTGGCCCTGGCTGTGGAATAGTATGACTATGACATGTGGCTTTTTTTTATACTCTTTTATCATTAATATAATCGACGTTTTTTTCTTAACCAATAGAATACTTGAAAACTACTAAACACCAACAGGAAAGAAATCATAAAAATGATATGTTACCAACTCGACTTGGTGATTTTTAATTTGAGAAATGTCATTTTTAGAAATTTCCATGAATATCTGGAATTTAATAATATTTTAAAACAAAACCTAAACATGTATAATATGTACAATACTGAACTCATAATAAATTCCTGAAATTGAATATAATAATATGTCAGCTATAAGAATCGCATACACTGTACCTTATATTATAATATTGTATTGTGTGAACTCATATTGAATATTATTCAAAAAATATATCATTTTTAACTGGCAGTCAAATATATTCTTTGAACTTAATACTAAATTAAAAATTCCTACTAAAACAATTGAGTGTATACTATTAAATACTAATTCGAATACACAACAATTTAACATATTATAATTGTATAGGTACTAGGTACTAGGTATATTATGTACCAGATCTGTCACAACATACGAATGTATGTTCAATAAAATTCTGTGAAAAGTGTCGTATACCGATTGATGCCTGTCGTCACTAATCAAAGTTACGATATAGATTTTATAGTTCAGCCATACATAAAACAGTTAAAAAGTTCAAATAACAATACGATATTGGTTTATCTATATTCTATTATTGTATCCCATCGGAACAGACTCTCCGGTATACGATAACGGTAATTTATGTTTTTTCTCGAAGCGACGTTATTATAGTTTTACAGTTTTCCAAGTGCAATCGTGCTAAATAGATTTATATTGATGATAATAATAATGATAATAACTACAAGTATTGTCCATTGAACGAAATTGTACCATAAAACCCGTTTTAATTGTAAAACCAACAGTCAACACGCTCTAAAATATTACATTTCTTATCGCACACGCAGTTCGGTATCGGCATTTGTGCTTATTCTCCTTTTATTCGGCAAAAATAAGTATTTACTATTTTGTGTTTTAGTTTTTGAGTCTATAAAATTTACAATCCTACAAACATTTCCTTTTCATGCGCATTTGAATAACAAATAATAATCTCCTAACTATTATTTTCTCTCATTATACCTGGTCATTACACGACTTGGTTAGGTTACTGCTTTTGTATTTCATACTATACGACTTCGTCAATGTTTTTTAATTTATTTCACTGCATGGATCGAGTCGCTAATGCATTAATTTACTCGTATTTTACCTGCCTTAATGTCATCATAATTATATCACGTTTAACATTTTTTCATGCGAATCTACTCTACGATATATTTCTAACGATAATATAATATCAGCTATTTCTCCCTACTATGTATTTATGTGGAGTTATTGGCATGACAAAAAATATGATTGAGTATTCATATAATAATTATAATTCATAATATAGATAGGTAGGTATGCACAAAAATAACGATATACTGTATATTATTTGCGATTGATGATACACGCGGGACGTCTGTCACACGATGAGCAGTGACGAATATTGCTAGCGCACGCTTCCAATCGTGATCCCCGGCATTTAAATAGATGTTTTATTGATACTTTACGTCGTTTCCCGGATTGCTAAGCGCGTCAATGTTGGCGGAAAGGAAATGACGGCTGTCGGGAGAAAAAGGAAAGCCAACGTGCTTATGATGTCACAGTATTAGCATTATTATTGTATAGTCCCGAGTTCGGCCCGAAAATGGAAAGGTGAGGCGGTTTTCCTGGGGTGAAAAGTGTATGGGTAATATTATTATATAGTTACGCCCGACGGTTCCTGCCGCTATATCGCCGGACGGACGAATATTAATAATATGTGGTTCGACCTCCACGGAGACGATTATGATGCGTGTGCGTGTGTGTATGTTTTGCGGCTCGATGAAAACAGACAAACGACGTCACGAAAACGAAGTCATCGAGACGCGGTAAACGATAATCAAGGCTGCGTGAAGGAGAGAGAGTGTACAATAATATTGTTATCATCATCACATGCGTACATCGCATTAGACGTGTCGTCGTCGCTCGGCGAATTATAATAACATTATAATAATGTTGTATTGGGCATAATATTACGCACAACTATAGTCTTCCGTCGGCGGCTGACAATCATAATCAGATCCTTGGTGGGAAGGTCACGACGACGACCGCGCGCAAAAAAAAAAAAAACGGCTGTTGCCGGTAGGGAAAACACTATTTGGACCAGAAGAGGTGGAAGCAGTAAAAAATGATATCGAATCGTATGATATTCTTGTGCTTGCGAATACGCGTCGTCGTTTGGGCTGCGATTTTTCGGTTCCGTATAAAAAACCGATTCTCCGAGAAGATCCTCCGCACATCGCGAATGCCGTCCGACCGGTGAGATCGTCTAGTGCAGTAATAATATTACCATCGATATAAAAGTATTATTATTGTTTGTCATTGTCGGCTGTAGTGGTCTTATCGTTGGTACCGCAAAGACACTACATACCTACCACTGAACTTCGTTTACAATAAAACATATTAATATAATACTCGTTTTCAATATAATATTTAGTAGGCCCGGTGACGATTTTTATCGAATCTCCGCTCGACGCGCTGATCATTTCAACATCAATTCACGTGATATTTCAACGGAATCGTACGACAAAAATATATTATAATAAAATCATCATCTAGCTGTTAGTCTCGTATTGTATAGCAAACTTGAGGTCTAAATCAAAGACATTCAAACCACACAGACGTCATGTTGCCCCGGATTTTGGTGGCCGTTCAGGTATTACTCGCCGTCGCCTTGGCTGAAATCCTGAAACCCACGTGGCACCAGTATTATTACCCAGGACATCACGCGTGAGTATTTCTTGTGAATTACCAGCTACGTATTTCCGATTTAATTTACTTTCAATATGGCCTAAAATTTTCTCTCACTGAATTATCATCTATCAAATAAACAAAATAGTTAACTTTGAGTAAAATATTAATAATAATAATAACCTTCTTCACATTCTGTAAAAATTACATAGTTAAATTGTTTTTTTTTTTATAACCATCAATTATGAACGTGCACCCCATACTATCAAATCGTTCTTTTTCATAATACATATTTATTAAATAAATCATTAAAATATACAAATAAATAATGGATCTGGAGGATGATAAAATAAATAATATTACCCTGGTCGACATACTCTCCCATATACATGCCACTCGTCATTGTGATTTAAAAATACAATAAATATTATAATAATTATAAATTGTCACGATGTATGTAATTATTGGGAAAAGTCTGTATATGGCCGTACTTAGCTACTTTCCTCAAAACAAAAGAAGAGTTTTGACCATTTCCTCTATATTATCAAAATAAGATATAGTAAGATTATCAATTGATATTTTGTACTTTTATGGTGCTTACTTTAAGATTTTTTTCATATATTTATTAAGAACAAAATAAATCAATAATAGGTTGGTTAACCAAATAACTAATATGCCTTACTTATAAACTAATGTATATTATATATTTACTCATGAATTATTAGTTATTAACAATTATTATTTTTTATAATTATGCGACATAATAGCACAAAATAAATATACATGTTTAAAGAAAAGAAATATTAGTTGGTAATATCACTATAATATGTACATTTATATGTAACACAAAGATTGATATAAAAAAACTTTAAAAAAAACCTTTAACATGTAGGATGGGACAAAATAGTTATTGTATAAGGCGGATAAATCATTATTTCGCTTTTAATAATCTTCTAGAGATGTCTTTATTTTTTTAGTCTACTAATAAATTTCATTATTGATTCGATCGCTCCACGCCGTTTGTTAGATCGGTAGTTTTTTTTTTTTGGTCTGCAGATTATCAGTGCTTTACTTTTTCTTGATACATTCATAATACAGTACACAACAATACAAATGATATTATGTATGCTGTTGTATGTTAAAATATTGGTAATTTATTTTAAGAAAAATACATAATTTTAGTCCAAAAAACATGGAAACTAACCTTTTTTGTCGGGGGGAGGGGGGGTTGAAGTGAAAGAAATTGGTTCCACCCCTATGTATGATGTACCTTATAGTCATTAACTTCCAAACTGAAAAACGGTCCAAGTGGTTATGAATATTATATTTGCAGCTGATGTCCAATACTCTCAGTACAGTGGACTGATGGACAGAACAGTAGAAATAGATGTAAGATCATACTGTGTTCGTTGACTCAATTACAGATGGAATGTAAAGAGGCGCAAATGAGGCTAATGAAACTGGGAGTGGGTGAGGCAGTGAGTGTAATATATCCTTAATGATCTTCTTTTCAATATTTATAATAACACATATAAATCGACTATCATGAATTATGTTTTTAATGATCAAAAATAATAGTTTATGTTGACAAATAATTCATATCCCCCTCAATCATTTGACCACCACTGATCTGAATGATTTTAAGTATGTAACTTTTTTATAAGAATTTATTTATTTTTATTTCAATATTTTCACTGAAAACTTCAACCTCGAACATGATGAGATACTTTTTTTGCTAAATGATAAAATCTATTGTGTTTCAGTACTTATTTTTATTGAAAAAAAATATTAGAATTGAATCTACAATAATGCTGAATGAAATTCTAAAATTTAAATTAATTATGATTCACATTGGAAAAATCTGAGAATCGCTAGAATAATTTTATTAGCTTAAAAATTACTCATTCAATAAAATATGATTTTTTTGTTATGACTATATTATAATCATCAACATTTTAAGTGCATAAAGATGGTTAGTACAATAGATAAGGAAATAGGTAGGTACTATCATAATCGGTAAAATAACGAAAAAAAATATTCATAATTTTTAACAATTTGGAATTAGCCAGCTGTAAGTGCTAAAACAAATACGATCAGTAGCGATCTATTATGCTCCTAAGTACCCTTTAGTGGTGCTAATGGCTAAGTAAAATATTATTATTGAACATTTTTGAAAGCCATTTTTTGTTGCTCGATAGCACTGCGTGTAGTGCAACGTGTCCTTTCTTCGGCCGCCCGCTCGTCCACCCTGAACACGCCAAGTCACGGGCTATACCGAAGACGCCGCGAAAAAATTGTTCTCCGCGACAACATTATACATTATTGCATCGAAAACGAATGTCGACAGCTAAATATATATTTTATCCGATTTGTTCGAACGGTTTGTGAGCACATTTTTTTTGTAGACTTTTCGCAACACGTCATAATAAGTCTTTTATGGGTATTTATATACATATATATATATATTCCAAAGTACGGAATAAAATATAGATGTCGTAATCTAGTTTGCAAAAGCGCGTAAAACTTTTGAAAATATTGCGAAAGACGTGTACGTTGAAGAACGTATAAAAAGTATAGCTTTTTTTTATACTTTTTGTTCGATCGACCAGAATAAAGTTTGACTACACGTACGTTGCTTAGGATTTTTTAATTACGCTTAAAATGTATTCGGGATTTTTTTCAGCTCGAATTCGACTCCACAAAATTATAATAAATTTAATCCTACAGACAGTTTACAAAATTTAATCAGTTCGAGACGCCATCCAGAGAATTCTTAAATAAAAGAAACGTTTCGCAGACGTATTGTTTTTGCGGTATATTGTACGTATTTATATACGACACAGTCTCGTACGGGGGAAGCGCGAGCTATTATAGAAACACTTTACCATAAAAACAATAGTGTTGTTTTTTCTTTCTTTTAGAACTTTAAATTTAAAAAAAAACCGACTTGATTTAAAAAAGAGTTTGTATATATATTATGTAGTCAGTATATTAATTGTTATTGGTCGTTTTTCATAATATCCATTGAAAATAGTTTCTTTTAAACGGGTTTTATTGTTGTTATTATTATTTTTTTTTTAATAAAATGAAAAGAGTCAATCTCTACACGACGGGTTTACGTGCTTTGACACATTTAAACGATGAATTTTAAATTGCGTTAGGATTTTTTTGTCACGTATTTGACATTTCTAAACCATACTATACCTACCACACCGTACCATAGGCCGTAGTCATATGCTTGAAATGTCGTTTTTCAAATGACATTATTCATCGAATGTTTTTATTTCAATCGTCGAAATTCATTGTTTAAAATTGTCGGACAACGTTCAAATACTTTGAGTGCAAATGAACAATTAATATTATTCAAATGTAATGAGGTAGGTTACCTACTGAATAAAAACCCAAATATTTTGTATTTTGCACCGTCAATTAGTTAGTTTTTAACAAAAAAAAGCGACTTTTGGAATACCATGCACAAGGACTTCACCCTACCCGGAGCGTAATTATTCGAATATATTGTATTTATAGTGCATTGTGGGGCCTTTAAAATTATGTGCCCCTTTTTTCTTCTTATTTCCCTGTCCCGGCGTTTGACCTACCCGGAAGTGCTTCCGCAGTGTTACTTCAAGAGCCACAAAACAGTGACTGACCCGGTATAATAATATCATACCGGACGTTTCAGGGATCAGAGCGTATAATATTGCATAAAATAACCGACCCTCTTGACGGGCAACAAAACTGCGAACTCGGTTAATATTAAATTACTACCTACTTTAATATCTTTAATACAAAGAGATTATAATATTTGTGTAATTACAAAAGTTCGTAAATTATATTATATATATATCATAATAATATAAGATATATGATCACTGTGTAGTGTATAGAATATCGGTATAACAGGGGAGGAAAATTCCAGGGAACATATTAGATTTCACATTTCACAGGGATCATAAAGATAATACGGGGACGAATTATTATTGACTCGTAATAAGACCAAATATTGGTGTATAACTTTAGTATTATAATAACTTAAGTATTCAATAATACGATTTTTGAAAAACTTAAATTAAAAAAAGGACACACATTGACGAAAAATATAAAAATACAATACACTAGGTTACAATAATTGCAGGTTATTTTTAGGATTTCATCAATATTCCTATTTGCTTTAAAATAACCTATAGATTACCTACGCCAGTGACCAATTTATACATATTGCGGATGTCCTGGTTATTCGAATGGCATAAATAATTATGTAGTATTAATTATTAAATAAATAATTGAAGAAAATAATAATCTATTTGATATTGGTTAATTTATGTGTGCATAAATAATTACAATTTAGAATCATTGTAAAAATAACTAAATCAGACTAACCATAGTCATTTATTTATTATATTATTATCAAATTAGCTTATGGTACTCGTATGTAAAGTTTTTTAATTTTTTTTAAATTTAAATTGTAAGTGAGCACAGATGAGGTAATATGTGCATTATGTTTATGAAGACAATTTTTTTTAAATTGTATAAAATTGATTTGATTCTAATATAAATTACTCTGTTAATCAGATTTAGTTTGTTTTCAAAAATTCTTAGACTGTAATATTACAAACAGAATAATGCAGGTACATAGATAATATAATAAACAATTATAATATTATTTCATTAACATACAAACAATTCTTTATCTATACATTTTATAAATTGTATTAATTTAATCTAATAAAAATTAATATTAATTAATATAATCAAGGTATGGCCAGGACGAACAAATCTATACATTTGTGTGTGTGGCTAAATCGAAAGTTATTTTTAAACATCGTGTATCCAATCCACTGATAATTGTACAATATTTATTTTTACAAAAATAATAATATACTTAAGCTAAATATGTAAAAATACATAGGTAAATCAAAATAGGAGAAAATTACAATAATATAGGTATCTTAAAATTGTAATAAATAGTAAATGCAAAAATGTAATTTTAAACAGTTTTTGACATTCCCGGGAATTTCTAAAAATATTGGGAATGGAAATATTCCTTCACTTGAATTTTTCCGAAGTTTTTTGCTTATGTTTAGCCAGCGTTACTCGATGATGGATTATGATAAAATAAAGTACAACTTTCTAATTTTATACTCGTTTATTATTTTTGACGTAGTTGTATCTCACGATACTAAAACAATAACATTATCTGTAAAACGGAGCTTTTTGTGCGTTTATTAAGTAAAAAAAGAACAAAAAAAAAAAAAAAATAAGCTGGACATTCGTACCTAAATTAATGAAATAACAATGTAATTAAAAATTATGAGCAACGGAAAATCAAACTTTCTCTGAAATCTAATTAAAACATTTATTGTTCGATTAATATTAATATATTTTTTTATTTTATCAAGTTTAGTGACTAATACGGTGAAGTTTTTTTTCCATTAGGCGGTGTCGTTAAAAAAAAAATTGTTTGAGCTTTATAGCAAAAAAGTAGTGTTTCTTTATCCAAGAGAAGAAGCTTTTTAAAATGTCTCCATACATTTTGGCACGAAAATTACGGCCCTTTGACCGTTTACAAACACGCTCGCACATCACAATCTCACGTATATTATAGTAAAACACACACACCCTCACACACACACACATATACATACATAATACATATATTATACGCATATACGTGAATATGTGTGTTTGAGTAGGAATCGTAATAAAACCTTCACTATACACTTTATTTTAGACTTTTAGTGTATAAGCTCACACACGATCTGACGCAGTTTATTTTTGTTTCAGTTACGGTATACGGTATTTTGAAAAGCTGGCTTCGATGCGAGAGAACTTCCAGAAGGGAATACCATACAACAAGTAATGATTTAATGAAAATCTGGAAAGATACATAATAGAAATTTAATTAACATGGGACAAGGTATTTTAGTTTCGGGAATAGCCAGTTGAACATACTATTATTTTTTGTTGTAACAATTTACGAGTTAAGAATTTTAGTTTAAATGAGTTCATTATTTATATTATATTGATTTTAATTTACACCTACATACATTAAGATTTTAAGATTAAATTCCACGAGAAAAAAAATTTATTATAATTTATTTCATCTGGGATAACAAAATACAATCGTGAGCTGGACGTTTCTCGTATGAGTTGGGTTTATAAATAAATCGGGTTTCGCCTCACACGGTCAGTGGTTTAATTTCCGTGATCTCGAGATTTTTTTAAAAATAATTATTTTCAAAGTGTGGTTTATTAAAAATCATAAAAGGATTTAAAAACCTCCATTTCAGAGGATTAACGTTCAATATCATTATCATTGCTAATTAGGTAACTTTGATGCAACACTGTAAATTTGATGTAACCACCAGACCTCGAATATAACACGTACCGTCGGCAATAATTATACTATTATTTTATTTTTCATATTAAGGATTCAAGCCTGGTACTTTGTTGTGGGGGGGGGGCTGTTGGTTGGAACACGTTTCTATGTGTGGCAAGGATGTGTTGCTAAAAACCTTGATGGTCACCCATCCGAGTGCGAGACCAACGACGGCCGGTACGTACGCTCAGAGCGTTGCCGCAGATTGATCATACGGCCGCGTCTCGCCAAGCCACAATATTATACTATTATGTTAGGTATAATATATTAGGTATAAGCTGCACTTCGACAACCAAACGCGTTCGACGACCAACCCGACTCTATCTGTGTGAAAACATTAAAAAGCGCGGTGCCGACGATTCTGGTAGTTTTTTATTATACGCTTTCGTTTTCAATTGGGCCGATTTATTAAACGCCATGGTTAATCCATACCCATAAATGCGTACACGTTAAAAAGTTACGACATGTACCGACTCGACTTGGGTACGTGTTTTCGGGACGTTAAATATCGTTACGCCCGCGCGACACGCTCGTCGGCACTCGGCATCCCTCTAAACGATTTCGCATCACTCGTAAACGAGTGTTATTTTTTTTCCAGAGTCGATAATTTTTTTGTGCACCGTGCTAGGTGGCATTTCGGCTGACTTTAGTTGAAAATATACAGTTCACAAACACACCATGGTTCGTGTGCATGCCTGCACGAATAAATTATCATCATGCATTACAAACTGTACAGGGTGTGATTCACTAAGCATGCTCCATCACTTTTTTTTCCTCTTCAATGTTGCATTTTTTCAAATTCTGAATTTTTAAATTTTTTTTTAGTACACTTAAAGTGGGAGCTACCATGTTTTCAAATGTTTGGATTTACATTCATTCAAAACCATTAAATGGTATATTGCGTATCTTGTAGCGATGTAAACTTAAATATTTTTAAATGGCAACTCTAAGATATTTACTGTACACTGTTAAGCAGATGAATATTCTGAAAACTATACATCAACATAATATGATATTTTTATTAAATGAAAAAAGGTTCAAGTCCATACGGTCAATAAATTTTGGGAGTTCCAAAAAAACAACAAAACCATTTTTTGTGTTGAAATGAACATTTCTGTCAACATTTGAACTCAAAATATCTTTAAAAAAATTGTTCATAGGTGTTCATCTATTTTTGTATAAGCAAACTGCTATAAATACAATTTATGAGATATTTTGTATTTATTTAACGTAGGCACCTCTCCAGTAGGTATGCATCGAATGTATAGGTTTTGTATTTCACCGGAGGATAAAATAATTAAATTTCCACAAAATCCTAATTAAATTCGAAATTAAAAATCAAGCTTCCGAATAAGTTACTGAAGTGGGTGTCTTTAAATGTTTGTTAAAATATTTCGTTGAAATGGCCCGTATAAAGCGTAATCATCTTGTTTTGATATTGCATATTTTTGCGTGGGTATAATAGTTTTGTTAATATTATATCATGTTGTGATGAAACAAACAACAAACTCATTACATGACATTTATTTAATATACATGTTTTAGAGGACCCCTAAGCTTACCGAGCACTAATCAAACATGAACATCGGCATGGACGTAACTAGGGGATTGCTAGAGGGGGCTAAGCGTCTAAGCTCCCCCCCCCCACCATATACTTTAAAACTTGTATGGGGTAAAAGCCCATCCTGTTCAAAAAACTGCCATGGGTTCTATGTCTAAAAAAAATGAATGATTATAATATATTATGTATATTGCATAATATAATAAATTAATATTGTGCACGTAAATACTTACCATGTGCAAGTTTGTATACTAAAAGAATCAAAACATACATCAGCACGACTGAGACCCAAAAACAGATTTAGTTTGTCTGACTTTAGTTTATACAAAAATATGATTTTCGAGAATGATATTTTATAAACATTTGCTACTAAGTATGGGCGTATAAAGTAAAATATAATATTACACTTCTTTTATAGTTAACGTTTATTTTGAATAATGAGGAGGGGGAACTTTTATTGCATGGTTTACTATAAACTTTGGTTTTCTAGGATTCTAACCCCTGGAACTGTTACCAACTATGTCGAACATCGGCTAGTTGTATAATATTATATTACCCATTGTATGAGTAAAATACAGAACTTTCTAAATATTAATAATAGTTAAATAACTGAAATAGAAAAATAATGATACTACATTCCAGGTATTTGTATTTTTCAAATGCATTTATCGCCCCTATCGGAATCTAAGATGAGATTCGGTGTACAGGTACTCGTCATTTTATGAACTAACGATGTTTTTTTTGTTGATATTTTAATTTTAGGTACCTATTGTTTTATTGGTTTAAACAATAATTAAGAACTTCACATGACTAAATGGTGCATATGTACTTAATAAATACTTACCTAGTATTCTGTTCAGATGAATTTTTATATTTTCTGGTAATTGTTTAACTGTACCAATTCACATGGCATTTACTTGGAATTTGGTTGAATTCATTCGAGTGCGGAATTATATACTATGGTTTCGACTGTATGTTCTGTGCAGTAGAGCTTCGTTTCGTGCATTTTTCT
This sequence comes from Myzus persicae, assembly GCF_001856785.1. Classification (NCBI taxonomy): domain Eukaryota; kingdom Metazoa; phylum Arthropoda; class Insecta; order Hemiptera; family Aphididae; genus Myzus; species Myzus persicae. The sequence continues at coordinate 621,544 of NW_019102723.1, read as the reverse complement.
CGCGTTGAAGTGTTCTGATAAAAAAAAATATATTGAAATTTCAATAAAATGCGAATACTATTATGCCTCTTTTATTATTTATTTTTTTTATACATTTTTATTCGTTGAATGCCTGTGACAGTTTTGTTAATTTAAAAAATGTATATATTGTTAAGTTGACAACGTTTGAAGTGGAAACGGCAAGAACGAAAACAATGGCGATTCAAACCCAATTATTTTGATTAACAACATAGGGAAGTATAATAATGATGATTATAATCATATCATACATATAATTGTGTAAAAAATAATAAATAACGAAGCCGAAAATCTATTTATATTTGTTTAACAACTAATTAAGGTCAACTCAGAATATCGAAATATGAATATTTATAATAATTTCACATGTGTCTTAGATTCGATTGAAATTTATACTTATTAAAATGTTTATTTTCATTCCTAATTTTTGGAAAATTAAATCGTGGTTATAGTGGAATTCGAATAATATTCTGCACAAAAACCGAGGTTAAATTTAAAAAAAAAACAAAAGTGTTTACGGTCTCTGTTGAGGTATTTTGGCTTCCTACAACGATCAAATCACATTACTTATTAGATATACGCCATACGGAAGAGCAGGAAATTTGGATTTATTCCATTTAGTTTAAAATTAATTTCACTACTGTAACGATCCTAATATATTATTCTAACTTAATGTTATTTATTGTTTTGACGAAAAAAAAAAACAAGAAATAAAAAAACCATTGTTATCTACTCATTATTTCATCATGGTGTTAAATACAATGTACCGCCGTAAGAACATTTAAATTGTATTTGCTTAGTAGTAAAACAATTAAAATACGAATTAATTTTTTTCAGTATCATATTTGTAGAATTTAATTTTAATTATTAGAAAAAAATAATCATAGCTTGTATTGCTAGTTTTATACATATAATATATTCAATGCAATTAAAATTTAAACACATTAAAAGTACTTTATTAGTATTGTAACTACCTGTAGTTAGTTTTTTTGTTCATTCAAAGAAAACAATTATGAATTATTTTTTTTTAATTCAAACAAAAGGTACACAAAACAAAAACGATGTCATAAAATGTAAAAAAATGTTACTTGTAATTCAGATTGTATATATTTTATTTGCACGAATTGTAATGATTAACATTTAAATGTACAAAGGAGTTTTTATTTTATTTTATATAGTTATTCTTGAAATACTAATACAAACAATAATTATTTTATAAACTAACGCCAATAAATAAACCTTGTGGCTATTAGTCGTAGTTAATGTTAAAATGGATAAAGAAAAATGTTCTTGGACATGAATGTTAAATACAAATGGGCTAATTCTGTTTCTGTTTATTCGTTCATAATCTCAGTGTGGTTGTCAATTGCCATAAATTATGCAACAGTTATCAAAAGTTATGGATGGTTAATATTTCAATACACTGACATTGCATTTTGAAATGTTTAATAGATATTCCAAAAATGTAGTTGCTGTTTTTTGGCTTTAAAATAATACAATATTTAAAAATATTAAATACTAAGATTATATTTTTCTACCTACCTTTTTTATTCTTGTAAGGTATCTATAGTTTCACGAATGGCAGAGGAAAATGGAATTTTTCATAATGTTTTAAAAATATTTATTTACACTATATAGGTACCATCATTTATATACAGGTGATAGATATAAGCAGAGTGAAAATAATTTCACTTTCAATAATTGTATATAAAATATATTCAGCTAAAAAATAAGAAATAAAAATCATTTCCATTGTACGTAAATAATTCTTAGGGAATTTTTACAGATGGGGATTTTACAACCGAATAGACACTGCGTCGGTGACGGAGAGCAAAAAGACACGGAGGCTGCGAGTGGGCAGTGGATGGTGGAAACTAGTGCCGCCGACGGGCGCCGAAATAAATTGTGAATTTCCGAGTACTGTGCCGGTGATATCCGTAAGTACGGGTCTGACAAAACAGAATTAACTCTAATTGGCACGGACAAGTGGCGCGGAAAACCAAACACAAATACTAAAAAAAACACGTTATGTGTACAACGAAATTGTACCGTATATAATAATTAAGTCCAATAATATAGTCTGAAAGAATGGATTTTGTAAAACAGATTTATGTCGCCGACGAGAGGACGAATCAGCGTATTTCGTGCGCCTACTGTAGCATTTTCTCATTTCACCGGAAACAGTCGAACTCTCATGTGTTAAGTCGATGCTATATAAAATTATTCTTTTTCCTCGATAGACCTTATATTACTTACTGAAAGGAATTTTCAATGCCATTCGGCGAAGAATCAATAATGAGGTTCGTACGAACTTTTTTCGTTACATTATTGTTTCTGTAAACGGAGGTGGTGATTGCCAGTATATAGCAGGAGCTTTTATCAGAATCGTTTTCATTTTTAAAATAAGAATCCTAGTAAACTTGTACAGTATAGTTGACTGAGTTGATGTTTAATCAATGCTTACTTAAACGTTAACATAGAATGAGGATTTACTAGAAAAAAAAATCATACATGTATAAAAAAAAAAAACGTTTTTTTCCTGAATTTGTTCAGATGGGATATAGTTCCTATCCTTAGTAATAATTCTCAAATATTCGTAACTGAAATTATGAATTATGACGAGAATATAATCGTGTGTAGTCCGTATGTTTGATTTCATATTCGGTGATTTTATACATAAAATATGATATTATACACTCGTATAGTAAGACATTATTATTATTTTACTTCATATAATTTTATATATTAAAAACGTTAAAAACTTTTCACGGCCATGAGAACGAATCAATAGTAGGTACCTACCAATAAGTTACGAAGAAAAAAAGCGATAAAAAAAAAAAAACCCGGAATAATAAAAAAAAAACTCCGTTTCTGTATTATTTAGATATTTATTATAAGTTGACTGAAAAATTCAACTCTGAATCTAATGTGAAAAAAACATCATTTAAAAAAATAAATTGTACCGTTTGCGTGTAAACACAATACAGTTATAGATCGGACGCGATAAATGTTTTTTTTTTTTGTGGTTGGGGCACAACATTATTATGCAAATATTTTAATACCGGAAGATTATTTGAACGTGAAACTCGTTATTTACAAAGGTATTAACGTTTTTGAAAATATTATTTTTACATAATATCTCAATATTACCAAACAGCGTTTTAAAAATTATTTAATAGATTTTTAAATTTTTTTCTTTTTTGAACAACTACATTCTTAATTTTGTGAACCAAAACAGAATATTTTTTGTAGTGTTATAAACTTTGTACGAGTAACTAATTAATTATAGATATAAATTGAAAGTTCTGACGAGCGGAGTAGCAGGCCTACGTCTTGATAGGTACCCTTTGCTGTGCTTCTCCACTCCGCTCGTCTAAATATGAACTATATTTAGGTACTTCAATAACTACCTATTTAACAATAATTGGTTCAAAGTTTCGAACCTAGAATAATTTTTTTCAAGTCTGTTGTTTTTGTATTGATTTCTAATCAGGCATATAAAAATTAAATTTTTCCTAAAATATTAATAGTTTTAGAAACAATGAATACTTTACTTTAAAATTATCAACTATCACAATATTATTATATCTGTACAATCTATGCAAAATATAGTTGCACCCCAAGTGGCTGTATTCTCAACACTTTTCAAGACAATATTGCGCGAAGTCGATGTACGCCTTGGAATCCGAGAAAAGATGATTATCGTGCATATACGTACAGAGACAGTTTTACTTAATTACCCTTTTCATAAGAATCTCATTATGATAACATAGGACATTTTCCAACTTCCGGTGAAAAACAGAGGTACTGAATGGATAATTGTAATGACAAGACGCATGTTACGTGCAAAAAATGTACGTAATATTCAATTTGTTTTATTGTCAATTCTAAAAATTGTTTTGATTCATATTTTATACAAAATTTAATAATAATAGGTAGTTTTTTTAGGGACCTGGTTTGGCTTTTTGGTTGGCCACAGTCACTAACGTATTCTGAGATCAAGTATCAGCTGGCATCGCTAGCTCTCAGATGGGTGACCACTGACCACCCAGGTTTTCAGTGACGAACCCTTCCCCCCCACAGTATAAAACGACTAATAACCTTAAGACTAATGACCTCAAATGTTGAAGCCTTAAGTCAATAAAAAAAAAAAAAGTTATTTGTACATATTATTATATTTCTGTTTAACTTCATTATACTAAAGGGATATTTGTAAGTTAACATTTTTATTGTACTGACTACTAGGGTACCCTGTAAGATACAACCTTATAACTTTTTACCACATTATCCTATCCTTAGGGAACTTAGTATTCCCTATTTAAGAAGTGTATTTATAATATTATTGAAAATATTTATTGTTTTAGTTTAAACTTAATGCGGTAGTGAAAGGGTTCCAAATGTATACAATACTGTTATGGCGGCGATCGGAACTCGCAAACGGCCTTCCATTCCATAAGCAGACAAGCGGGTTGCCGAATAACGCAATTCAGGGTGTAGGAAGTGTGCCATATAATTATGTTATTATATAATCGTTGTAATACAATCCGTACAACGATCTGCAATTTTCTACTTGGAGTTAGATTGGATTCAAAAAGTTCCTTCGACGCACGCGATCGAAACTTCGTCGTTTAATATGATCACCGCAGTTGTGCACTTTGTATATTATTTGAATCTGTTATAAACCACACTAGTCCATATAATAAAAGTTTGTAGATAACACATAATATAAACCATATTATAGTATCATGTAAGACAATACTGTCATGACTCCAGTAGTGTTTGTAGTGTTGACATTGGCAGACCTATACTTACACTAAATTTTCTGGGATTGGTCAGAATTAGGACGTCGGGAAGTCTAAAGAGGAAAATATTAGATACCGTATAAACCCATCATTTCGGGTCGTAAACACGTGCCATAATTGACATGCATATGACCTGTTAAGGTGATTGTGTGCTATTAGCCGTGGTATCTTTTATATACCTACTACATTTATATACTTTTTATATTCTTGGACTTTGCAGGGTATTAATATTTTTGCTTGATGGTCTCGTACATTTTTTAACCCTGATATAAAAACTAACACACCGAAGTCGTTTAAAAATAACTCATCCGACTTGGGTACTCCTTCATACCGATTGTGGTTTGGTGGAGCTCCACCTACAACCTCAGACTGAGTCTTCAGGAAGACTTGGAATTGTGGATTACGGTGTATAATTTCAAATTTGTCGGTTTGCAGAACATCGTGTGGGAACGAGTGGACCCGGGAAAAGCGGACAAGGAGATGGCCATGAGGCGAATGGGCGAGGTGCAGACGTACGACATGCACCTGAGGCCCAAAGGCAGCACGTTGCATTTCCACGACGTGACGCCCCTGGACAAGGGCCTTTACAGGTGTCTGGCTTCGTCCGTGGACAGGCTGACGGGTGAACCACAAACGGTGTTTCAAGACACGGACTTCTACCCGGACGTGGTCTGAGCCACGCTCGTCCTCTGATCAACCCCGGAGACAACGACGACGGCCACAGCTGTTGCAAGCGTGTGCCGAGACTGACAGAGGAACTCACGTCGTTCTATTATATATGTAATAATATAATTGAGATCCCACCGTAGTGTCGCATACGTTGTATTATTTAAACCATTGTTGTTATTACTATTATTATTATTATTATTATTATTATTTTTATTATTATTATTATCATTTTTATTATTATTGACATTGTCATCGTCGTCGCATTACCAGAATATTCAAGGGCTCGTCTAGTAATCAAAAAGTGGAGAGGACCCAGACTCAAGATGTGCACTTGTAATTCGTAAAATATAGATAATCATAGCTTTAAAATGTGATTAGCCACCAACATTAGAGTTTTGTAGGCACTGTTGAAAACAAAATACTGACAGGTATATTGTTTTTTGAGTAAATACGAGTAGTAATACGCGATTAAACATTTTATCTAGATAATGTCATATAATTTTAAATGCACGAAAGGTGTATATAATATGATACAGTATCTAAGGGTACCGCCTCCATAACCCTGAACCATTACGAATATTGTAATATCGTTTGCTTGCGAGTATAATATTATTATGTGTGTTGGACGATTAAATAGTATAGTGTCCGTTCGGCAACCACGTCGAAGCGTTAATCCGATGGTTTTACGGATCAAACGTGATCGCGAAGTCTGAAAAAAATGTCAAGGCTATCCGTCACGCAAATCTGTTTTATTTTTAGATAGCAATAAATTATGATGCGCAAAACGTTCTGTTTGTTTTTTATTTTTATTCATAATATTATAGTTAATTTTTAACATTATATTTATTATTACACGCTACCATTTTTTTTTTTTATTGTTTGTTATAGATTACTACGTGACAAAAAAAACATCCACCTACTATATCTTTGGTTAATTTGTAACTCATATCGGATTTTGATTACCTATGGTAAATTTAACTATGTACCTTCAATAGCTATAATAACTCCTTGTTAAAAGTTAATAAAAAAAACATTACCTATGTATACGGTAGTATAGGTTCCGTGTGCATGTGGATTCGATTCAATTCAAATGGCATAATGTAATACATCTAATATTCTGAGTCTTGCTATACAGAAAAGTAGTTTTAATTCAGTTTGTCGACTGCAAAGCACATACTACATAGTATATTGTGAATGGGGATATACATGGTCACGAAGTTGGCAAATTCTGAGAACGTACTCGCAAATACTAGCAAATTACTCTCACAATTTTGGCATTCATTTTGAATGGATCTTGTAATGTCTGTGGGCCAAATTCATGGACCTGTAATTTACTCACAGTATTTAATATTTTGTACACGAGTTTATTCAAATATTCATATATCTAATACAACACGACATCTCTTGTTTTAATTTAAAGATATCACAGCAAAATAAATCAAAATAATAATATACCGAGCCAAGTACCCTTGTCGTCTGCAGAGATCGAGATATTACATTATTATAATATTGTTTTTTAGGTATATTTTTTGCCCAAAACTATATTGCAAATAATTAGAATTAAAAATTCGCAGACTAAAAAGTATTATTCACATTTTTAACCGTAACTACCGGTTTTGATCTAAGCTATTTACAGGTTACATACAAATTTATAAAAAGTTAATATTATGATAAGCAAAATTAATGAAACACAAAATATAAAGCTAAAAGATAGAAAGGCAGTTAAGTTTATAACACTATGTGTAAGGATAGAAATATTTAAATGGTACCTACCTATTCATTATAGATTGTGAGTTTTTTAATTATAATTATTTTCAAAAAAAATGTTTTTTTCTATCGATAACGAGCGATAATCCATTTTTAACACTTTGTATAATACTAATATCATATTCATGTGATAGGTTTTAAAATAAACATCAAAAACAATTTTCCGGTTTAGGGTTAAAATACACATTTTGTTATTGCTCCATGTATTATGGAGAGGTTTGACGTCCCAGTAACAATTCTATTTTAATTAAATCGTTTGATTAGTCTATTAAGTATAAAGATAAAAAAAATACGATCAGTAAAAATATTTTATTATGCATACCATCGTCCGGAGAATGAAACGTGAAAACAAACGGCAAAGTGTAATATCCACCACTAAAATAATAATTGTAATAATGTTTTAAAATATGTGAGGGAGTCTGTACACCCGAAGATAAACTATACAAAGGCGCTGTTTTGGAAATTCAGAAATTGGAAACGAAATTCTCTACTTACGCTACGTCGCTACGCCACATGGGATGTATAAAGAAAACAGATCTTTTGTCGTGATCTCTGTATAATATATGTTTTCAAATTAAAACGTACACGCGTCGAGTACTTTATAAGCAAAATAACATAAACTTCGTCGTTCAGTGTTATATTATTATACCAACAGAATGTTTTTATTTCGTGGTATGGTTACCTAATAAAAATGAGTTGTTGTTATTATATTTCTCGAATGATCAGTAGACACGAAGCTTAATGATTTACCGTTTTGGAGACTAGACTGACAGAAATGTTTTGACATATTTACATCGAAATATAATTTTAGAATATCACCATAATTTAACGCAGCGATGTGAAATGTTTGAAATTTAGTAGTTATCAAATAACACCCTAACACAATCGGCACATATTTTGTAATTTTTGATACTGAACTTAAAATAAATTCTAATATACATCGACTAACCATGTAGTCTATATATATGCTAATACAATGGGCGACAGAGTGACCGAGCAGACTAAGGCGTCAGTCCTAACGCACACAGTTGACGGTTCGAATCCTCCCGGCCAAGGACACCATCGCTCTCTGGGCAGGCAATTATCGGCGAGACCTATATCCCTCAACCTGGCATGGCAGAAACCTAAGGGTACCCAACTAGAAATTCTACCAAATAGGCGTCCGAACTTTACGGCTTCAGGTTTACTCCCGGACACATCGCCCTTAGCAAAAAAAAAAAATTAAATTAATGCACCGATATGTTTTAATATAATATATAATATGTACATTGTTTTATTAACATTTTTTATTGCTTTTTCAGAACGTTTGACATTTTAACATATCCTACTTACATCACTATATTTAATAATGAAGTGGAATTCGGTTCACAACACTAAAATATGTACTTTATTTTTGTATCAAAATGTTTTAAGATAAAAATTATAATAATATACATTTACACTACAGGTATTATTATTAAAGTGTATTTTTAAATATATAATATATAGTTCTTACTAAGTCAAGTAGTCATCCAATGGTATTTATGACTTACGGTACTTCTCAGTTGTAAAAGCCGATTGCTTGTTTTATGAATATGATTACATGCACAATATAACTTTATATTTATGTTCAAAATAATACACAACAATAGGCATGTAATTGTATAAAATCATCAAACAAAAGTATTTTCATTTCTTTTCGACATAGTCCTTTGGGGACGAAGGGGGGGGGGGAATTCTCAGGATTCCTTCAGCTGTGTATAATACTTTAATACAAATATTATTTTAACAATTACAACTCATTTTTTTAAAAAATCACTTCTTGCTTCTTGCACAACCTAAAACGGTTACGCTCATTTAGGTTTGCTGTTGGAATAATAATCATTCTGTACCTACCTATCTAATAATAGCCTTTTGGGGGTTTTAAAATTAAAAGTCTATTTGGACGTCGTGTTATACGACAAGTTTTTTCCATGGCATACCCACAACATTCTTTCCTATATCCTACGCTATCATATGATCGACTGATCATTTCGGTCATTCACTTTTCATACAATGGACATCGGTGTATATTATATTATTATCATAACGCACTGATCATTATTCGAATCATTTCGATTACCTAATACGATATAACTTTATGCTATATACGATTGCTTCACAATGCTGTGGTCCATTTACGTACAATGTTCATATTATATACCTACAATGGGACAATCTACATTTAGCCAGTATATTGTACTGCGAGCAGTAAATCGAGTGGAATTTAGCAAACAAAATGTTATTGGCATTTGGAATGATCGGCAGTGTTCAGTCTACGGAATCCAGATGCAAGCGTATACAGGGTGATTTACCGATAGTATTTTCAAACACTTATTTTTTTATACAATTTAAGAGCCGCTTATTGTAAATTGTTAAACGCTTGAATTTTTTTTTGAAACTAATGATGTTTCTAAATAAAAATTCTAACGAATAATTGTCGAGTTATTTAGCTCAATTTACTAAGGATAATATTCCTTATAATAGTTTTACATAAAATACAAAACATAAGTAAGACCTTTCTCGTGGTAAATATTTACTTCGTGTATCTGATCACTCTAATCTATTTTCTTCAGTTTTAGCCTAACTATACCAAACACCTATATGACCGTATTAATATATATTAATCTGAATAATAACGATTATTAATACTTAAATGTTGGTTTAAATGTCGATTCTGGCGTATGAATAAACGAATACATTTAGCATCTGAAACCCGATAACTAGGGAATGATTAGGTCAGTAGTTTTTCTTCTCTGAAAATGTTGACTATTTATCAAACATTAATTACTTTAAAATCATAATAATTTTAAAATCAGAACATCAGCAGAGCCTAATATTTGTCTTAACTTTATAATCATGGAATATTGATTAAGCTTAGTATGTGAATTTTATTTATTCAACATATTATATTTGTCTATTGAATTTCGATTTATTTACATTATTAATTTACAGCAAAAAAATGATGATTTTCATTAAAATGGAATAGTTCATTTTTGCTACAGGGTACATATTATGTACAAGTATGTTTAAATGACATAAAAAATTCAGACATTTTAAAATATGGTCTTTGACTTAAGAATATTATGAAATTCCAAATTCTATAATAATATGAACACAGTTGTACCGTATAAGAACAAGTGGGCGTGAGGGTTCTTGGTGAATCGTTATAAAATGTAATAATATACTCGCAAAAAATTGCAACTGTTAGATCTTTAATAACAATAACGTATACATATGATTTTGAGACAGCGAAATAAATGGATGTAATTTAATCGTTATACCACGGAACCATTGTGCATACTCGTGTGTGAAATAAGTATACCTATAATCATCTAAGTGACCCAAAAACAAGACTATGAGTGAGAAAAATGATTAAAATATGATGATTATTGTACTGTGCAAATTATATTATCTATAGCCGTTAACCGTCAGTGTCGTCAGCTTTGTACCTGTCTACTCACCACGTATTTTCTCATTTGTGGGCGCTCGGCATTTCCTGTTTCAAAATATATTTAACTCTATTCCCCGAGGTAATCACAAAGAGCCAAGCAAAGAGGAAACCAAAATCTGACTAATATCTGTCGTGCCAGAGACACAAAATTGTTTCAAAATGTTTAAGACAGATTTCAAAGGTAACTAGTATTACAATAAATATACGATAATATAGAATTATATAATAATCGTTTAATAATATGCTTTATTATTATCTACCTATTACCTACAATGTATTGTTTAAAATAAAAACAATTTTTAGTATTCGTTGGTTATCTCGACTACCTATAATGGTTATAGCCTATAATTAAAGCTTAGATAATCGATATAGAACTTTCAAGTTCCAATTCATAAATTTCTTACACGCATATTATGTATCTTTTTAACAGGATTATAATATAGTTATCAGTTATTTATAGTATTTTAAATTTCCAGTGAACAAGTTTCTTATTTAAATTTGTAACTGCGTTTCTGTAAAATAATATGGTATTGGCACTCAAAAGAAGGTCACAGAAATGTCTTCATTAGACAATAAATCTCAGATATTTATGGTAAGGATATTTTAAAAATATTGTATATATTGAATACAAAATTTTAAATAACCAAGAAGTATCAATTAAAATGCTTATTAAATTATGTTTTGAAAAGTATAGAATTAATTTATCAAAGTTGTTAACTGGCATCAGTATAGACATAGTTTTCTAACAAGGCTGTGTTTTCTCTCTAATTATAATAAGTTTTGTACATTTTATCACTTATCATCACTGTCAGAGTCAAAAGACTCTAAAATTGATCAGGTCTCATGCAATCTTCGTTTGGTCCAACATAAATCGGAAACGAGATTAGGTACTGCGTGTTTCGTCCACGTACGGCAAATTGTCTTCCGACACGTCATCCGGACACGACGTTTTAACGATAATAATTATGAAGCTCCCCGTGTTCAACAAGTATTGTTGTTATTCATTATTTTTTACTGTTGTTATAATGATATATCGTCTACCAAAACTCTTACGTGACATTTTACTCGTTTACCATCGTATAATCAGTCTATCACTGGTTGGAATCACTTGAGCTACGAATCACATGATTCCGAATTTCCAATATAAATTATTAATCATCATCATAAAATATTGTATTATTATAATATGTATTAATTATTATCATTTAATATTAAAATGCTATTGTTTCGTATCTTTTATGTCAACAGTTGATCTTTATTTGTGTGTGTGTGTGTGTGTCTTGTACGATTATAATACGTCTGTACTATATTCATTATTCAAAGTATACGAACCATATATGTTTACTTTATTTTTATTTAGCTCGTTTGCTACCCCACATACTTCTCTTGTGTCAAGCATTTTAAGTATTATGTTAATGATCTTAACAAGGTTTATAGTAGTATTTAAATGTGGTATTATACAAAGAATAAATTGCATTAATTGCATGGCTTTACGGAGTAAATGTACACATTTTTATATTTTGTTATAAATCTAATACATTTTAAGCATTTGTTTGTTTGTATTTAATAGGTACGATGATTTTTTCATTCGACAGGTCACGTAGGTTAAGTATTTTGATTAAAAAAAAAAACAAAGTGTAACTTTATCTTTTTCGACTCAAATATTATTGAATCATACAAGATTTCTGAAAAGGATCATATGACTGTAAGACTTTACTTTTATATAGAGAATATTTTTGTCTAAACAAAACAATTTCAGTTTTTTGATAATTTCGAATAACTACATATATTATAATATTCACCAGTGAACGACGAATCAAATATCGATATTATGTAGATATTATTAATTTGCTTTAATAATTAAAACCTAACTGAATTTATGGTATGATAATTTCAACACTATACATGTTTATAATTATACTAAATTAAATCTTTGTTATTTAAATATAACGCTTGCACATTGGTACACAACATGTATTACATGAATAAAATAATTTCTCAGTTTGAGGAAAAATAAATTGAATTAATCAACCATGAATATTAATAACACTTGTATTGAATATAATTTTATAATGAGTAAATATAAATATTTAATATTTACTATAATCACTCCAATTTTTTCAATTAAGAATTCAATCGATAGTAAAAATAACAATTTTACAAAATTAAATTATAAATATTTTGCTTTATTTTTTGTGTAGTGATTTTTTTCTTTATCATTGATTTTAATAAATAATACTAACTTAGAAAAATACATTCCTACGTAATATAATATATTGTATAATAACGTATACATTTTTTTATAAGAAAAAAAAATAGTTACTAAGTTCAACTTGAAAGAGATTATTTCCAAAAATGTTGAGGTGCTTCATGACGTACTATACAAAAATGTAATAGTGTAATAATGTTTTATGCAGAAATCAAAATCATATAACTTATAAAATTATCATAAAACATATTTTTCTACATACATAACACGGCGCATTGTTTATGCAATTTTGATACAGAGTACGTAATATTATTAATAACGTCGTTCCACACGTACCGAAATAACACTGGCTTACCAATCGTATTTTTAATGGTACAATTTTTTATTTTAAAATATCTTTATAAATCAAGCAATAAACTCATGCGATAAGAAAGATGTATGTGATGAAATAATAAGAAATTAATTCAGAGTGAAGAAGCACTTTAGGAGTTTATTTCAAATAGTATTAACTAACTTTTATTATTATTAATAAAAAATAAGACATTCCTTGATGATTTTCTATTTAATTCTATCGATATTATTCTAATAATAGTAATTATAAACATACCTAATACTACATATTTATGTAGACCTACATATTAGTAGGCAAACTATTCGGTGCGACATTTCAATAATGGTTATTCTGACTAGTGGCATACGTAATGAAATAAAATATTATAAATATATATACTTTAAAGTTATGTTTAAACTTAAGATTGCGGCTTGTTCCTTATGAGTTTTAAGTGAAAACTTCTTATTCCGTGTTCTCTATGGTTTGTCATAAAAACAGTAAAAATGTAAGTATGAAATGTCTTCAATTGTATGACTGGCGTAGTTGGGTCAAAGAAATCTATTATATTAATGTTCATAAATATGACATCATTGACATCCATAGTTTAAGTTTGAATTAAAGTTTTAATTAATTTTTATGTACTATAAATAATTAGTATTACCATATATTTTTGATGTTTTAATAAATATTTTAATTAAATTGGGTACAAAAAACAACTTTTAGTAAAAGAATTTATGAGTCAAAGTATATTATGATTAATTATGTTTAATCTTATATTTATTAACCACGATTATTATTATATTGACAATCACGTCCCCGTCCCCGCCCCCTTAAGTACTTCGTATAACATAATTGAGGTGTATTTATACGTATATTCCTGGGTATCAAGGAACGCGTTCAACATAAATATTTGCGTTATAGCACCGAACCCAGAGTGCATAAGAATTAACGTAATTTCAAAGGCTATGCTAATTTAAGACGCACGTAATATTTATCTTATACATCCAATTCACAGTCACACTGCAACAGCCCGATTGTGTTGCGCATAAGAATATTACACGGTACACTCGGTGCATTCATAAACGGGTTGAGATAGGTGATTGCATAACCTGACCGGAAATTTATTTTTGTGGAATAGAAGGGCGTGAGTTGGTAGGCATTTCCTGTTACAGCTGACAAAAGTGAATATTAGATAATTCGCTCACGTGTGTGTATTTGGTTTTTCATCCACTTCGTTTGCCATTTTTATTTTTGTTTTCAAACTACTATTGTTTTCAATAATATGATGGTATTCATAGCAATATACGGTATTACGGTTATGGGTAAGATATGGTTGGAGAGGTGGTCGCAAAGAAGATTGGTACGATTTTTAAAATATATATATTTTATCGAGTCTGAAGACTAATGGAAACTATGGACTTTTTCGAAAGAGAATTAGGCACAGGTGTTTGGTATTAAATTAAAGTGGTTCGAACACACTATAATACAATGATCAAACACGAGATATTCAATTAGCCATATACATGCTGAACTTTACGAAGTTAACACTTTTAACACGTATCGGGTACTCCTAAATATTATTATTTAAATTGGTGATAAGTCTTGTAGATATAACTTAGTAAATACCTAGTTAAAGGATAAAGATAAACTATCAGAGTTTGAAAATAAACTTTGATTCGCCAGTTATTGATATCTCATTTAAAATGAATTTATCGTTTTTCCGGAAAACTAAGAGATAAAGTTATACATTTTCAATCATGTGTTTTTTCTGTTTTTCTGGGAAACACTTCTTATAGCAGTAAAAGTGCTTTAAGCGTTGCATTATACTACCCTATACGACCATAGATTGAAAATTTAACATTCACATTTAAGCATATTAATTTTTAAAATTTCCAGTTATTTGCATAAAATCGAAAGAAAAAAAACGCTCAAATGAGTTATTTAAATCATTAAAAGTATTTATAACCTTAAAGCACCAGATTGCTAAAGCTTTGATAAATACATATAAAGCAATACTAATGCTACTTGCATGCATTTTTTATGATTCTAAAAATTGTGCAAATGTGTTACCTTTTGCTAAATCTAATATATAAAAAATTCAAAGAATTAGTTGAAAACAAAGACAAATGTTACATTATCTGATAGAATATTAATATACTGTGTTTCATTTATGAATTTATTATGCTAAGGTGCGTAAATTTTTCTATCTGATTAAAATAAATATTATTTTTAGATCACAGTGCCTCATTAAAATAATATTCGATAATAACGATGAAAATGAATTTGGTGGTTAACACATTTCAAACAATTATATTACTACCCAGGTCAGTAAATTAGGTCGATGATCATAAAATAAGATAAAAAAATTTTTGTACACGTTTTTTATGAATTAATTGCATGAATTTAAATGTTTTTCATAATATCAAACTTTTTTCAAATATAATTTCTGAATTAAAAAAAAAATTATCAATATATTTTTACATATTTATTATACATGTCCAATTATCCATATTTATTATTTATTTAGATACAGTATTTTAATAATTTTATTATATAAATACGTATTTCTTAAGAAGACTCATGGCAACACTTTTTCATTTATTGTATGTACAACCTACTTCGTTCTAAGAAAAAAGCAAAAACGGAGCAGGTTATTGTATTATTTACTCATGATATTTACATCGATGTTAAACTAATTATATGAATCTTAACTATTTTAATGGTTATAAATCATAATATTTATTGTTGGAACACTATTGTTGGGTACTGTAAACAGTGTAAACGTAGCAAATGGTCATCGTGAAATAAATTTAATATGTAATTTACAATTAAGTACATAGAAATAAGTGAAAATTGAAACAATCTGATGGCCGGATTTATATTAGAACCACCAAAACTCAAATAATACGAAGTCGAATATATTATTATAGAACGTAGAGGATATCCGGTTCAATACTCACATCTCATTTGAGATTAAAATCCCAAAAATGTTATAATATATTCTTCAGTCTGTTCGGTCCACTCTGCCATACATTCTATTGCGTAATGGAATGCCTGGACCTCGACAATCAAATACAAATCCATGTGGAATACGTCTACTAATAAATTTAAAAAGGAGACTTCTTGGCTGACTCGTTCAACGCGTTTTGCCAATAACGAGAAAATACTATACAGTACTTACACTGGTCAAAACAAATATTAAAACGTAGAATTACTTAGAAAATGAGATGTTATACGGAAAAGTGCAGCTTGTTTAACACGCCGTGTTAAGTTAAACGTTAAATATGTTTCATAACTTCATTAAGTTAAAAATTAACCAATCAAAACTCAACTGAATATTAAAAAATGAAATAGAATTTTTTATTTGAAATGAAAATTACCATACCTGCAAGACAAATGAACTTTGAGTTTTGTGTTAATGTAGGATGTTAGGTTAGGTTAGTGTTCACTATTTACGGAGGATATATATGTATTATAATGTTGGTAGTTGCAGACTGAAAGGAGTACAAGTTACATACTACAAGATAATATTTACACGGCACACTTGAAGAATTTCAGGTCACACTTTTGTGCCACAGCTCAGCGGTTGGGAATCAATGCTCTAATGTTTAATTTTAACTATCGATGCGACTTCATGCGATGATATTAATAATAATAGTATAGGACAGTTTACCAATTAAAAGAGTCTTAGCAGATATGCCTGCAAATTGATTTAGTTAATTCAATGTATCTTCTGACGATAATATTTCTCATAATTTTACTGAAAAAATATAGCTGTAATATAGATCGATTTGTGTCCGATCTTAAACCAATGATTTGATATGACATATATCTAGATATGACTATGTACGATACTGAATAACCAAGTGAACGTCTAATATAGTTTGTACCGTTGGCTGAAAAAAGTTATACACGCGTCTTCTATAATAAATATTATTGCCATGTGAAAATAGGTCACTCACCGAGCTATTTCAAAGATAAAACCGAAAACATTTTTCTCGGCGGGGCTCCCAGGCTAACTGATCGGTAATCTGGAACGCAGGAGACAGCGCATCTGTAATATCCATTTTGGTATTATTATAATATTTATAATAACTAGGATTTGGATTTTCAATAGGAGCTGGCCCGAGACAAATTAATCGCGCTTTACAAAGCTGTTCGCACAGCGTCGAATGGAAAATCATTATAAATAATATTAAGATTTGCAATAACTTTTTCAACTATATTATTACCACCCTGTCGAAACTGAAAATCAGTAGTAGCGAATATTTTCCTTATGCAGTAATATTCGCCCGTTCTTTGGGAAACGACTGTGTATTAATGAACGCACACATACTTTGTTCTGTACGGTATATGTATGTACATATTATAATTCAACAATAGTTGATATCTACTACATACCTACTACGTAGACGAGACTCTCGTGCCGACCTTCTGCCCCGTATTATAGTAATAGTATAGTTGTAGTATATGTTGTGTGAGTGCGGCGACGGTACGAGTTGTCAGGTCGAGAGTGACTGATGAGAGAATTAATGGGTTGCCTCTATACGTGAACGTATGAATACAACTCTGAATTTACCCTCGTAAACTACTATAACACTACGATTTACCAATACTATTCACCTGTACGGCTAGTGCCACTACATGCTATTATTGTTATTATCATTAGTAATGCCGCCGCGTACGGCGATGAGATTTTGTCGGTTCGTACGATGTCCGAGAGAGAGAGAGAGAGAGAGAGGGTCACGGAGAGCAGGGACGAAAGAGGGAGAGGCGGAAGAGATATGGAAGGGGAATCGGTGAGAAGGAGGGGGAGAGAGGGTGAGGGATAGGGATGATATCAAAAATAACGATCGTTACCTTTTACGCGAACGGCCAGCAATTATTTAAAATAATGACCGCTGAATGAAAAATACATTTGTTCCGATCGTACACAAAACGACGGCCACCGACTAACGCGCCCGTTAATAATATTATTCGAATACGCTATTATTATTATTATTTTATTATACGCCTAACGCGGTTATTGGGTGACCGTCATCATCAATGCTATATTCATCATCCGGAACAACAAAAATGTTGGTAAAATAGCAACCGACATTAGTCAATATATGTAATACAATACCCTCAATGTTTAATAAAATGTATTTTGTTCAAATAGTTTAAGCAGACCTGATGTCATATCGTAGTGATAATATAGTTACGAGAATGGATAATGAGTATTAATAATAAAAGGTAAAAGTAAACTATTGTACCTATTGTTTAACATTTCAGGAGAAACAAAAAATCTATATTAATTTCACTTTATTAACTTATTGGTATTTTAAGACTAATCATTATAAATTCAATAATATAGCAAAACTAATTCCTTTTTTCGTTCGAGTTTTGTTAATAAATATCCAAAAACTACAAGAGCCTATGTTATTCTTTTTTAATGAACTAATATTTTTAAAATTTTACCTCTCAATCGAAATTATTTTATAAAAATACTAAATTAAACGAATTTACTGAGTACACAAATTTAAAAATGTAATACTATTTTTGCCATCTTCTGAAAAGTTGAAAATGTATGTAATTTGTTCACTTCAAAGAAGAATCATTTTATGTGCATAATATAATACATTATTGAATACCTAAGAAAACGATCTACTTGTATAATAAGATTAATAATTCACCATAAAATTATTTTGAATAAATATGTGATTCATAGACATGGATCACTAGTTACATAATAATTAAATGAAAAAATCATTTTTTGTTGATGATCTTAAAAAAAAAAAATCAATACAATAAACACTAATCATTGTTCTTGGTCTTACAGCGCTTAACTATTTATGTGTGGGCAGAATGAAAGATCGATGAATTCCGTGAAATAATATGTCGTAGCGTCATTCTATACAGAATATACTTTCAATTCAGGCTACGCTTTATCGCATAGTTTGTTGATTTACATGGTTTCCACGAGCGCAAGAAAAAAAACCATCACGAATTATCCAAATAAATAATGAATAAGACACATACATTTTGATAAAAAATACATTTTGGTTACATTAAAATGATTTTAAATTATTATGGTTACGATACTAAGCGATTTAAAATTAAAACCAATAATATTATATTTTGTTCTAGAAGAGTCGTAGAAATAATTTTCAAAATAAGCTTACCTTATTCTGTCGTTGTATAATATCATCAAATGTTAAAAACGTAGACCCATATACAAAACAAAGTATCAAACCAAGCATAACTAGAAATATTTCTCGAACAAGATAATATATCGTTGCTGACAAACCGTCAATAATAATAAATAATCAACACTACATTATTGTACACTAGCAAACCAATTGAGACTTTTTCCACATAATAAAATGTCCACCTACTACATAATAATAATAATAATAAAAAAAAAAAAATAATTATTATAAGAAGAAGAAGAATTATGATGATAATAATAACAACAATAATAATAATTTTATCCAGTCAGGTTTTTTTTTGTAACACGGCGTGTTGTATAGGCAATTATGGTACATCAACATAATTTGGCATTCTGCGTGTATCACATTTTTTTTATGCATGCCATACGCAGTTATAATAAATATTATACAATTACAACGCAAGGTAAATAACGAGTATAATTTTTTAGATTAGTATACTATTATTAATAATACATTAATTAAGATTATGTATTGATTCAAATTTCTATTTATCATAAAATAGTCAACAGTTGTATGTAATTTCTTATCCTGACTGACTAAGGGACTGATTCATCATCGCCTGGAACATCCGAAGCTACGAGTATGGAATTTTTCAGTTGTGTGATGTAAGGACCCACTAAGAAAGTTTTATCCGAAATTCGCACTTTAAATGTCATATCCTCAACCGAGGATTCACGGTGAAAATTAAAACCTATTTAATTTATTTCCATTTTTTGCAGACTGAAATTATACAAGTAGAAATTAGAATTTTTAATTTGTATATTAATGGTTGCCATTGGTGGCAAAGCAGGTACAGGCATGCATCAGATCATCTTGTTTTCATATTTTTGATCACAGAAACTATATCTTAAAACAAGAAAATTAACCTATGTTTGTTGCTGTATGTTTATAATTTAATCGAAACTATTATATTTTAACGAAAATCTTAGTGATTGTTTTTATGGATATCAGAAAATTTTAAAGACTAAGTAGCTTAAGTAATGTTAAATCATGTACCAAATGATAAATCTAATCCTCAACTTTCGGTCTAGGTTAATATTTTTCACAAGGCTAGTTACCTACACTGACGCCAATTATTTTTCCGTGAATTATTGAGGTACAGTAGAGCTGAAAAACACAAAGACCAAGACACACCTATATACTACATAGGATTTAACACAAATCGGCAGCCGAAGCCTGGTTATTTAGCTAACAATGAATAATGTAGTCCAATTGCTAATGATCAGTTATGTCTTTAAATATGTCATTCAAATTATTCTTACTTAGCTTCTGTATTATGATTACTGTATAAAACAATAAGCCACCGATATAGAGTAGATGTTAACCGATCTTATAAATCACAAATTAATTCTGTAAACTTTGACCTTTCGTGATTTAGAATATATTATAAAGGAGTAAAATCTACGATTCGATCACCATTTTTTTCTTTAAATCAACAGTGCCTAAAACTACCCATTATGGAGGCTTAAGTTAAAAAAAACAATGCTTGAAACTTAAAAATGTAATTGTTGCAAACATTTAGTATTCGACGTTACAATGAAAACTCACAAAAAACGTAGACATTTCATAAATAACCTATACAAATTTCACATTTTTTGATGTGATACCTATACCTAAAAATAACTATTACGCTGGTGAAACATACATAATATATTAAATTAATATGTAGGATATTAAACCACTCTGGAAAATGGTTAGACGACTTTAAAGGACTTTTCCCATTGGTTGTAAGTAAAACTATATTGGCAAGAACATTACTAAAGTTAATGCTAAAATATCGACACAAAAGATATATTCTTAGGTACATTCGCTCGGACGGCAACAATTCTCGTATTTATTCAACGAAACTCTAGATGTACAGTCACTGCGTTGTCTACATTGTCTTATCATCGAAAAATATTAACGTTTTGTTTCCACGTCACCCGAGGGCACAACAATACGTCTCCAGCACTACACGTAATGGTATACATAATATACTATTCTACCTTTAGAGCTTGATGAATTATTCTTTTGCGAAATTAAAATTCGAATACCTAATAAAATAATTGAACGCTGGTAGACGTTGTGATGAAAATAAAAAAAAAGCTTGTCTGCGTCATATTATAATAGTTATTTATGTAAAACTATCAATGCAATGATTGCTGACAGGTCCTAGAAAACAATTCAAGCTGTAGGCTGGAAACGCTGGGGCATAATAATATGTATATACGCACAATGTTCATTTGTTCACATTAAATTTATTTCGACATTTTTTGTTCCATTGCGGGAATCATTTTCAAGTATTATGCTCTTGAAATCTATATCATAGTGTATTGTTTTTATTCAAATACGACATGGCAGATTGTCAATTAATTTTCCACATTTGATTATGTGCAATCCACGCATAAATTATAATGGTAATGTAAAATGTTGAAAAAAGTACAGTATTTAAATGTGTGTGGATATTTGATCACACAAAGTTATTCTCTGCCTTGTTTGTTATTGAAAATATTTAAATATAATTATTCCTATGTAATCCATAAATAAATAACTGATTATGATGTAATTATCTATCTCAATGGCTACTGCTGCTAAAGTTCATTGAACAAATAAAACGTTTTATTTAATGACAAAAATATTATCTGATGCTGGTTAAGAATTACTATAGATCAGTATTCTATTGGAACAGTGAATGAATACAAATGTGATAACTATAAGTGTTTTAATGTTACTTAATAATAATATGATTGTTACATCATGTAATCGGACTTTGGTCTAAATGACTAAATAGAAATGTAAATATTATTAACAAACTGACACTGAAAGTATTATTTCTATGGACTTCTTATGTTCGTCTTTTTATTACGTACCATTTTAGTAAAGAACCAAAGGAAACAATTTTGGATTACAGCTTACAATCATAAATGATTATTTGGTATCTTGTATTTTTCTGAAGCTATAGAAACAATATTTTAAGTTCCAGTGGTAAATGAATTGGATTTCGAAAACTATTACAGACTACAGTAATCAGACGAAAATATTCACTTCAACAAATTTTTATTAAGTTTTTGTCGAGAAAATAAAACAAAACATTATAATCTAGATGACATAATAAGTAGATTAAACTCGGAAAAATATTTCTAGGGGAGATGGAGAGATTTATACTTAACTTTGGTTATATTTTTGGCACTTCTAAAAGTGTTTTATCTTGTTTTTTAAAACATAAAAAATATATTTTAACATCCTTTTAGGAGAAAGCTTGTCATAAATATTGGCAACCATTATTATTTCGATCCAAAGTCAGTTCGTTGATCATAATGGTTGAATAAAAAAGAAAAAAAAATCATAATAATTAAAGTCGGTGTTTCACGGAAATCTGTTCGATCTGTATTGGTTATTTGAATTTATTTTTGACGACATTGGAGTATTGTGTGCGCTTGAACGTTTTCTTTTTATCTGAAAACCGCGTGACTAGTGAAATTCACATTTTCATTCATTTCCATATATTGCGCATTTGGGCGAGTGCAACGTCTTTGATGTACCAAAAACAGCTAGCTACATCGACTGGCTGGGATTAATTCAATTAATCCCGGAGAAATTCAATTCAGCACAGATTTGTTGAAGGGTAAAATAGTATGCAGCAATAATACAATTGTCAAATTCGAAATGACAAATTACTAACAGCGAAGAACGTGGTACGTTGTTACATTATATGGATATGCAGGTGAGCACATCGAATTTAGACAAAAACTAGTATCTCGGGTTTAGGGTATCATCTAAAGTATAGTCAAATGGGCGTACGCATTATTAAAGTTCGAACGGATGACTTCTTCAAAACAAATAACAGGTAGCAGGTCACCGTTTTTGACGAATGTTGTATTTTTGAACACGTGAAAGTTGAACATCATAACAACAAAACAACGACAAGGGATGGCATGTTAATGAACAGTGGCTAAGGGAATATTTCTTTCTGGTGCCGAAGCTTGGCAAATGTATAAACATAAAGGATGTTCACATATAAATAATAATTAATAATTATTATTTGATGGTTTATATAAAAAAAAAAATGTTACAGTAATTTACACTATCACTTAATGCCGGTTCTAAATTGTCTAACCATGGGTACTTGAGTCATCATGCTATAATCAGTATCTATTGAATTTATTGGTATAATGAAGTTAACGAAATCAAGTATGACATTAAAATATTTTAATCTGTTATTTTAAAGTTGGAGATATGTGGAGTTTTGGCATAGATAGAAAACAAATCAAGGAGAATTAAAATGTATAATTAAAATTATTTGTTCATAATATAAACTACGAGTATAATATACGAGTATTCTATAATATGATAAAGCTACTTCCAGCATGTGGCAAACTTACTCTTCACAATCGAATCTGTAGTACAGAGAGAGTGGAGGAGATATAGTACGCTACCTATGTTTGAATCTGCTCACAAAATGGGTTGGCACTGCTCCGATTCGACGACGTGCATACACCTCACTGTTATTGGAATTTAACTCGGTCGCCATTTGCTTTATATATTTTTATTCTAACAACAATCGAGTTTGTGAGCGAGTCGTAAACATTTAACAGGGCTTCACTGTCAAGGAAACGGTCGGCTTTAAACCGAACGCCTTGATGTGCGAATCCTTTGATATTATTTCCGGTCGAAATCGATTTTAATGATGTCTCGCAGAAGCGATCGACGACCACAAGTATTATTTATACCTCATCTAGGGATAATAATAAACACCTCGAGGTATTATACTATAGCCTTCAAGCACGCTGGTATTCGATGGCAAAAGCCACAACAATAATAATTATATGATATTTTAACTGAGTCCGATACACCAATGACTGTCTGATTCAAACTTTGATCCTAGAGATCCAGTTAAACACACCGACGTGATTGTCATCGTTCACGATTGTACCATATTATGTGCAATTTGAGAAGACAATTATTAGGCCCAAAAAATATTTAAATATTAGCCATACATAGGTACAGAAGTAGTTCATACATTTAATGTAGCAATGCATTCTAAAGAATAATCATGAACTCTTATTAATTGTATTCTAATTATAAAAATACACGATTATGAATACAATATTGAATATAATAGAATTTAAAATCTGTTTAATATTATATTATTTAAAGACATAATAATTATGAAGAGCTGGAGTATAGCCTGCGAGTATCGCGTAAACACTATTTTATTCAATTACATGGGGCCCTATAGTACAAATTGATAATATAGTATAATAGCTAGGTAGTTATCTAGAATCATTCTGTTTTTTCGTGTTTGTACTAATCTGATTGGATAAGTGTTTAGTCTGGAAATATGACATAAGTGATGGTTAAGGGGGAGGAGCTATTGTTGATTAATTTGGTCTGTATCGAATCAGCAAAACCCATTTAAAAATTGGAATTGTGTCTATGACACAATATAATACAACATAATATTTATTACATTATATTAGGAATAGCTAAATACTCTATAGCTGAAGTAGCACCATCAAGCTTCACACATGATATTCTCAGAACTTAAATAATTTTTAACGATTATTTAAGATACAAAAAGTCGAATCCGCAGCTACTTGCTGTAAAACCGGCGACAAATAAAATGTGTTTCGCCGAGCCGTGTGTGTGTCGTCTTCAAATGGTTCCTAATAATTATTATTCGCCTTATAATAATATAATACGAATAAAATATTATCGTGTATAAAAAATCTACACGGAATGATAATATACAGACCAATTATCCATGTTACATTCGGAACACAACGGTGCCGTTCAAACCACGATAGTGTTGGAAAACTATATCTCTATAGTTCACATAGTTCTCACCTTGAATGGTTACCCCCCTAAAATGATATTTCTTCGATAACGCATTTACTCAAATTCTGATCTTTGGAATATTAAGTAAATTTTCAAAATACTTAGATTTCATTCAATTTATGGAGGCACCCGAGGCGATATTATGAAATGATAATGTTCATTATTGTAGTTCAAAAATCCAAAAATCCTAGTTCTAAAAATGCATAATCTATTCATGGATAATACGGAGTAAGCATGCTTGGTGATCACCCCTTGTGTTTATAACTACATGGATTATAGAACTCACGATGGACATCCTGAGCTTGCGGAAAACGCATAATATATTCGCGCGAGTACCTATAACGTAATATTTGTCTTGTGGAATCGTATAATATATAATATCCACCCGACCTCACCTGACGGTGGATTGATCGAATTGGGGCGGCCCTCGGTTTTTTTTCCACCGTCACTGACACACTACAGCTACCTCCACCGCCATCGCCGCCACCGTAACTTCTACTGCCACCTCTAGGACCACCGCCACCGCAACACCGCCGTGGCGACACGCGGGCACTCCGACCTGACCGCGTCCCACATGTGTTGAAGAGATAACGGATCTGTCGATTAAAAAAAAAAAAAAAAAGCGAGAGAGAGAGAGAGAGATAGAGTGACAGAGGAAAAAAGGAAAAAAAAAACATTCAACCGACCGACCGACCGTATCTCTCAAGGCGAACGCCGCCGTCACCGCTCCGGAGAATTGGGCGCGGGTGGAGACACGACGACGCGACGCGTGTGGGGTGGTTCATGCGTACACACGCGAATATATAGAGGAATGATTCCTTCCCCCCGCGACATTCGCTCCGACCACGCACCTCCACCGCAATCTATACAAACCGCCCTTACTCGCCCGCGCCATACACCGCCGCCGTCCCGTTATTCCATTTTGGCCACCGCCGCCGACGCTCCCGCCAGTTTCCGAGCAACCCTTCGACCGGCCGGTGCGGTGTTCGTCGTTGTCGTCGTCGTCGTAGTCGTTCGCTTTCTGTTTTTTGCGTACACACCCAAATACACGTAAATTCACACACACGCACACACACACACACACACACACACACACACACATACTTACACACACACACACACACACACACGCGTACACACGCACACAGTCAGGCACACTCGTACATAGATACACACACATGCGTACACGTATTAATATTATAGAAATTAAAAAATTTAATCCTACCGCCGTGCGCAGTGCGATCTCTATTTTTAAATATTTTTTTTTGAAAATGTTGTCAATTTTTTTCTTTGTAGTTTTAAAATAATTATATTCTAGCCGGAGTGGTTTATTTAAATAATTATTGTTGTTGTTGTAATTTATTTTTTGTGCGCCCGTTCCGATGTGGTGTGTGAATGTTTAATGACGTCGCCGTCGCTGTCTTCGTCAGCCTCTCGAACACACCGTATAAACATCGTGGTGAGTGCCATCACACACACATACACACACTCACGCACTCATGACAAAAAAAAAAAAAAACAAATGGAAAAAAGCACCTACTCCGGAATAGGTTTTTCTGCGCCATCGATTTGATTTATTGCGTCATTATATCGGTACTCGTCCGGAACGAGATTAAGATGCGATCTCGTCTCGTGCGCGACACATTGCAATTTTGAAACGAGTTCCTCGACGATACAACAATGAATTATTAGTACTCTGCCGATTTCCAAAATGGTGGAAATTCACCGAGACACGCTCATATACTATTAAACTGTAGTCGACGTATAGATAAACACAAAATAAACTTTTAATTGCTCGATGCATTACTAAAAATAGCAGCGAACTGAGAGTCGAAATAGATATTCGTTCAATAATTAATTGATAGTTCGTTTTAGTTTTTAATCGAAAACTCGTTTGGTTAGTATTTTTTCGTCTATACTAATTGTTTTAAATTTCGTCAAGATGCAAGACGTTTTTTTTAAGTTACATAAAGTGTAGTCTTTTAAAAGTATTCAAATAAACGATGGCCAGCAAAATATGGTATATATGTACACCTAAGCGTTACAATGAGCCGACTTTCCACACCTCTGAAATTAAGATATTTGTTTAAGTATTACCGCCTTCGTAATTTCTGCTAATTGCGAACCTCTATACTAAACGATAATACGTGGGTTTTAATAAGTATATGCGAACATAGGTCGGTCATAACTCATGAAAGTTTTGAACGGAGCCCCCTACATTTTGGGGACAAAATATATAAAACATAAAAAGTTAATTTTTGGATAGCGTTCAAAGCAAATAAGAAAACTATTTATGAGCGAAAAAAACTTACTTTTTCTGCGTTTTGTTTTTATTTTTTTACCATTTTAAAAAGAACAACGTTGCCGCTAAAGGCGACATTGAAGTTTTTATGGATTTGCAAGTAGTATTAGTTTCACATTTGAAATATTTATCATCGTATATATGTATATATAAATTGTTTTTTTTTCTCTCTCGACCGTACCGTGGGCTTGATAAACTTTCTCGTCGGTGTTCCAGCTACGATTCGAGTAACCACATTATATTATTTTGTGTACGAACATTTTTACCATTTGTAATTTAATACGATTGTACGATCGGTTCTTATTTGTGTGCAACTCGAAATATTATTATCGCATAACGATACCGTCTGTACCTAATCGGTGGCGTCGTCTCGACGAACGCAGTGCATTATCGTCGGAATTGCACATAATATAAAACAATATGTATAGTAGCAAATCGTCATGACTAAATTTTAAATCGTCTCATTGAATTGGATGAATGCCCGCCAAGTTAGCGAGTTCCGTAATGAAAAACCCGTAGACCTTATAACTGCGGTTGAACGCTGAAATGACAAAGATATTAATTAGTTCAGCGTGACATTACCCTCCAGACACACACACACACACACACACACACATACATAAATATATTATATCCTACAATAATCCCCTCGTAATTATTTGTCCTTTACATCTGAAGAATGGAGCCGTGTAGCAATTAAAATGCTACAAAGCTCGTAAACGCAGCATTAGACTAAAATTATTTTTCTTCATTTTTCGCCGATGAAAAACGTCTTGTTGAAATAGTATTCAAATAAACTATTTATAGCTGTGATTTATGTTTTCGTTATTCGTTACACACTGTCATCGTATATAAAATCATCGATAGAATTTTTTTTTTCATTTACCCACCTCTCAGACCTCTAGAGGCAATTTGAAAAAAAAAATAACAAATTATATAAAAATAAACCCTTCTGTTGTATGGAACTATCTCTCGAGAGCGTCGTGTCGTTTATTTTTTATTTTTCCCCTAGTACTCAATTGGAGCTGTTACGGATAATAATCGAACCACTAGTGGCCGAGTTCAAGGGACTATACGGAATTGGCACTCGAGGGAAAACGTGCACTTGATATTTTCAAATTATATTTTAATCGATTCCAATGATCAATATCCCACTGGGGGGTTGTTTTATTTGGTTTAAATTCGTTTATTTATAGTCATCGATTATTATTGTTGTATCTTATTTACTAATAATATTAGTAAAAAAATCAAACACCGGGGTTTATCATGTACGTAGAAAGGTTGCAGATGTAAAATACTGATTTAACTTTTGGTTAAATTATATTAATGGAGCACCATAAAGATAAAAATAATTGGAAAATTATAATATTGACTTTCCAAAAACTATTGAAAAAAATTCAATATAATGGATTTGCAAACCTAATTTATTTAAGAAACTAATAGAATTTTTAATCGATATGAACTTGAGCGTTATTGATTAACTCGAAACGTCAAGTACACAAATAATATAACTATACTAAATTTTAACAGTATAACAAAAATACGGTAGAATAGATAGTAACTTCTAAATCTTCTTGGATTGAAAACGTCGATATTTTTTAGAAAAATAATGAAAACGTCAAGATATTAAATACAATACGTATATACAACCGATATCATATCGAATGTTATGTCACTTGAAAATGTTTGAATACTTACATTATCCATCTTAAAAATGGTTTCAAGAGAAATATAAGTCGTCATTGATGAAACCAATAACTTTCTCGTTCAGATTTGAATACAAACATAATAATAATACGCTAGAGAATATACCGATAAAAGTGGAATTTTTTTTAATAGATTTATCAGCACAGAAAAAATGCTCAGAATTTCTTCATGACAATTATTGCGTTGTATTTTAACATGACTTTAAATGTTGAATACCGATTTTATTCATTGATACCTGCTGGAACTCATATTTGTGGTCATCCGTGGCATTCGTAAATTAAATTTCGGCCCTCGGACTGTACTGACCAACTAAATTACACTATATATTTTTAAATTAATTTTATGTTTCATTCTCATTCTCTCTCTCTTCTAATACTTCCTTACACTCAGTCGGGAGAAATCCGAATGGATTTTGACCTCAAGCCACGTACATTTAGGATTCCGGCAGTCAGATAAATGATGGCAGTTCTATTACAGTCCGAATCGGTACCATTTATTATTAACACGTCAACACTATAATAAAAATAATAATAATAATAATAAAAAAAACAACACTATCGAACAATTTATTCGATATGAATACAGTGTGATCTGCAGTTGCAGCTGTTGGAATTCCTAAGAAATATATACATCTAAATCACATTTTTTTTTTAATCGAACGGTTTATACTCGTGGCCGTTTGCATATAAGTTTCGTATCTAATTTTCTGAATCTGAAATTTCGATTGTTGTACATTTAGAACTTTGTCTGCGTTTTCTGTTGATCATCAATCAACGTGTCATGCGCGGGTCGTTTATTTTCTTTCCGGAAGTGCAAAAGTTTTAAAAACCACAAATACTTGTCAAAAGGAAACAAAATGACCACACCAAAATTCGGTATATTGCGCGTACAATAAAATATGGAAGCTATTACGTTTAAACAATTATACGTATTTTTTTTCATAATCTGATTCGTCGAAGACAATACGTAATATTTAATACGCAGCTGAAATGAGATATTAATTAAAATTAATTAAATTAGATGTATTTCATCTTTTTTTAATATTCATAAAAGTAAATAAATATTGAGTCATATATTTCAACATAAGTAATTAGCAGTAGAAAAAAAGAAAACGAAAACTTCCGATGAGTTATAGTTTGCAAAATTACATAATTTGATATATAAACGTTTTAAAACACAAACATGTACACGATGATTAATGGCGTTTGGTTTTTAGCAGCAGTTCAATCTTAACGAATAAAAGTGGGGAAATGTAATATGAAAATATATTTTGTCCTCCGTTACGTTATTCATGTTTGTTATTAATATTCTGATTGAATTTATGCAAAACCATTGTTAAAAAAAATAGTAAACTATAAAGTATATATTATTATATTAAAACGGTTTGAAAAATACGTAGCTGAATAATTATGTTTGGAATTACTGGCATAAGCAGATTTGATTACAAACTATAATGTTATAATGGTTGCTTCCATAGTCGCAACCATATACCTAACCTAATGTTAGTGTACTATTTTTATCGCATTGCACCAATATACTATTATAATTGAATTATTTATTCCATGCTCCACAGGTTTGACGTATTTTGCATATAACCTCCGACATTAAAATTGTTATGCGTTATAGAATTTATTTAATGCGAAATGCAACCGGCTGTAAAAAAAACTATGAAGTATGCATTAGAAAAATAATAACTAATGATATGCTATTATCTAAAAAAAAAAAAAACAAATAGATTTCTAAGTTCTTATAAAATTGTTTATTTGCAATTATTATTGACCAGTTAAGCACCTATGTCAGATACACCCAAAATATTATGTAAATTAAATTCACTTGTATATTTTAAAGTAATCAAATATGTTATATATAATTATAAACAACAGTGCGATGGATGAAAATGACAGGGTAATCATTGAATTTATAACGTGCAAATAACTAAAATCAACATTAGTTTGATTATAAACCATAGTTGAAAACTTCTACAAGATGTTTATGCCCAAAGCCGTCTGTTGAAAAGCGAATCACGATACATTATCAATTAATGTAAGTACCTACGAGATATATATAGTAATTGTAAGAAGACCATGTTTTGTGTTAGTCATAAATCGATTTATATCTACTTCATCACTATAATGTTAAACATGTCTGCTATCAGAAACAAAATAATAATATAGGCATTTCGGGTTTAATCAATTTTTCATCGTTTTTCGAACCGTCATATGTATAAATGTCGTAGGTACTATAATTTATGTGGATAGATAATAATATGTTTTTATGATTCGTATTTAATTTTCCGAGTAAAATCTTTTTCAACGACTAAACATATCGCAAAAATAAGTACAACATCCAAATCCAATGCGTTAAACACTTGAAGTAGATCATTTTAAAAATAATTCCCAGATTTATTTAATTATTTTGAATTATTTATTACAGTCTGAGTGATTCACTATTCGCTGGATGATAAAAATTGTTTTATAAAGTTGTCTTAAAATGGATCTTTTCCGCCTAGCTTAACGACTGCGTTTAAATTAAACGATGTGTAATTGTAATGAATAACTTACAACAGGCAAACGTCGAATACATTATACAGTATATTTTATAACGAGACATCTTTTCTTATTTTTACGTAAGTTTACATAGATTATCATATTTTTTATTCATTGTTAAAGTTAGCCTATTAAAATGTTTTTAATCAGTTGCTGTAAGTGCTTCGTATTATACATTTTGCTTTAATACATTTAACAACACTTTCACAACTCTTCTATTGTTCAGCTTTTTACTTTTAATAAAACGATTATCGATTCGTTCAGGAATTTAATATTAAAAAAAGAGATTAATGATGTTTATTTGATAGATTGATATTAGCTAGATTTTAGTTATGATAATAACTTTCAACGAAGCTTTTAAAACAATAACATCATCACCAAGACGACATTGATTTATAATTAAACGTTAGGTCCTAAGCAATAATAAAGTATTGTTTTTTTTTTGTTTACTTCGTAGTCGTACCCTTATAATTATTGTTTAAACTTTATTCTCGTATGAATATACAACAAATCATATAATATAATGAACTTAATGCATGCCATTGCATTAGTTCGTTTAATCGTTTCAAACGTAGGTATTAATATAAAACCATAGTGTTTAAATTACGTAACAAATTAGGAATTAAAATAATATTATAAAATAATAATGTATAATATTGTATAATATTTATAAAAACACAGAATAGTATTAGGTTAGGTTAGGTTAGGTTAATAATATTCATTTAACTCTTTTTGTAAATAAAACATATTTTTATTATTACTATTGTATTCTCTAACCTCGCCACCAACTTGAACTAGTATGGAAGTTTTAGGGGTGAGATGAGATCTGTTCTTGTTGAATTGCAGCGCTATGCAACAGATTCTTGCCACACTCTTTATTTCCCAAGGCAATTTAACATATTATGTTAGTGCAGTTCTTATTATTTATTTATTTTAATTTTTTGTTGTTGCCACGTTTTATAGTGGTTTTTGAAGTTTATCCAGGAACATTTCGCAGTGTGTTAAAATTCAAGTTCGTTTATTTTTTTTTCACGGCGTTTCAGGCCACGACTTAATATTTTGAATCCTTTTTAGGAAAACGAAACTTTTTCTCATAAATTAGCATACCCAATTACTTCAGATTTTCCGGGTGTTTGATTTGCATATAGACAATTTCAATCATTTACGAAGTTTTAAATTTTAAATAATTCTATTCAACCGACGAAATCGACATGTTATTTTGGAAAGTCACAGTCGCTACGTCGTTATGTCAACAATTTTCTAAATCCATGTTGAAAATTACAAAATCGAAAGTGGAACAGCACATATAGATAACCTAAATGGATTTACCTGTCCTCGTTCCGTATAATTTTATGTATTTTAACTTAGTGTACATCTATAATAACCTTGTAGGTGATATTTTGAATAATGCAATGGTAATCATACACTTACCATTACTAACAATAATGACGATACCTAGTCTTTATTTCTCATTGTTTTACAATTTTAAAAACCATAATATGCTTATTCATATAAAAAATATCGCTCAATCATTTAATTGTTTTATTTGTGTGTAATAAATTGGCGGTACTCTAAATACAAATATTATTCAGTACAAAATTCAATATTATTTATTTATTTTTTAAAGTCCATTCACTAAATATCAAACATGATATTATCAAAGGCGACGGGACCTCTTCATTTTCAAATTTTATCATGCAAGAGAGAGTAGAGTTGGCTGGATATAAAGGAATTTGGAATGTTACGTTATGTAAGGTCAAGCAAGTGGAGACTTTGATGTCCGTACCTTTCAAGGGAGTCAACAAAAGTTTCCTAAAAAAACAAAAAATAAAATTCCGAAAAACGGCAAGCAATGACGTACCTAAATTGCGCTGTAGACTTGCATACATATTGTTGCGAACTCGTATTGGCCAATATAAGATAATTTTTACATGGTTACCGTATAGCCGTGTGACAGCGTTTTACGAAATCTTTAAAATTAAAATATATGGTAATTGTGTCGCCGTCGAGCAACCCCGGTTTTGACCTATCCTTCGTCCCTATGATTGTTATTTATTCACGTGATGCTCGAGTGTATGCATAATATTATGTCTGTGCTCGCGTGTAAACTGTACCCCCCGAACGATATAATATTTTAAATGGAAACTTTTCACTATCGTTGGATTTTGGACTGTTTTCAAAAGTCCTGGACGTTGCCGATTTGCATAAAACACATAGGTGAAAGTTTGTAAATGTAATTAACGCCGCTGTGCTTGAAGAGTTTGCACAGGTCATTTGTGCTACACCACCCTGTAGGGCCCCTGAGTTGCTAATACCACCTGACCGAGACAAAACTTTCTGCTAAAAGTTCGTAATATCAGCGAAGTTTGGGTCCAGTCTGCAGACAACGGTAGCGTAAGCAAACAAACCGAGACGAAAACACCTCAACCGCAGAGATGAGAATATACATATATAGTTACACACACGTGTCATGTATAATATTATATACGCGTACTTGTTCACATGCGACGAAACATTAATATAAATAATATAAATAATCAATATTTTTTAATCCATACCTACACATAACATGAACATTTTTTACAAAAATATTTTTTTATATTATTAATAAATACGGTTATCTACTTTAATCCGGATTTTCTGTCCGTGACTTTATCTCCCCCCTCTCTCATTCTCTCTCTCTCTACCGTTGTTCATGAATTGTATATGTTTAGTTTTGGATCGTTGTTACCTACCATAAGGTTTATTATAATTTATAACATTCATTATCAAATATCATATAATTACATTGAAGCAAGAATGTTTTTGAATAAGATAAATATTTGCCTAGTTTTTGTTTCTTGTGGGGTATTCATTTTTATTTTTATCACACCACTTTGACGAACTTTACTCGGAGGTATTATATAATATGTGTGCCGAGTTAAAATCAATCATCATACTATCTTTTTTAAACCTACATAGATATTAATTTTATTGTTTTTCTGTTATTTTTTTAACATAGTTTAAATCATAAGTTATACATGGCGTATTGAACAAAAATAAATGATTAAATATTTACATTTTTGTATATAGAAATCTCATTATTAATAAATATTAGCAACCAAAAATATTCGATAGTAATAATCTCATTTAATATAGTATAAAAATGGATGTTTGCCTGTAAGCCATATTCTAAAAAACTATAGGATCGTTTTCAATAAAAGTTTTATGAATTGATTTCTCGAGACTTGGATGGTGTTTTTAAAGTATCTTTTAATCTCCTATAGGTAACTAAAAAGTAGCTTACACGTGAATTTAATTTGGGCTTACTCAAACAGAACATTTTTTTGTGTATTTATGGGGTTGCCATTGGTTACACATTATATTACTATTATGTCTAATGGAAATATTACATATCGTATATACTTTTTCAATTACCATTGGATATACTTTAAGTTTAAGATATACCTAACATATAAAATGTTCGTGTCACAATAGAAAATGTTTGTTACCAAACTCCTCGGAAACGGCTGGACCAATTTTCATGAAATGTTGTGTGTATATTAAGTAGGTCTCAGAGAGTGATTTAAACTATTTTTCATAACCATAGGTGCAAAGGGTAGCTCATAAAAAATTTTTTTTAATATTTAACGTGTTAATAGTATAATAATGATAATAGTAATAATAATAATAATAATGCCCGTCGAGCGTATAACAACACTATGATTACCGAATATTAGTATGAATATAACTTTTAAACGATAAAGTATAATTGACATAAGAAATCAGAGCATTGCAATAATATTAGGAGTTTTGGTAAATTTTGATGCTATATTTTTGTTTTTTAAATGCCAGAAATTAGACGTACAAACTTAAGTCGTGGAACTCGCAATGCTACAAGTCATAGCTATACGATATCAGGAATTTTTAACGGCCAATACTTGATAATCTAGTTTTTAATAAAAACCAATCGTCGGCACGGATAACGCCGGGTTGCAATATTGGTTACAGTTAATAAAATTCATATTTATCATTTAATTTTTTTCATTCGCTCATATAATTATTAAACTTCACATAAATCATCTTTGGACGCCTTATCTGTCAACAAATATTAACTAATGGAAATCATTTAAAATGTCACAAAAAATATAATAGTTGATCAACTATTTACTAGATAATATATACGGTGCTACTGTCAGCCAGGAGATCTGCTGAAACGTCACCTGAGGAGTGAAACGCTCGCATTATATTGATATTATGTTGGATGTTGGTTCATCCGGAGTTGATGAACTCAAAAACTATTGGAACATTTCAATACAAGTTATATCTATAGATTCTTTGATAATTGGAAGATGTTTGTAGCTTATATTTTATCATCCCATATACTATAGAGTCTATACTTAGGTCCGACCAACATACTATCGAGGACCAGGATACACCAATATAGATCTTTAAATTTTATATTTTTATTTTTTCCAGGCCGAAGTCGGGTTACATAGTTAAAAACGGATGTTGGCTTTTCCAAAACTTTTTTTTTTTAAATTAATAATACCCTCGGCAACATGTTCTATTGGGATTACAGTGCAAAAATCATAAATTGCAGAAATTACAGAAATTACATAAATTGTATATATATACATAAGTTACATTAAATTTTGGAAATAAAATTGGCGGCTGTTATAAATTTCATGATGTTGGTAATGGATTGAGGGTGATTGTATATAGTATCTATAGTGATTCGGGTAGGTTGTGGCTTGTTCGGGTATTGTCGTAGGTTCGGCATTCGGTTAGCATATGTGTTTGATGGTGACTTGAACACCGCATGCTGTGCACATTTGTGGTTCTTCTTTGGACATGAGGAAAATTTGGGATATTTTAGTGTGTCCAACTCTTAGTCTGGTTATTATAACTTCGAATTTTCTGTGAATTTCTTAGGGAAATGTCCAATTACCGGCGTTATGTTTTATATGGTTTAATTTCGTATAATAAGATGTCCAGCTTTGATGCAATCTTTGTTGACATTTCTTTGTTATGAGCATTCGTATGTCACTGGAGGAAATGATTTGTGTGTGTGATGATAGTGAAGATGTGATAGCATTTTTGGCTGCGAGGTCAGCGAGTTCTATCCGAAATTATTAGACTCAAAAACTACTGAACCTTTTTAAATACAAGTTATATCAAAAAAAAATAATTGATAAGTTGGTGTTTAAACTTAATAGCTTGTTTTATTAATCCAAATTACAGGTAGATGAACACATGAACAACTCACACATGATATGTGTTTAAGATCACAATTTTTTTTTTTTTAGTTTATTTAAATGGTTGATATTGGTTACATAATAATATTAAGTTACTATTATTATGATTATTAGAAATATAGGATCTACATTTTTTACACATATCCATATTTATTTTATAACAATAAAAATAAATTTTTTTTTTTTTTTTATTGATCTTAAGCTTCGGCAACTGAGGCCATTAGCTGTAGTAGGATTTGTATTGTAGGTTTGTATTGTATATTTTGGGACGGTAGGGGGGAACACGTGTGTGTTTGTTTTTGGCAGAATTTCGAATGGGGCACCCGTAGGTTTCTGCCATGCCCCGGGGGTGGGGGATGGCAGCACTTGTTCTCCGGTCACCGCGACTTGTCCGGAGAAAAATGCCGCCCGGTAGCCGAGGATCGAACCGCGACCGGCTGCGTCGCAGCGGACGCGTCAGACCACTCGGTCACCTCATCCCCCAAAAATAAATTATTACGCCGTTATTTCCAGGTGCAGGGGCAGCTAAATCTAAACGAATTTATTTTGAATATTAATAAACTAATTAACAGTTTCAAAAGTATAATATTGTTATTAAATTTTGTAGAATTTTTAAAATTCACATGACTAAAAGGTATACAATAAACGTGATAAAAATACCTCGGTGCAGGTCAGTATTATTTCCATAATTTATTTTTTACAATTTAAATTCTGAAATTTAAAATATGTTAGTTTTTTGATTCAAAAACAATATTTTACACAGAGTTTAGTTTACCCCCAAATGGTCAAAGTTAATTACATTTAATTATGTGTATTTCGAGACTTTATTAAACACTGATTGGATGCTTGCAATTTACTTTGAACCACAATTATTAGTGATAATGTTAATGATGTTAGTGCCGAATGATACATTTTGAGTTATTTATTACTCTTAACAACTGATGAATAATTTTTTCATCATTGGTACCTACACAATAACCAGAAGAGTCAATGTAATATAATTTATTCAAAACAAATTGTTATTTGGTGATTTTATTCATGATTCTTGCTGCCTATTATATTTTAAATATTTATTCACGTTCAAGTAGCCTGTCAGTTGAAGTAAAATCGATTTTGTGCACGTCGAAATTCAAAATTGTATTATTGAAAGGAGAGTTCTAATTTTATAGCTCATTATATTATTTGCTTCATTGAGCAGGATTTTGCCACTCCATCGCCAGTTGTGCGAGAGGTAGATATTGGTCATATCGGTGTGGCATCCTCTCAAGTCTATTAATCCCAATACTTTTAATTGAAAAATAAACAAAAAGGAATTTTATAGACAACCTTATGTATAAAAATACTATAATAACTTTTATACGACAAAGTTTCGATATGTAAATAATATAGTTTTTTTTTTACATGAAAATGCAATTATAGTATTATAGTATATTATAAAATTCTGTTTGTCCGATCATGACATTTACAATTTCTGTGTTGAAGCTACTGGGATTGACTCAACTCATATAATTTATTCAATGACTAATAAGTAGATATTCTTAATATAGGACATTTAATGCATACAGAAATGGAACTGAGAAACTGATCATTTTTAAAATATACTTTTTGAGAAAATCATGGAAATTGACATTTTTTTCTGAAGCAATTTATTAAAATAAATTCATATATTTTCAAAAAATGTTGACCTTTTCGGCCTTTGAGTTTTTTTCCCTGATTAGAATCGTTTAACCAACGCGATGATTTTTTGATGATTTAAAATTTATAGGTCATTGGGAATCTCACACAAATATTGCGTCACAATATTTTGATTTGAATAATTATTTTTATTTTTCCATTTGATTCCTATTTATGAAAGTTAACATTTTTCTGAAATATTTTTCAATATAATGATTATTTGCCATCTTCTTTTGGTGAATTATTTATGAAAAAATAAAGATTAAATATTATTTCTTAAATGTATCAAAACGAAAAAAAAAAAATTAATATGATTTTCGTTTTCATACCATTCGCAGAATATTTATGTTTTGAAACTCAAAAATATAATTTTTACCATGGAAACGATTAGGTATGTTTACCACAATAATGTATTTTTGATTGAAAAATGAGTAAAGATGAAAAGCGTTGCAGTACTATAAGTAGTATTTCTTTACAGAAATTGTAAGCTTATGAACATGTTCATTGCATTTCTTCGAAGTTTAATTTACTTTTTTTAATTATTTACAAAAAAAATTAACCTTTGTAAAGTTCAATTCGTGTTCAATTTATTATTTGCAGAACTACTTACAGCAATTTCATTGCCTTTAAAAAAAAAAAACATAACATTGTAAAATAATATGTTTCTCTTGCTAGACTCTCAAAATAAGACTAAACAATTTTGAATTTTCAATCACAAAAGGTTTTTAAAATATTATATTAGATTTAGATGTGAAATGGTTATTTTAAAACAGCTGTTCCAATGTTTGACATCTGGTTGACCAAAATTGCATATTTGGAAAATTGTGAACAAGCACTTTAAACGTATTTGATATTTAAATTTAAACTATAGTGTTTGGATTGAATATGATTAATCACTTAATAAATTTATACATTATACGTCCCTCTAAACTTGAGCTATAAAAATAATAAACACAACAATTCTGTTTGTAAGTACTGAACTCGAAGACAGCTGATATAATTTCTCTATTAGATACAAAAATAAATTAATCATCGTAATTGTATTTCCATGTATAGATAAATTTAAATGTTTTACAATAAAACATGTAAGTATGAAACAGTATAATAATGCATTTACATTGTATATAATATAGGGATAAATATATGAATACCACAACATTCTTAAAGGTACACTACGCTACTACAACGGTAGGCATTGATGTAAATGCAGACATACATTTGGAATAATGCATTTTAATTATGCATTTATATATATAAATAGTCTAATTGTTAGTTATATCACACAAGTATAAACCAGAGATTGGCAAGTTTTGTAACTACATCGTAAATTGAACGATTGTACCTGATGCATTCATATAAGAAAATTTCGATGGTGTCTCGAGAATGGAGAAATAATATTATAGTCACAATCAATGGACATACAACTTACGTTATAATCAATACAAAATTACCTTACGATAGTTCGATAGTCAAAACGACCACAGTAACGTAATTTTTCTTTCGATGGATAATCTCGTATAATGCTTTGCTGTCTTTGAGTTAACCATTACATTTATGCTATACTATTCTTTACAACCTGCAGTCACACAACGTATGTTTTTTAACCTAACCTTGAAAGAGGAGGCATATGATCAGAGTCAAACCTTTTATAGCCCTTCAAGTGCATGCATTTCAGCTAGGATGCAGCACAATAATGTAGTTGTCATCTCTATCCGGCGGACGACGACTATAATGAAACATTATGTTACATTCGATTTGTATTTTTCCGTGAGTTTGACAAAGTATGGCCTACACTCGACCTGAACTCTTTTCCCCGAGCGCTGAAATGTCTGACCACCGGTGGGGGGGGGGGGGCTATCAAGTGCGCATGGTATATTCTTGCAGTTTCCTTCGGATTTTGCTCACAACTCAATTGGACACCGGACGTTCGGGAAAACTTTTAAGCTACGCGATAATGTAAAGTTTTGGTCCCGTTGCCCAGTTCGAAAACCACCCTCCCTAGCCGACACTACCCCTTATTGAACTATCGGGCACCGATGTGCGGAGATAACTTACGTGTAAAAGCTAGTTTACACAACTACCGATCGTAAATAAGTGGCGAAATCGAGTGGCGTTCCGCGTACACTCGATCGGATATAACTACGCATACTCGTTTAAATCAATTTAAAAAAAAATAATAATACGCAGTGGCGGCGCAAAATGTTTGAGTCTTTGAAGCAAATTGTACATTTTTAAAATTTTTAACACCAAACATCCACATTATTACATCAAAATGATAATTTACTATGTTGAAGCTATGAAGCTATAAAGCAATTGCTTCAAATAGTATTATATCCCGCCGCCACTGATAATACGAGTACAATAAAGTACATGTATACTAAAAAAACTGTTGGGTGCTTTGTGGGTGGCCTCGTGAGTGGGTGAAAGGTTATAGTGTAATAACATACATATGGTGGACTAGATGATATTATATAATAATTTATAATAAAATATCTTACGTATTGCTGAAAAGGTCAACGATTTACACTTTTAATAATATCAAAAGTGAACCTCTTTTCCTGTCCTTACTGCAGTATGGTTTATAAATTACAATAGATTAGGGTAAATATCAATTGGCACCCAAGTCAGGTAAACTCAGTCGAAACAATTTTAAAACGTTTCTAAAACAACCTCGCGCTCAAGATAATAATATAATATGAAGTACGTTTGACGAGTTAATGTAAACTCCAATACTCCATGAAAGATATTATGTAACTGATGAAATATCGCCATGACTTTTTGATCTTTTGGCACAATATTTGGGGATGGATCTTGTAATTTGATACGAATTCTTTGATACTGAATTGCATAGTTTTTTGTTATTGATTTTGCATTTTTCTATATTGTCATTAAATTAAATCATATACTTAATTCATTATTCAGATATATTGCAGCCAAAAATATTTTATGATTTCGATATTGGAAAAGCGATTAGTTTTGATATGGTGAGATAAACCACCATATTTGTTTGAATTAAAACTCTAATGGATAATATTATAAATTATAAACTCGAGCGAATTTCAAACGGTCCAATTTAAAGGCTCTAATAGGAACAGGTAATATGAAGATTGAAGGTCCTTTATGAATGTCATATTGAACGATCGTTCTATCATATTGCGTAACTTTCACATGCATATTCATATAGTAGGTAACTGTTTCACATTCGAAACGTTTTATACCGCTGTTGTTTAGTGAGAGTACATATGCATTTATTTAGTGAAATAGTAAGTACACCAATATTGATCGATTATATCGGATAAGATAGTTGAAGATAGATTTTAATTCGTCATTGATGCTTAGGATGACTGTCACATATTGCCCATACTTAAATTTATTTG
This sequence comes from Myzus persicae, assembly GCF_001856785.1. Classification (NCBI taxonomy): domain Eukaryota; kingdom Metazoa; phylum Arthropoda; class Insecta; order Hemiptera; family Aphididae; genus Myzus; species Myzus persicae. Next base: position 579,404 of record NW_019102723.1, on the reverse strand, counting down.
TTTTAACTATACATTATCTGCAACGTGTAAAATATATAAGAATTTCAGTATTTTAAAATCAAAAATAGGTTGGGGAGGTTAAATTTTAAATTCAGAACAGTGATAGTGTAGATTTATACTTAGCATACCACTTTATATGAGGAACGAAATATCGTTCCGTTTCAGTACAAAATAATGTCCATTTTAAATTTACAGACTCATAGACTGAATGGTTAAGACTTTTCTACAGGGTATAACTCACAGGTATTCATACATGTGAAAAAAATAATATTAATATCTTGCATGCAAATATAAGTTGCCTTCTAGAAGTAAAGATAATTTTCTCCTATGATAATTTTAGTTTGATATTAGTCAAAAAATCACTAATTATTTAAGGTAATATAATTTTCTTATATAAAAAGAAAAAAACACTTATGTGTTTGACTTTAACTAGTTCAATAATTTTGTTATAGGCGAAAGAAAGAGAGGGAGAGAGAGCGATTCATAGATAGAAAGGCACGGGAGAGCACAAAAGAGACGGCTAAGTGAAGAAAGACTGAGAGATGAAAAGAAAAAATAAATATTAGCTTCTCTTGGCAAACTGTAATCCGTGATTTTTTTCTACAGCTGAGTACAAATGGTCGAATAGGATGTTTAACACAGTGCACAGAATACATTTTTAAATCAATTTAAAATCTAGCCAAATGGATACGCAGTGATTGAAAAACTCGATTTTTGTCGTCTAAAAATAATAAAATAAAGAAATCGTATTTTTGGAAACAAAACATTTAATTATTTTAACTCAACATCCTTGTTATTGAATCAAACTATTTAATACGTATCTAGTCTATGGTTTTAAAATGTTGCTACTTTTGGTCAATTGTCCAACTCATATGGCAATAAAAAGTATATTATAGAAGAAAAACATACATGTTTGGATTCGTGTTCGTACGATATGCTATATAATATATTGTATATAAATTAAATGTTTTCACTTACAAAAACACATAAATATTTTACTTAAAGAAAATGTATTTTTACTCTCAAGCAAATGTACTTTTAATACTCCTAGGTAGTAACTTTAATTATTTTGATACATTATAATGAAAATGTTCAAACACTGTATTTGACTTGTCTTTCTCGAGTTTTTATCAAATTTAATTAATGGTTTTTCAATTTTCTCATCACTTGAAAAAATATTCTTTCACCTGGTCTGGGTGATGTTGCTATGCTCTTATTCGGCAAATGTCAATATGCATTAACGCGTCCTTTTAAATTTTGTTCAAATTATCGCAGTTGCTATAAGAGTATTTCGTATTTGGAAGAAGTTGACTTTGTTCGTTTTATTTCCAAATCTTTGAATACTAAAATTGAAGAGAATTGTTTGTATTCTTCTGCCGAACGTTATACAGAAAACAGGTATTTTTTAATTTAGCAAAAGGACCTAATAGAAGTAGTTGTTATCAAAAAATGTTTGAATATTTCAAAATAAATAATATAGACACCAGCAAACCACATAAAAGTGAACGGATTTTTTTTTTCAATAAAAATAGAAATACACGTTTAGTCTATTCTCAGATGCTCATACGAGCTTGACAAAATAATTAGTTTATTTTGTTAACACTTGTCATAGTTTTAATGTGGAGAATTTTTTGAATTTAAAATAATAATTTTTAATTGTGTATGTTAACCTGAATGAAGCCAACCAAGAGGATTATTAACAGATTATAAAATATATGTGTTGTACCAATTTACGTAATTGTAACTTATCATCACTTACATTTTTTTTATTATGAAAGTCTTATTTTACCAGCAACAAAATTATTGCTACCATATTTCTAAAACTTTTTGATAAGTACAACTGAGTCTTAGTAAATTGAAAAAAAATTGAAGTAATTGCTTATGTATATAGCTCATATTATTGTATTTTGTTGTGAGCTAATAACCTAAGTAGTGGAAACTGTACCAAAAATACAATTACTAAACGAATAACAACAAAGTTGTGTTATTATGTTTTAAGGAAAATTATTTCATGCACTCTTGCATCATGCACCGGAAAATATGTTTAAAATGTCAATTCATGTTTTTTTCAGTTCAATTTTAAAAATGAAACTTTTTTTAAGTACGTTAGTTGAATGTTTACCTTTTAGTTATTTAATTATGTACTGCGGTTAAAATTGTGAACCGGAAGAGATGACGGAGACTATGCTGACGTATCTATTTAGTTTCGTGCCACCTTTCCCAGTTGCCTGGCAATAATTAAATAATCACTCAGTGAGTGTTTGAGGGAAAAATAAAATCAGTAATTGATTGATATAATATAAAACGACATGCAAAATCGAAATTTTACCAGTTTTATATAAAATCATAATATAAGGAGACAGCAGACAGTAGTCTTAACATAGGTATCTAAATTTTAAGTAAAAAATAATTTCTACTGTCCAATTAAAAACAACAACCTTTTCATCGTTTAAAGTGTGCAAAATTCCCGATTCACACAATCGTAATAATATTATGACTGTTATAGGATCCAAACAGTAGCTCAGCTATACATTTCCTGAGGTAGTCTGTAAATGCATATTTTTGTTTTACACCTACATAATAATACGAATTCTCAAATTCGGCTCACTAATATATGTACAGACAATTATTATAGCAGTTAACACGTGGTCACTCGGTGTCCAATGTTCGTGCACCATTAACATTATAGCGTTCGCGGTCGGGACCACTCAACCACGGTATCGTTTAGTTGAAGGTAAACCAAATCAACGGAAGTTTTTGTTAAGAGTATTATCATCATCGTTCAATATTATTTATGACTGTTTGACGTCACACGACGTACTACATTATCGTTTCGACGTTTTGTACAGCGAACCGTGAGTGAAGTGTATAGACATTGCCTACCTATCTACAATATTGTTCTCGTCCAGTTGTTGTGCATAATATATTGTTACAGATGTATATTCGACGATTTTGAATCGATTTCGTTTTGAAAGCACCTTATGGCTTATTGCCCGTTTAATATAAATTAGAATACGTTTCAGTGATCCGGAATCCTTTACAAATTATTAAACCACATAAATTATTTCTACCAAATTCAATAATGTTTAAAACGTTAATTATTTTCACTAACGTTACATAATATCAATCCGAGAATCCGACTAATGAAATCGAGTTGTAGTGCGAGGAAAACGCATTAACGTAAGTTTGTAATTACGAACATTGTGCGTAATTAAATTTAACATTTTTCAATATTATTTTTTTACCTCTAAAGCGTCTCGTTTGAAATTCATGAACGTCGGCACTCTTTCGTTTTGGTCCCTCTCGTTCACAACTTGGTTTACATCTCCGCAATTTCACGTAGTAGCAACAGTTAATACTTAATAGTAAATGTAAATAAATTATACGCTTTTATATAGTATGAACAGTTTGAATTTATAATGTTATATAATATAAAGTTAATGTTGTATCAACATTGTATACATATACGTGCCATCGTATGATGGTATACGTTAATCAGTAAATAATATTTTAAATTTCGTGCTTTAAACTTTAGTCGTCACTACTACATGTTTTTTAAATCCTGTTAATATTGACCAACTACCTACACAGCGTGGCATCGATGTAATTGAATTATCGTATTGTTTGTCCATATTAATTGGCACATGTTATGCGGCTGTTCTTCTGATTAAAAAATGTACCTACCTATAATTAATTCAATGAAGAAGCATGTTGAATTTTCAATTTTTTTTTTGTTATCATTTAATGTGATTGAGATATCCTAAAATAATTGTTAATTAAAAAAATCCTGTTTGAACGTATACATTTTTAGGTCCAATATTTTTGTTTCAAATCAACTGGTCAAAACAGTTTTAGGATATTATAGGTACCTATAAATATACAGAATATTAAATATTTCAATTTGATTTTTTTTTTTTTGATCTTGAATAAAATTCTGCTTAAGGTGACGGGACCATTAGTAATACATAATATTATGATATAAATTGATATGACATTCAAAAATTAAACTATTTAGAATATTAACCGATGGAGCTTAAGTAATATATGTTATTAAATAATACAACAAATTTAAAATACAGTTACATATTTACAAATTACAATGCGGTTAGTTATTTGTACGATGTATAATTCGATTATTATAATTAGTAGTATATAATTATAAGTATAATTGTTCATTATCATAAATTGTAAGGATAATACAAAATAATACACGTCCTTAGATATCTTAAAGAGTTAATAACTATTTATAAAAAAACAGTAATCCATTATAAAATATATGGAAGTTTATAATTTTATTTTAGACAGTTTATAGTTACATAAGTATAATGTATATATGTTCTAATTGTTATTATAATAAAATCGTTGTCTAATTGAATTTATAATTATTTGACCACTTATTTATTTATTGGAACCGTCTTATAATTCGATTTTTTTAATTATTCAAACTTAATTTAAATTCTTTTTCAAAGAGAATTTTGTTTATGGAAATGTCTATATTGATTAACTATACATCTAATATCATGCAAATGGTTTATTAATTAGAATAAGTAAGCGCATTATAAGAGTAAAAAAGTAATAAACTATGGGATATATAATTTTATTATTTTTATTTTTCTCGGGTTTACTCATCATAATGATGCATGGCTACATTTTTGATAAATATTTCTCATTTAAAATATTATTACTGTTTCCTATGTGAAAACCAAGCTTTTTAAACTGTTTATGAATGAAAAAAATAGAAAACGTGTTATCTTTATGATCATTTTACTATGAAGAAACATTTTGTCCAAAGTTTAAAAAAAAAAACCATAACAACAACAGCAAAACTACAAAACATGGTTCACTTAAAAAAATATAAATGTCCTGTATATAAATAGCTAGAATACATCGCATTATCAAAACTAAGGGAGTATACAACTTTTTGTAGTTCATTGTATACTCACATAAATGTTGTAATAGGGATGTATACTAATGAAAAAAAAAATCGACGGTAAATACAACGAAATATTTTAAAAAACCCATTGAAATGAAAAACGACACAGAAAACAACACTACGATTTTGTTTCATTCAAATCGTACTTCTGGATAAGTTAATATGGGTAATCATGCTCGTGCATCTTTTCATCAAAAATAAAGCGTATGTCTACTTACAATTCGGACAACGTAAATTAATAAAGTATTTGACACTTCAGAATTAGAATAACATTACGACCTAGAGGTAGTTGGATCACTGAAATAACATAAAATTATAAGTCAAGTTTTAAAAGCCTATTTTTTTTGGTACCCAAAGTACCTATGAATGATTTAAACCAAAACGATAAATAACACATATTATTTATTAAATCAAATGATTGACCAAGAATGTTCATTTTCGTTTTAAATTTTGTGGAGCTATGAATGTTTTACAATGTGTGTTTTTTGTATTTTGTATTTTTTTTTCCATCTCTGACGCCACCCTCTGGAGCAGTTTAAGTTATTAGATTTTTTCGACTTCGGGGTGGTTCATGTTATATAATGGAATTTTGGATATTTTGGTGGATAAAAAAATCCCTAGTTATTTTCTAAATCATCTAGAAAAACAAAACAAAAAAAAAATGGGGGAATGGGATCATGTTCACAGAACTAGTTTACGACGAAATTGTTTTTTTTTTGTATTTCGAAAAAAACCTATATATATTTTCAACGTATGAAATACGTTCTTATTAGAATTTGAAGTGTCCTTTTCCAATAAAAATGATTGAACTTTTAATTTAAGACTCCTCATAATTATAATTCATTAATATTTCAATAAAAAATATCTAAAACATGTACACATAGCACATGTACATAACATACATCGATACATCATACTAAACATTTTCATTATCTTTTGAAGTACATATTTTTTATAAAAACCATCAAAATTACAACAATTTGAAAATTATTTTTATTTAAACACCTATATACTAGTATTTATTTGAAGTTCGGTTAGGTTAAGATCAAACCTCTTACAGATCATAATTGTTATCGGATGTCAGGTCTGACCAAATATTTACATTTTCTATCGATATGTCAATTTTAAACCCCTTCTCAATTTGATGTTTTTATTAAATACAAATTATTTTATTTAATAATATAATATAATTTGTTTGGTATCAGTAAAATTATTCGACCATATATTTTAGAAACAAAGTGGTTTTTAATATAAGTATATGAAATGTGTTAACGCCCTAATAATAGCTTACAAATATTATGATCACATATTTATTTATGTACATTTTTTTATCACAAAAAAAGAACACGTCTTTTAATAGTTGCTTCAATAATTAATATAAACCGAGAGAAAAGTCAAGCGTTGTTAAGTGTCCAAAAATTAGAAAGTAAATATTTATGGAAATGTCATAAACTCATTAAGATCTTGTTAAAAACAACATTTATTTAAACTACCCCATCAATGTTAATGTGAGAAAAGCATTATTTAGCTTCTATGAAATTAAGTGGTTTATTGACTTATTAGTTATTATTTTTAATATTTTAAATTACCAAAACAATCTATAAAGTTTTAAGTTTTAGAACGTTGAGCTCCAGCAGTATTGTAACGGAAAATCCCGTGTCGCCTCTCGCCTCGTCAAAAATACGTTCATATAGTCTGACCAACTACCACCGGCGACCTATGGTCAATAATATGTACTTAATCCTATTATAATTTTGTTTATATAATAATTAAATGGTTTATCATGTTACTAATGAGAATTACAAAGAGAAAATATCATACATTTAATTATAATGAAAAATAAATTCCAGTGAGTGATAAAAATAATTTTATATTTGTTCAATTACCATGTACTTTGCAGGAATAGTGTACTATTTTACAATATAGCTTATACATCAAAAAGTATTTTAAAATAAATGTTTTTACGTTACTAATGTTATTACATTTATAATACAAAGGGAAAATTATATTATTAAGTTATATTTTATTAAGTACATCACATCGTATTGTAATATTATATGGTACCTATATTATTATGAACGATGAGAACAGGCGTCGTAAACGTCGTCATTCCTTGAAAAAGTAAATACCCACGTAAAATAAAAAATTAAACAATTATATACTTAGATTATTGAGACAGGTCCTGGTCGTCTACAATACATTTAAAAACGTTATCCTATTACTGGAAAAATGATGAACCATCGATATGACACCAAAGCCATTTTGATGATGCCAACGATGCGTCGACTGTGGCATTGAATGGGTACCAAAAAAAGTTGAAAAAAGCATATTATCCTATCCTATGCCTAACCTAATCGAACCATTCAGTTGGAAAGTGGTAAGCAAAATGCGAATGTATAGTCGAGTACTGTGTACAGAGTATTTTACACTTGGAACCCATAAAAGTATATAAAACTAACGTCGTTCTAATGTGCAATAACATTTTTTCTCCGAAATTGTTTAATGGTAGAAGTTAAGTATAATTTACAAATCACAATAAAATTTTACCGGTTAAAAGATGGTGTGGTGATCTAGAAGTGTGAAAACCATAATAATTATGGTATAATATTTGTATTAACTTAGTACGTTCGACTAGAAATTGTGAATAAAAGAACATTTTACATGAATGGCTTTAACGTAGGTTTATATTTAAGCCAAAATACTAAAATATATCTGTTATAATTACACATTTACACAATGATTAATTGTGCAGGTACCTATTTTAGATTCTGAGCAATTTTAAAAAATAAATTTTTCATCCTTGTACCGTGTTCACGAAAAGTAGTAAAAAATGTTTGATTTTCAACTTTAGGGGTGGTTCCTGAGAGAAAATTTGATCTTAGTTGGTACTTTAAAATTCGCAAATTCTGAAAATTATGTGGTTGAAAAATCAAAAGTTTAATTTTGATTTTTATACCTATAAATAGAAAATACTTAACCCCAACTAACTTGTAAATACCAAACTATGATGCTATTAGATTAATATTACTGTCGTAAGAACCTGTTACCTATATCATTGTCAAATGATTTGACGTTGAATTTTTTTTAGCATATTCAAAGTTGTATTATACTGAAGATAAACTATAATTTAAATTTAAAATTATTTATACTAACATTGCTACTAATATTGTAGATAATTGTAACGCTTAAAACAATTATTTTTTTTTCATTTAAAATGTAGCTAATTTATTAATACAACGATATTCATGAGTATTTTCTTTAAAGTCGTATAATTTAAACATAATATAACAGCATTGAAAGCTTTCAATTATAAAATATATTTGTTGTCATTAATAATACTTCCTTAAATTATATTCAGCTTTATGATTGTTCTTTCATATAATGAATAAAAATACCATTTGTCTTTTCATCTTCATTGGAGTCTACGATAGTCCATAAATAACATTATAATTTATTTTCAAATCTAATTTGATACAATTCATTGATGACCGTACACTGAGACTCTGTGAGTAGGTACGCAGTATTAATACGTTATAAACTTGCAACAAGACAGTATCCACCCTTTTTTCTTGATATTTTACAAAATTACGAGAAAAATAAATAGTAATAGGCCAATAAAATATTATGAGCGTAATATTTTGTAAAATTAAACTACACAAAAGATTACATTTTAGGTAGTATTAAATTAGATTTCAAGGAATCACCGAGTACATTACAATATGGAAAAATAATAATAATAAAAACAAACTCCTACAGTTAGAACCTTAATATATAATATTAAATAATGAACAATTGATATCAGTTACGCCTTAATCCACGTTCAGTTATGTTCACCGTTCAATGATAGTCATATATCACAAGAAAAATAAATGGGGAAAACTCAGTGATATACAATATTCATAGTTAAATATTATTTCATTTTATTATTGCCATTCCAAATGATGTGATAGCAACACATGTCGTTCGAGGCACTTGTTTTAATTGAATCACACCCGTATCAGTTGATATGTAGGCAATTAATAATTATATTATAATATTATTATAGTGAGAAATTTGCTAATGACAAAATGCTTACGACCCTGCAGACGTAGATCCGACGTAAGTGGCAATCGTGAGCACCCGTCAGGCGCTTTGCAGGTCAAATATACAGTAATAATTATAATTATAATTATATCCAAGTCACCGTGCAACAGAATCGGTGCACCTGTCTATTATAATATTATAAATGCGTTTCTCAAAATCTGGAACTATACATGGGTGGGGTAGTACGGTTTGGTGGAGGTGTACTCTTGAAGTGGAAATCCCTGTGACCTACCACCCTTCAACGGAGCGAAAAATTTGACGTCCATCCATTCACGGCCTCGGAACGATCGATCAGTCGAGGGTAGTATATTATTGTACTATATGGTGTGTAGAATACGCGTCGGAGATTTTTGATTTTATATCACGAGCCCGTGTAGGTTATTCGGCCGCGAACGATCAGAAGTATGTCACCGAATGCGATTCGTCATCGTCATAATAATAATAATAATTATTATTATAATATATTAAACGCACTATATATAGGTCCATGTGCCGGTCGGCGATTATTGTTGACCGTACTGTTTTATTTTATCAACGACGATTTCTGCGGGTTACTTTCGAAATTTTTCGTATGCGTAACGTCGCTTTAAAAAATATGCAATCAGATCGTTTGAGTGTTTGCTGAACTCTGGTACCTGCACAGCTGAGTATCGCGTAATAATATGGTCTTAATGATTGTGAAAATATGAAATACGTCCTTACTGTATTTTAAAACATCTATCATGAGTAGCGTTAAGCCACGGGTCGTTGTCCCATAATTATCATCGTTGTGCGACGGTTTCCGTGAACGGCCGTATTGAAACAACTATGTCCCTGAAACATACGTAGAGGTACCTACAGGCTACAATATAATAATATGTCACGAAAGTTTAACTTTTTCATTACTCCCGAATGCGTCTAGAACTAGACGCCAAATTAAATAATTTTGTGTGTACAAAACTTCCAAGAGAACTGTAGTTTTGTTAAATGAACTGCGCGACTGTGTTAGGGTTGAGGTTCTAAAACAAATATGAACCAATTACCTAACCTACGATTTAGAAAAAAATAAGATCTTTTTCTAGCTACATTTCTAATTAAAATCTTTCTATGACGTACCGTTTGATACATACAAACAATAAAATGTCTTATCAAATAAGCCTATACAAGAAGTACATACCTTAAATAAACATTTATAGTACACGAGTTCCTTGATTACATTTGCTTTAAAGTTTTAAGACTTTTCACCGACTCATAAGAAGTACATTTTTAATGAATTTAGCATAAATAATTGATCACTTAAATGAATTTTCTTTGAAATGTTATTACTTATTAATCAGAATGCATTAATATTTTAAATAAAGAAAAATCATTTGTGGCTAAATAATATTGTTATTTACATGCCTGCATCTGGAAATCTTAATGGTCCACTTTTTTTTCTTAGAAAATATGCCATAAATAATTTAAGTACATTGTGCATACAATTAATGTAATATGTCGTGTACATAAATATATATATATTTCATAAATGCTTAATATAATATAAACACGTAGAAGAAGGGGTGGGGGAGTAAAGCCCTTTAGCCCGCTGGGTCTGTGGCTGGTTATTACTTAGCCATTCCAGAAAGTTTGTATATAAACGACAAACTTATGTAGTATAATGTACATAGACATATTATTAAATAAACATTTTTTTAACAATTATTTTTTACTTAATGTTTGTTTTTTTTTTTAATTAAATATCATAAAAACTATATAATCGTTCTACTTCAAGATTAGAATGAGCCGGTGGAATGGGTGAGGAACCTATAGACTTGATATTGCAACATGACCATACAGAGACCATATATCTAAAATATTATTAAATTAATAAAGAACTATAATTTCTCTATTTTACTATATTAATATTAATTTTATATTTGTATTTTTTATTATGACTTTTACCTTTAATTATTCTTTATACATTTTATACCTCTTCATTGTAAAATAACCGCTATAAATTGTAAAATTTTCGGTGCTATTCAAACGCCATACAAAATAATAACAGCGCTTTTTCCTCTCTTTATAATATAATATTATAGACTAATTTTTTCAAGTGGATAATACTAATTATTTTGATTTTTTATTGACTATGATGTAAAGTCGTATGGTATCTAAAGGTTAAGATTCGACGAAAACTGGTATAAAAAACAATTTGAAAATAGTTCATATATTTCAGATACAGTTTTTTATTATGATTTATCTTTGTATAACGTTCAACAAATATATTTAAAGCTATACATTATTTAAAGTTTGAAGAGTGGAGTTGTTTGAACTGTTTGAAGGACCTATTTTCACGAATTTTTAACAAACCACTAAGTAGGTAGAAACAAATAACTCCAATATTTTGAATATAATTCCGAAAAAAATTATGGTTGCCCCGTTCAATTGCTTAACTAAAGTAAAATCAAAAAAAAAAAAGTTTAAAAAGATGAGTTCTAAAGTTATAATGGTTATATTATTTTGTAAGTGTTGTTTTGGATTTCACTGTATACCTAATAATATAATGATAATGTCCAAGCTGTGTATTGATAAATGATGATTTGATATTAGTATATCAATGTTCATAACAAGTATTTTTGTCTCCAAAATATAGTAAATAAATAGTTTTTAGTGTACAATATAATCAAAATTGAAACGAGCTTTTAGTCACATAATTTAGATGACGAGCAATAGAAATAATAATAACAATTAATAAACCGAACGGCAAAAGGAATAATATTGTCGTTATGAATATATAAATCACATTGTGTACGGAGTATCAATACAGACAATTAGTCTCCCGTGGGCTTTGAATAATATCATATAATTTGGAAAACACGATACTGTGCAATGGGAAGCTCCAAATCAAAGTCTTGTCACGTCACAATTATTATTTTGATTTGTGACCATCAGTCTTATAATACAATGACCACAAGATTGATACTTGTTTTGTGTTTTATTTGTTTATTCTCGGAGTATAGCGTCTTGCGTCCTCGACATCAGTAGGTAATACTAAATACATACCATTTCTATAATAATTTTCTCATGCAATAATTAGCGATTATTCTTTCACCCTCAAGGGAAAGGGGCGAGGGACCCTTATCACCAAACAGAAATACGTAATCATGCGCGTAATCGGCACCACAGTTATTATTTAAACGACGTAGCGTGTTCGTTGCAATCTTGAGTAGTATTGCGAATGATAGCTAATAAATAAGTTAAACCACATTAGGTACTTGTTAATTTAAAACAAAACAGAATATTTTATTCATATAATTTAAACATCAACATAATGACAGCTAGTAAGCTTTCCTAGAACTTTTAGTGGAGCAGCTGACTATGTTCTAAGCCAGCGTTCCCCAAACCATTGGTCGCGAAATCTTTTTGATAGGTCGCGACTCACGGTTACAATTGCTGTTATTTTTAGCCGTAAATTGATACCTCTATATTGTATAATAATAATGTGAAGTCCAACTAATATTGTAGAATGTATGACATATTTTTAGTAATCTTTATATTATTTTATTACGATTATGGAAATATATATATATATATTAATATATTAATATTTTAACAAATAATTGTTGTCTTATCGGTGAGAATATAAAATGGATAAATTAAAAATAGTATTAATTTATGGCATTATTAATTTTTTTTTTTTTAGTAGGGGGTCGCGTACCCAAGAAAGATATTTATGGGTCACCATTGCAAAAAGTTTGGGAAACACTGTTCTAAGCGATAATATTAAATTGAGTTCATAAAATTGAATTGAGTCCTACGAGAACTTTTGAATTGTCTGAATTGAATCCAACAAATACTGTTTACTACACTCGTTCAAGTGTATATTTTTATAAAAAATAATTAATTTACATAACTACTATCGCGTCCGGATATCGTTTCCCAACGTACTTGACTTCAAAAACATATTTTTTCAACTGTAATAATGTTTTTATCTTCGTTTGTACAGGAGGATTGACTTTGCGGTTCGCACTATTGGACGGAAGTAGCGGAGGGGCGGCGGCGGCGTCGGCGGAAGGGTAGTCGATGCGATGTGCGTCGTGAGGGGTGACCGTTACTGTTAGCGTTGTCGCCGCCACCGTCGCCGTCGGCCGCTCGGGCAGCGGTGGTGACGGCGATCATGGTGCCGCCGTGGTGGCTGCTGGTGGCGTTCGTGTTCGGTGGCGTCAGCGCCGCGCTCACGTCCAGCCGGGTGGTGCGCACCAAGTACGGCGACGTGAGCGGAGTGATCGTGACGCCCGACAACCGGCGGCTGGACGCGGTCGAGGTGTTCCGTGGCGTGCCGTACGCCTCGCCACCGGTCGGCTCGCTCCGGTTCATGCCGCCGGTCACCGGTTCGCTGTGGTCGGGCGTCAAAGTGGCCGACCGGTTCGGGCCGGTGTGCCCTCAGCGGCTGCCCAACGTGTCCGACGAGACGGCCGCTCTGAAGACGATGGCCCGCGGCCGCATGCAGTACCTGCGCCGGCTGTTACCCTACCTGCAGAACCAGAGCGAGGACTGCCTGTACTTGAACATCTACGCGCCGGCCCAAGGTAAGTGCATTGTCCCTCCCCCCCCCCCCAAAGTGCATTTCCGAAATAAGTGGTCATCCTCGTCGGGGGTGTGTCACGGCCATTTCGCGTAGCCGATTTCGACTTGAGCGGATTTGATGTGCAGTATTTCAAACCTCGGATTTTTCACTTTATTTTGGTCGAGTAGATAGTCGGGGATCGATGTCCAACGGACTCCGAGGATCAGCCGTATCCGAAGGATTTTTGAACAAAATTCGTAAACAGATTGAAAATGCGTTTCGATTTCTAAACCGATTTCAGATATTTTTTTTTAATATAATATGTGGATCCAAATGGTTACTCGGAAATTATTACAATATTCGATTTGGTGAACGTCTGTTTTTATTCGGTTGTTTTTCACTGAATCTGCGTTATTGGCGGAACGAAACAGAAACACTTTAATCATAAATGGTCCGTACTTAGATTACGTTAGGTAACTAATTAAACTTGTGCGGTTAGTTTGTCTAGACGGATGAAGTTTTTCATTACTTAACGGTCATATTTTCCGATACTGCTTAGAACCAAAATTAGTTTATCACAACTCTTAGTACGCATTGATTTACTAAACCACTCTCTTTGAGTTCTGCCAACTCCGGCCCGGACCAAGCACATCGACAGACTTAACTTGCGGCTCGTCATAGTGTACCATATTAGGTGAACACACAACGGATTGTATCGATTAATCGACTTGCGTATAATATCAATTCAGATATTGGATTGTTCGCTGGTCAAATAATGTATTCTACTTGCTCGTGTCAAGGACCTTAACAATACTATTATAGTTATAGCACTACAGCAATATACTAACTAATGTTGCCGAGCCGATAGAAAGCATTCACTTTTAGTTTCTCATCGTGAAATAATTTGTCTGACGCCGAAAGTTCTAAATTGAATGTTGTGTATAATTCCGATGGCAATGCTCTTAGCAATCGAGTTATTTGTGTCCGTTTTAAGTAAGTTTCGACACGAATTAATAATAATTATATGCGTTATAACTTATAATCACTTAAGTTCTCGATCTATTGCTCTATTACTATGGTATACACACAAAATATTAAGCATACAATTATAATATTATAATTACACACACACATATATATGTACATAAACTTTAATTTACTGATTCGCCCCTCTATTATCATGCTCCGTTTTACGTGATGGTTGTCGAGTTTTCTCAGACAGCGATTACACGGATTTGCAGAACTGCAATTATACGAATGTAGTGACAAAACACTCAGATATAATATTGATTGGCCCGGCAGTCAGCTGAAATCGCATACCATTACACTTTGCGAGATACCTTACGGAAGCGCCGACGATTCGCAGTTTTTTTTGTCTTCCGGTATGGGCGTTTTTAACCCGGTAACCTGTAGAAACGCGCGCATTGCAGCGATTCATTAATAATAATTATACGATTGTATTCCGGCCGCCCGTCTAGTTCGGTGGGACTTATAAAATCGTCTGACGATCCACCCGTTTAAAACTACCATCGTGCCCCCCATCCCGCCGTTCCGCACGATATTATGATTATTATTATGATTATTATTATTATTATTATTATTATTATCCCGTGTCCCGGAAAACCGTACTTCCACTAATTAAGCCCCGACGTGTACGCGGTGTAATTATTTCGGGTAGATCACATTATAGTTTAGATTTTTAACGCCGATACGCAGTGAACTCGGTCGTATTAATAACGCACGCATTCCGGCGTTTCGACGATAACACAAGGGAGTTATGGTGGTGTTTTTTTTTTTCACAACACGCCCGTTTTTAACCTCCACCCCCCTTCTAGCACTAGGTGTGTAACGTGTGTGTATGTATGTATATAACGTTTGAACACTCGAATTTTTTCCCCAAACACTGCACGGCTGTTCGATTTTATCGTCTGCACGTCGAACGACCATATTGTTCTTGCGTGATTTAGGCATTAAAATTTACCAAAGTTTTATTCATGAAATAATAATAATAATAATAAAAAATATATTAATAATAGTAATAATAAATAGAACACGAACCGTAAAACATGATTTAGAATAATCATATTCATTACACTGTTGCAGTACGTATGTACAGACGGACTCGGTCGGTTCGGGAGCAGTCGGCAATGAATAATATTATTTGAATCGGTCTTGGTATGATGAATGTTATGTAGCTTTTTGGTCGATGGACGAAAGTATAACTATTGTATTATGGTTGTAGTTGTGGTGCCATGATAACATTTACTTACCATAAATTCGACGTTGTGGCTTTTGAGGCTATTACTGATGTAATAATATGGTTATCTCATAACGTATTCGAGACGTTAGACGGATGTGAGTGGAATAATTCTGATAATAATAAATAATAAGTACCTAATACGCATACCATGTCAGTCATGCGCTCAACCGTTGTTTACAATATGGGGTTTTTTCTGCTATAACCATGGGTCAGGTTAAACATTTTCGAACAGAATTTGAAACAAAGCGCCTGTTAATATTATTATGTTATTAGTCGCGTGCAATACAACAAACCAAAAACGTTATAGCCACAAAAGAAACTAATTTATTTAAATTTACGAATGAAAAACAAAATAAATGTATAAATTATGATATTAAAATATACAATAACAGTTCGACAACAATAATGATATCATATAGTCTTACAGTTATACATTTTAGGTTAAAAAAAAAACAATCATTATAAAATACAATTGGTTTTTGTTAATATACGATAGTCCCATACGTCGCATACAACAGTCATTCTAAGATGAATAGATTATTTGTTTATCAAAAACATTGTTAAACAAATAAAACCAATGAACAAAGTATAACGTACACAGTTTACTAGTGTTAAATAATATGCTACGTAGTAAAAAGTAAAGGTACATGCTAGTATTCATATTACTAAAAAAGTATGTGTTTAGTGTACAGATGTCTATGCTACCTTTGTGACAAACTTTTAAAAGTTTAGCTTTGGACGAAACTCATATATTTTTACTATATTGTAATACGATAATTTGCAATATGAAATCAAAAACATGTTTTTGTTCTCGACAAAGTACGTTATACTTACTCGTAATATTATTATTACAATGGATGTTTCACTATGTGCACGTTTTTCTTATTTTTATCTTTGACGTATTTTTTCGTTGTATGCCGTCGTTCACTCTAGCGGTTATTTTCCTCATACATTTGACGAATTACAGTCGATCGTTTAAAATGCAAACATTACATTCTAAGCATATAAACATCAAATGTTTTATACAACTTGTGGTGATCAACTGACAGAATTTCGGAACTGCTTCTAAATTATTATATTATATATAGATACACTTAAATATATGTTTACCAGATGCGTCGCATTACGAACATGAAACGTGATCGCTATTTTATGGCTGGGTAATTTACGAACTAAATTACTTCACAACAAAAAAAAGGACATTGAACGTGTTTTGTGAATAGTCTTAGCTATTCGTTGGCTAAATTGTGGGTTAACAACAATATTCTTCTATCGTCCGTTTGGAAATAGTAGTAAAGTACCACAAAAACTAGTTGATTGAATTCACCTAAAGTCTGTCTCAGATCGTTGTAATGTTCAATTTTATATTTTTTGTTCTCTCGAAAACTCATTCCTTACACACGATTTATTTTTTATGGAAGATCAAACTTTACTGTTTAAAATACTATATAGGTATTAAACATGTAAAAATATTCTATTCCTCATTACATTTTTCATACTCTAGGAAAGATATTTAACTCTTATATTATAATAATATTATATTGATAATATGAAATACAGTGAAAAAGGTACATAATTCTCTACTCGACGCTTTGCAAGTTATGTTTTTACTGGCTCTTAGTGTTATTATCATGGCTCAGCAATTAAGTGATGGGAAAACTTTTTTTGGTTAATAACATATTGATAACACCCTAAGTAGTAAAACTTGGATAATATAATGATCTAGGTAGCGATAAATTTAGCAATTATATTTCAATTTTCAATTTCCTATGCTTTGCCAATTATTTTCAACTTAACGCGGGCTTTCCTTCCTCTGAACGAAAGTAGTAGTAACTTTTAGGCCAATGTAGATTAATTTTGCTCCACCGACCTCACTTTATGGTGTAAACTCAGGAATTTCCTTAAACGAGCTAAGTTTGCTGGAGTCGTAAAGAACACAACAATAAATATTCTCCGGCAGTATAACTATTAACTTTTGTGAGAATTCGAGACTTAGAAAAATTCAATGCACATCGATCTCTTTCTTTTGTAGTTTCAAAAGTATTGCAAAATTGAATTACTAAAAGTGTACATTTTTGACAAAATATTTTCTGTCAAAAAGAAACTAGATGATGTTTAAAATCAAACATATATGATGGTTTTTTTTTGAGTCTATTACTCGTTGATTAATAATGTTAACATATATTTTCATAAACTCATATAACTGAACAAAATCTGTCAATAGTAACTAATATTTGATTATCTGAGCACTTTTAATATATTATAATATGATACATTACTCAATACAATATTTCAATATTGTATTTCATTTAGTTAGTTATTGTTAACTACATATAGAACATAGGTTCTTGGTTCAGTTTATTTTAATGAAAAAAATATGTTCGCATTTTTAGGAGCCTTCCTTATTTATTATAAACACGCAAGTACCTTTACGATTAGATTATGGCGATACGGCAAAATAGATTGTCATTAGTTTTTTTTCGTATTACCATTTACCTAATTCATGGTTACATAAACCGGGTAATGGCGATATTATGATCGTTGCTCGGTGTATGGGTTTCTTTAACAATATAATCACTACAGTTTCATGAATTGATGGGTATCGTTGTGCAGCCTAGACTGATCAATACAAAATTGACTTCTCGTTAAAAAGCACCATTGGGAAATCATTGCAGAATGTCCTTTATTATAGGCCCATGCCTGGAACAGTTTTTAATATTTAAAGTGCGTATTTCCGAAGATCCGGCCGAGACATTTTTTGGTTATAAGTAACAGCACCCCGCGTCAAAACGTAGGCGATAAAATACGGTCGCCAAGCAAATGGCTCGGAATACGTATACAGTATACACGTTCGGTCGTGGAGAACACGAAAACGATCGTTCCGTCGTCATAAACGCCCTATATAATGTCCGAAAGCCCCTGCCCGCCCACCGCGAAACGGCTGCAGCTCGATTTTACGACACCGGGAAATGAAAAAAAAAAAAAAAAAAAGGAAACATAGCACGGAAAAAAATAAAAGACCCAGCGACAGCGGCGCGTTGATAATAATAATAATAATGATAATAAAAATAATAATAAAAATAATAATAATAATAATAATAACAGGACCGTCGTCGTAGCGGCGCGCGTTTATGTGATATATAGGTGATGGCGGGGATTTGTACCAGAATGGCCCGAAAGGACGAAGTGCGTGTTCCGGACATTCGGGCGGCCCGGCGTCAATAATTTATGCCGGCGGCCGGGCGTAGAATGAATAAAGAAAATCGGCAACGACAAACTGGTTTTATTCATATAATATTCATCTCTCCGTGAAAACCAATAGTCTTATTGCCCCGCGTTTTTGGCGATACGATTGTCTTCTGTACCAGATGCGGTACGTCAGTGTGCAAAAATCGAAAAAAAAAATGCTACGACGGCACAAAATAAATTAGGGGTTCGGAGAAGTTCTTGTGAAATGTTGAGGAGTTCTTGGGCATCGCCTGATTGCATATGCAGCTCCGTTAGTCATTATGACTCGTTTCTATACATGTATCTAATAGTACGTTATCATATCATCGTATATATTAGCAATAGTCGTCTCATAGTCAGTGACTTATTAGCCATGATTTTTTTTTTCAGGGGGAAGGTCTGATAATGCGTGTTTACAAAGAGTTGGTTAAACCCTTTAACTGTTGAGTCTCCCATAAGTGAAGCATACTGATGCTGACGAACTAGGTTACGTTTATGTTATCTTATGCTAACGTATTAGGTTGCGGTTCCTGTACGGCTATACAAATTTGAATGTACAGCAACTTTCACGAACCACAGAAATAATTTTTTAATTTCTTTAAAATTTCAAACTGTGGTTGAAGCCGCCCCACTGAGTATGCTGCCGCTGATTGCAGTCATCAAACGCGTGTATACACCAACGATTTTTGGTCACCCCAATCGTCGCTTTTAAGTTTTTCACGTTAGAAACCCCTTTGTCACAGACGTCCCACTGTGTTCCGTTAGGATTGCTGGCACGCGTTTCTCGACTGCACCTGCAGCGGCGGCTGTACAGATTGCCTTACGCGTCGCAGGGGAGGTTTTCGAGTGCATGGGTTGGTTGGCGCCCGTGACCCATAATAATATGATAACGAACCGTCTCCCCCCACAATACAATTGACTGCGTGCGAGGGCTAATTGATGCAAATTAGAGGTTTCCACTTAATCATCTTATTATAATATACGACCTTAAGAGCAGAAAAGTTGATAGCACCACTGCAGTAGATTTTGCGGAGTACTATAATTCCATGGGATTTCGTGTATAAACTGTTTAATACATATATAAATGTATACCGGCGTTAAGTAACCGAATAATGGGTTTGCGAAATATAATACGAACGGAACGCCAACCAGGTCACTGTAAAACGTTATAATGATATTATGGTTATTACCTCTCTGGAAAACGTGCGATAATCAAAAAAAAAAAAACAACAACTATACAATACAGCGGTGCTCGTCGTGAAAACACGAACCAACAATGTACGGTGTACCTGTTTCGCTAAACGGATACGACTCATTTGAACGCAAGTCGTGTACGCGTGTAAACTTAATGTCGCATTCTGTTTAAGATATGCAGATCAATTTAAACGCACTAATTATTATAATATTAAAAAAATATTTTGCATTGAACATTTAATACATTTTTTTTAAAACAAGCACAATAACAATACATTTTATTTATTTCCATTCCCAGTTCCTCGGTTAATCGAACCATGCATTGTGATGAATTTTAAATTTTAAATAACCGATAACCTCTTGAGATGAAAAAAATTTATTATGAAAATATTTCGTTATTGTAATAATATTATGAAAGTATTAATAATATAGATAATCACAGACATGTCGTTGTTTTCGTGTGCACTAAGCAAATAACTGTCTGGTCTGTATAGGTAAATATTAATATTTTCTGGAAAATAATATATAAAACGATTTTCACAATTACACTAGAGACATGAACAACGTACATAATAATATTTCGTCTAAATATTTGAATATGACATTCGAATTACTCTGAATTTGACTGCGACGGTCGTAAACTCATAAATATAAACGGATGCTTGAAAGATGGCTCAATTTTTACCCAAATGCAATGTCCGACCAAACGTAATATTGTTTCACGTCAGTTACATAATGTAGTCATTGTTTTCGATGGGAAAATGCGTTCAGTATTCAAAATGAATTATTGTGTTACTCATATAACGTTATATACCTGTTCAAATATTGAATATTGAAGGAAAGAAATATAATACATAATATAACGTTACAACTTATTTGCCAAGAATAATATTGTCCATGTATTTTTTGAAATTAATTCCGTACCTATTGAAAATTTGGGTCAAATGTCAAAATGAATGTCGAAGATACACGTCATGAATCTATCATAACGTTCACTATCCGCGATTTGCTATTTAATATGAAACATCTTTAGACGTCTATTTTAAATACAATTTTGTAGATATTGACACGATATTATCACAGCTAAATGCTAATAATGTCCAGTGACATTCTCTGGGTCTTAAATGTTTTGGTATGATATAAAATCATAGTAGGTGGTAGCTAATGAGTTACAAACGTTTTAGCTTTATCAAATATTCTATTAATAGACAAGAACGTATTTTTAAATCATCTAATTTGTATTTAACTGGGAAAATCTTCTCAGAAATTACAAGTGGCGCATTGACGTATAGCAGTAGAAAATCTATTACTTGGGAATCGTTTCAGGACCACTGTTGGAAATTTTAAAATTAAAAACAATTCTATAATTTGGCTTGTCAAAATGTACTTGGATTGAAATACAAACACCAAAAACAACCACTTTTTCAAATCGTACGTAATATGTCAACGCACCCCTCCTCGTCTACGAGTGAACAAACAAAGGTGGCTAATAAAAACAGCCACTTTCACTTTCTGACGTAATTATATATTGTGTACCGCTAACGACGAAAAGTCTGCCACTCTATTTTCTATATAAATCAACGATCACTTCGTGGGCAGTTGAAAATGTTCAGTCGTTTGTTATTGACCAAATTTCTACTATGTTTAGTAATCGAAACTAAAACCAACTCATGTAGACGTTCTATAAATATTTGACATAATGTGTTCATAATATTGAGGTAACTATTATATGATGCATCATTGTATTGTGCATGATAATCTAGTTTGTGAGACATTTTTTTGCTCAAAATCAAAAATTATATTGAATTACTCAATATTATCACTTGTATTAGCATCAATAAATCTATATACATATTACTAGTGTAACCATATTCACATTTCGTGCATCTAGATTATGGAATGTTAAATGATTTATTAATGGAAAAGAAATTATAATATTAAATTTACAATTAAATCTTACTATACATGACTTGGAATTTTTTCGTTATGAGGTATTTTATTTTTCATTATAATTCAGACATTTTTTGAATAAGTCACTAATTAAATTCATTCAAAAAAACCTCACATTCTCTTATCGAGCTATATTATGGTAAAATATATTTCTCATTAAAAACTAATAATAGGCACTAGTTGTTTTTATTATTGTTTTAGTTGTTAGTACAATTTTTATAATAATTAATATTATTATAGTTAATAATAAAATGTAATGCATTTATGCATAATACAGATTATCAAGGCGTGTATGGAGTATGCGCTGGTCTCTTTTAGGTATGCCATGCAATGATGTTTTGTTTTTCAACACATAAGTTATCTTCAAAAATAAAACATAAAACGTAATTAAAAAAAACTTATTAGTAAAATGTATTTTATATTTAAAAAGGAGGTAATTCTCTGATGTAAGTAAGGTAGGTATGTAGAGAGTCACTGTAAATACAGTATATGTTAAATTTGAATTCAATGATATAGAATCATTGTATACGAACAATCCTGAGTGAATACAGTCTGTCAGCTTATACTAGCTACCACTAAGTATAATATTCGAGTATTTTATTGCAATTAAAATAATTTATTTTACTATTACGCATGAGTACTACAGTAGGTTAAATGTATTTTTGCTGAAAAATTGAATCTTAAAATGTCAAGGTGTGTAAAAAATATCATAATACACTCACTTATTTCAAGCACTAATGAAAAATATTTTTTAAATTACAACAAAATAACTAAAACCGTTACTAGATACTGCTTTCAATATGTAATTTTGTCCAAATTTAGTTAATAACCGTGTTTAAATACTTTTTAAATTGTATGAGAATCGTTGTATAAAAACCTCTTGTAATATTATTCCACCCCTTAGCTATTGAAAACTTATCCATAAGGATTAAAAGTAATTCCCCTGATAACTAATATCATAATTAGGTTTTCCCGATCACTTTAAATATTTGTTTGAGGTGCTAAAGTTTTGAACATTTAGGTAAAAAGTTGTTAGTAATTTACGATTTTGTTAGGTTTATATCTCTCTATGTTAAATATGTTAGAATGTAGTCTTAATATAATACAAAAGAAATATTCGGTTTTGGATATGTCTCAATTCATGATTGGTATATCTCAAAATAAATATTTTTTTTATTATGTACATTAAATTATTTTTAATTTTAACCACTTGAAATTTTAAGTACCTTAGCGTTCATAAATATTTTATAGTATTTAATTATTCATTAAAATTGGGATTCAAATTCAAATTATTAGATTATACAGCAGGTGTAGGTAGTCTGAGATTTATTTTTTTATACTATTTTAGAAATGTAAGGAAGACATTTCGAAAGATTCAATGAGAGAGTCAAGGAATTAAAATTTTTTTTTGTCTTGTGTTCTACAAAAAAATTAAGTGGGGTAATTCTGCAAGTATGAACATCCATTTTTCCTTCAGTAATGAAGTTATTCTGCATCTTATTTTTATGTTTAGAACCAATATATATGTACCGACAAACCGTCAATAATGTACGAGGTTGTATATTAGTACGGTTTGCTTGAGACTCAAAACTATAATTAATATAATTCAATGAGTAAAGTAAAAATATAAAAAAAAAGAATTGAATATACTTGTGCAAAAAAAAAAATCTAAAATATGTATCGTTATCTTTTTATTGCATACCTAATATTGTATCCAGCATCAAGTTCAGATTACTTAAAAATTGACTCTTGAAATATTATTTTGAATTAACAAACATTTTTACCATATTTATGAGAGTGTATAATATTCAAGAATTTCTTTCTTGTTTGACTCAAAACAAAACGTTAAACTTTATAACGATTTTGTTTAAAACAAAAGTGGAAACTCCGCAAAAAGTTTGTTTGAAATTTATACTTTATTACCATTGTATTATTCCACTTGTATTTGAAGTTGTTTAAAATTGAATGTGTATGATTTTCAAGACTCTTAGAAATTTTCATTTTTTTAATAAGTGTTTTTGTTTAAAAAAAATAATCGTTAAGGTTTTTTTTTTCCAAATTTTGAGCAATTAGTAAATATTGTCAATTGTAATGGAATAATACTCAATTTATTTTATAACGTTTATTCATTGATATTTTTTATAACACGACGTCCAAAAATATTAGTATTGAGCAACGGCTATCCAAAATCTTAGAACAAAAAATAATAAATATTTATGGAACGGACTTTTACTACTATAGTATTCTGCTTTCGTTGTTTATAACAAGTCATTATAAAATGAAATGTTCACTGTGCTATAGTATATATTATTCTGTATACTTTATGATGAGAATTAATGTAATTTTATTATTATTATTGTTATCATTATTTTAATATTCTTTTTTGCCTATGGTAATATATTTTTATGTTACAACTTTACAAGACGTTAACTGTAGTCCACACTGAACTTGTAATATACACTGTAGCTTTGGCTATGAATTCGTACAATACAATTTAAAAATGTATTCAAGGGATTCAAAAAAAAAAATAATAATAATAATAACGGATTTGTGAATCTACAATAACATAATTAAAGTTTTTATACTTTCTCGAGTTTCAAGAGTTCTTATAGAACTGTTATAATAACGAATACAGTAGGTATCACATGACCTTTGTTAAAAACCCATCAGAAACAAATTAATTTGTTGAAGTGGAGCATTTTAGATTAATATGAGCATATTTAATTTTTCAAGGAACGTGTGTACTCGATTATCTGGTTAATACGCATTTCAATGAATTACAGTGTGTCTTGATTTTTGAACAGCTCAACAAATGACCAACAGAAAAAAAAGCAAATGTGCAATTAGCATGGTTTAAAATTCGATACCGGGTATCGCGTAATTATGGCTTAACGCAAAGCTTATTACTTAAGTACATCACATTTATATCGGATTAAGAATATTATCATAATTTCCTTTCCATTCAACGCTGATAATAAAAGGGGACAGAGTTTCACCAATACGTGTGTAATTAATCAAAACCTCACCGTCGTTCAAAAAACGCTTGGAAACACTTCTACTTGTTTCCACGTGCTAACTATTTTATTTTACTAATCCTAAAATCTACGGCTGCTAAAAACAATACATATATTATATATTATACATACTGTCGTATTTTAAATCCAAACCATTTTTCCACTTTTCTATTCGAGACGATGTAGGTACCTACCTACCTATACGTATCACGTGGCATCTGCGGGACATTGTCATTATTTCAATAATGATTTATTAAGCATGGTTAATGATATGAATATTCGACGATTTCTAGCCCGTTAATATTAATTATTAACGTCATTGTTTACGATTAGTCTAACGGTGTGGTTTTCATTTTTAGAAGTTCTTTGACAAACACGTTCACATCATAACATAGACATCATAATCACACATCATAATCAACCCTGGTCCCTAATATTGTTTATACTGCCATATTTGTACAGCGTAAACTGTTACAGTTTTATTTTATATGACAACTACAAGACAAAATTCGACGAGCGTCAGTCTCGTCCGTAGCTTTAGAACAATTCCAGTCGAATAACTACTTACCACTGACTTTTATACAAATGTGATTCGTGAGCGCGTTACGGCGCATGTATAAATAGTAAAAGTTTTGTACAGTAGCACAGTGTTAACATTCCACTAGCACGTACACGAATAAGTCGGAGGTTTGTGCGTAAACGGTGGCCTCCGGGATCAAAGAACATATACGACAAAATTGTAGGATTACGACACCCAAGAGGCCATTCGGAGTTCCTGAGTGCAAATGTTCAAAAAAGGTGCATTGCCAAGTCGTTTAATATTTATCACAACAAAAAACTGATTACCCAAGTTGGCACCAAAAAAGTTAGTGCGAATCCCTATGACACGTTCATTATAAAGTGTTTTGGTAATTTTTTATTTTTTATTTATTGGAATAAAAAAACCAATTATCGTATGGCAAATATAACTTGAGAAATAAAAAAAAAAAAAACAAAAAATAAAAATGTTTCATATTATTATTTTGTAATATTATCAACTAAGAGGTCTTTAATAAAAGCGATTTTACAAGATTAATCATAATTAGTTTGTTAAAATATATTTACAATATTCATATTCAAATAATTATGTTGATGTGAAACAATAATCAACTTTACTTAAAAGTGAAGATTAATTTCTTTTTTACTTTTTTCTTTGCATAAAAATCCATTTATTTTGACTAATACAAATGATTTTTTGCACTAATGGTAACTGATAATAATACAATTTAGATTTTTTTGAATAATCGTAATCCTCCGTTTATGTGTAATTTCTCATTTGTGCTTTATTTTTGGTCTGAAATAATAACATTAAATACATTGTACAATTCAGCCGCTTTCCCTCTGGGATAATTTTTTCACGATTTTCCCACAAGACAAATAGTTTTAATAACTTAATTAGAAATTAAAACGGTCCTTTTATATTATTTAACATTCAAAAGTTACGAATAACTTTAGTTTGAGAAACCTAAAATAGATTTTAAAAATTAAGAAAATTCAAAAGCATTGAAACTTAAACCGAAATTAGTTAAATAAAATAATTAAAACAACAAACATAATTTCTATGTATAGGTATTTAAATCAAAGACATGAAAAAATATAACTCAACAAAACATAATAAATGTGAAAAAGTTTATTTTTATATAGATACAATATTTATATATTATTGAATTATTAACAAGTACTTATTAACGTACTACTTTTATTAAAATACAACACCTTATTAATTGCACACATTTGTTTGATTTATGTTATGGCAATAATGTAAATATAAGTAGAGTATGATTTAAGGCAAATTTTGCATAATTATTATCCATACAAATGTAAAATAATTTTTTTCTTGTTAATTTAACATATTAATACGTATAACGATCCTATCATTCTCATGATAATGTTAGCCAATGATGATCCATCATTTCTTTTTTTAATATTATATTAACTATCGTTCTATATTGCATGCTATTTTTTCAGATTATTATTAACACCTTGTAACTTGGTCTTACGTTTGTTGTAATAACGTTTTTGGTTTGTAAAGGCTTGCATAATATGAGCGGAGAATATTTTTATAGATTTAACATAATATTTAAAAATCGAATTTAAAAAAAAAGTATTATTTCAAATTATTAATTTCAAACAAACAACATAATATTGAGTAAACTTAGTATTACAAAAAATGACTGATAAATCATACTGCAGAAATGTTAGAAACGAATGTATCCAAATTCCAAATAAGGACGATCGTAGGTAAGTACTATGTGGTGAAACGTAAGGCAATGTCTAGCAATTCATTCTTGGAAGGCCGATCGATGTCTTTTAATGAGTAAAAAACTTTAAAAAGTTTTTATTACAACTTCTCCCGTTACACTGCTTCATTGCGTATTTTATTTTTATTTTTTTGCCTTGCCC
Source organism: Myzus persicae (assembly GCF_001856785.1). Classification (NCBI taxonomy): domain Eukaryota; kingdom Metazoa; phylum Arthropoda; class Insecta; order Hemiptera; family Aphididae; genus Myzus; species Myzus persicae. The sequence goes on along the minus strand of NW_019102723.1, from coordinate 551,775 downwards.
ATCGTACATGATAATTTTAAACCATCACGTTTGCTGTCAAAACGACACTTTAACCCAACGATTCATTTGTCACAAGTTTTTTGTTGCTTCAGACTAAACACCATAGGGTTATACAATATACATATACCATCCCTTTTGTCGTAAAGTGTACAGGCATACAACGATAATGCGTATATGCCGGTCTCGTGAAAACAGATCAACGTTTAGTAGAAAGATGTTATATTATGTTTTTTTTTTTTTTTGTAATTTAGTTTGTCCGTCATCACTCATCACTATTATTTTTTTCTTATTTATCGGATATTTTCGTTAAGTGTTCACGACCGATAATTAAAATATTGTTTACTTACGAATCATTTAATAAAATCCTTTGTACATAATAACAATAATTTATCCACTATTACTTAATGGACAGCAAATAACGGTTTATTAAATTTAATAAATTCTTCTAAAAGCTTTACTATGAAATGTCTAAGCCAAGTGAAAAACTCTCGAATAGATTTGTATCATCAAAAATAATTTTGTATTTATTAAATCGATATCGTTCAACGGTCTCGCTTAGATATACGGCGTAGCAATTATTCACGCTTAGAAAAGACGTTTTCCCCCAGCATTATAATATTTTAATAGTTTTTCTTGGAACGATTTCTTGAAAATATTAAACTCATCCTGTATTTCCGTTGTCTGTAAAAATGTAAAACATTTCAAATTCATCGCAATTTTCAAAGCAATACATTTAAGGAGATAGCAAACGTTTAGTTTTTAAGGACATCAATAAGATGATACGTGTGTAGGAGCCATGTGATTGTGTTCGTAGTAAACAATCATCGATGTACGTGAAGCACATATCTTAAAGCGTAAAAATCCGCATGCTCAAGTCCATGTATTTTGATCCGAGTAAGTCAATTTCATGTAAAATTGTTGTTAATTTCATATAATTTGTTTTCGACATTGTATAACTTTTTGTATTTTGATTGACATCATGGGAAATATATAAATATTATGTTTTATCAATATTTTTTCATTTTAAATAAATAACATTTTGTTTCATAAAAAAAATGAATATTATTATTATTATTTAGAGCAAGTATTTACAGCTTTTTATTTTGATGAAAATTGTTTATAAATATAAAAAGTATTCAATATTCCAATCATAACAATATTATTATTATACATCGAAGGTAAGGTAAATATTTGTTTAGTAAAAAAAAAAAATAATTATAATATTTATAATTTTGATATTAATTTTGAACATCAAAACATCCAACCAATTGTGTACAAAATATTATTTTAAAATGTTTTAAACAAAATTTGTTTCGATTGTTTTGTTGAGTTAAACTGTTTACTAATAATTGTGCATCGTCGTAATTCGATTTCGCTCAAAATAGTTTTTTGCTTTTGTAATTACATCGACTTTTTTTCTGTATCAATGTACATTTTCATAATACCAACATCATTATAATATTATCTTGATGTTCGTGTTCTGATAATTTATATATTTTTTGTCCATGCTCATTTATCAGTAGTATACCCAGGATACAATTGCATTAAAGTAATTGTGGTAATCACACGGCGTTCTGCATAGGCTACACCGGTGTGTTATACAATATAGACTTGGGTTTACTTTAAGCTATTAAAAAACAAAAATACATAGGTAAATACATTTTGAAAAAACGACTGAATGGGATTAAAATATTTACAAAGATTTCAGTGTTGGATAATGATATCTTTCTATTAGACTTCAACGATACGGAATCCATAAATATTTTACTTAAATTACGATTAATAAGAATAGTATCATTTAGGTAGCTGCTGAACCCAACAGGATATGTTGTTTAGGTTATTCGCATGTTATTCCGGTTGTCCTCTCTCACTCGGTGGCAGCCAAAACCTCAGCTATTATTGAGGACCTATATTATACGTGTCCATGACTAGCATACTCCGGCACGCAGTACCACTGTAATGCCACTACCTGTTGAGTCAATATATTATATGTCGGGTCCGTGTTGAAAAAGTGATTTTTACCACTTTCCCGACACCTCATCGGCTGAGACGTTTATTCGCGTGCCGACATAAATCACGGGAACGTGCATAAAAATATATTTCGGACGGAAAACATTATATCTGTTTGACTGTGATATCAACCGCGATGGTACAACAACATAAAATAGATATTTTAAAAATGTAGGAATAACAATTGTAGGTAATACATTTATTATAGTATTTTCTTATTATGTGTGATAAATGTATATAGTTAACATATTAGTATTAACAATAAATTATTAGACACTTTGTTGTTTCCTTCAAAATGTTTAGTTTGGTTAATAAGCCAATAGCAAGGCCATAATTTATTTTAGTAAAATGTTGTTGTTTTATACAGTAGTTGGTACCTACTGTTGTAAATTATTTGAACCAAATTTAGAACGTAAACATGATTATAAAGTATTTTTTATATGCTATTTCCTATAAACATCTACTCTTAACCGGTTCATTTACTATTTTTGTGTTAGAACTTAGAATATTATTATATAAACGAACAACATGAACAAATACTATTATGTAATTCAACGAGAACTAGAGAGCCTGAATTAATTTAAGCAATAGTTTATCTCATTCCCTAAGCGACTACTGCCCTCGTGGTGATATAACAACAATTTCATTCCGTATACCATGGTGCTAGCTAGGTTCTATGTGGCTGAAATATTTGTACGTGATTGAATTGTCATGGAATGTGTCGAATTTTATAAACAGAATTTCATACATTTACGGCAAATTTAGTTTGATCAAAGTTGTAAGATATTTCGTCGGTCCGTCTTGTAAAGTGGATTAGTTTTCAAAAGGAAAATGTCGTGACATTCAACAACACTCATTGAGTATTAAACCATTATAGTATTACAGTTGTACTAATATTATTTTTGTCGAAACAACAAAGTTAGTTTCGGTTGGGCAGGGTGCTACTGCATATGAGAATTAAAAAATAATAATAATAAATAATATTGATACAGTGTTTGGGGTCCAACTAGGTTAGTAAGCGTACTCGTGAGGTTCCATAAGAGTCGTCATGGTGGAGGATCTGAGACTTAAATGGCCGAGGATCATCTATTAGGTTGCTATTTCATTAAGTACGACTAGTCGTGGCGACGGGTCTCGTACAGCGCGGGGCGGGTAACACACCGACAATCGTGACCCGGAATACATTAACGCCAGACCATGGTGGCCGAATATAATTTCCTCGGTTGTCAGAGGTCGGAAAAAATGCTCCAGAGACTTAAGTAATTTTTATTCAGAAGTTTGTATTCTTTTTTTAAATTATTACAGTCGACAATTATTATAAATTAACATTATTTGTATTATTATTGTAATCATTGTATGTAAATCATTTTTGAACTTAAAACATTACACCACCGAAATGTACACAAAAATCGTGAAAGTCGGAACGATGGTACAAAAATCATTGCGTTCATGCGGTTGATGAAATTGTTATGTGCTGTGAGCATGATTAAAAAGATTCTTATAATGTCTGTAACCGCGTGATAAAGCGTTAAAATTGTTGGGTTTTGTATTCATTATACAGATTGATCACCAAGGAACTAAACATTTTATCTTAAATTAAAAAAGAAGCTTTTGATCAAATTCGTTGCAATCAAAAATATTACATTGAAATGCCAACGAGCATTTCAAGTATAATATTCAAAGTATTAAAAAAACGAGAAAAGAAATATTATTAGTGAATAAGGAAGAATTTTCAATATCTTAACCAAATACTACGTCTCAGGTCACGTATTACTTGAATACATTATTAGATCCCGATCCAATTAGTTCAGTAACAAAACACTAAGTCTCATTGAATTATTACGGCCCGTTAAAAGAAACTTCGTCTTGTGAATAAATTAAATAATTAATCCGTAATACTTTGACATTTAATGATTTATAAACTGAATTTTTTATAGTTTATTTTCCAACAAAAATGTAATTAAAATATTGTACATACTCACATTATGAATATAATAAATTGTTAATTAATTTAATTTATCAAAATAAAATAAGTATATAATTTTGGCTTTTAAAGTTTGTTTTAAGTTTTTGTTTCACAATATGTAGCTTACTTTAGTGATATAAATATTAGGACAAGCCATATATAAATATGTATTTATTTTTAGTTTGCAGACATTGTAGCTCAATTATAATGACCTTATGTCCTATTAATGTATTACTATAGAAGTACTGCACGGAGTTCTGCTACTCGTGGTTCTAATTATAATATTTTACCATATGACACACTAATTCAATTCCTCAAACAATAAAATTAACATATCACCAAAGGTAAATACTCGTATACGGATACGTGTTATTATAACGCATTTAAGAGTAAAAAACTGCATTTAATTTTTTTTGATGACAAATATTTAACGTACAAAACTCCGTGTTTCAATATTTCAATATTTATTTTAATAAATTATGATTATATCTTAACATTATAATACATTTTTGTAGACTTAAAAAAAAAACGTGTTCCATAAATTAGAGTTACTTAGTAATAAAATGAAGCAAATTGTAGCAAAAAATTTAAATAATACACCAGATAAAGTAAACGTAATTTATCCATATGAACAAATTTAAATAATGAATATACATTTTCGAGTTAAACTTTCCCTTTTTTTTCAGAAGAAACTTATGAGCAATTTGAATTTTAACATACCAACAAAATATTATTTTTCACTTCATGGCATAATATAATAATAGGATTGCAGCTTAAAATTAAGGGTTTCATTTTAATTCATAAAATAATTTATTCAGACTTATATTCATTTAAAAGTACAGTTAAAGTTTATTTTTTTAATCGGGTACCTGCTGTGTACCTATAATGTTATCTTGATATTTTTTTTTGTTACAAAATGTTTGTCGATAAAATTTGAGAACAGTTAGTATTTATATTATATATAATCATTCTACTAATATTGTGACAGCGTATCAATATAATAATATTTTCTTTATTCAATGATCCTTATATTGTATCCAAATACCAGGTTAGTTATTCATATATTTTCAAATTAATAACAAATCTCAACGGATTGTCTTCGTGTTATTTGAATGAGACATAGTATATTTTATTCAAGTCTTGAGTATCGATCAATAGTATAAATATTAATAATGTATACCGTTAACGGTGTTTACATATTGTACATGTAGTTATTAATCTTCTTTATTGTGTTTGTTAGTGTGTTTGTTTATTATATTATGCAATCATTACTAAAGGCACTTAAATCACCGCTACCTATACACTTACGTTATTTTTGTTTTGTAGACGTTAGAGGGATCATGTTAAGTATTATGTCATCTAATATGGATGTATAATAGTGATTTAATGAAAATCATTGCTTAGGTAGGTAACAGTAACAATCATAATAATTGAGAAACCTCTTTCCTTTTCACGACTCCATTAGGAACGAAGCATCGGACACAAATCTATATCGATGTGGGTTATCCTGATAAAATTTAATTCTCGTTTTCAGAGTTATCCAAATCCAAAATAAGCTTAACTTTACGTACTTATCTGGAGTGTTATCAATAATTAAAAAAAAAGCAATCAAACACAAAAAGGTATGGCAATATAATAATATTTGAACACATGACAAATTGATAATTTTAAACGTCACGCCTCCAAAAAATTATAGGATTCATTATACAGTTCACAGGACATCCTGATGGTTGTAAAAAAAGTAATAAAAACGATTTTCGGCCTACGCATTCAAAAGATTCTTGGCCATTGTGGACAGCTGCTGTGTGCTGACCCGTTAACCGTTAAACTCGCGAAAACTAAATCGGACAAAACTGAAACCTTTTCTCGTTTCTCCTTTTTTTCGACCGTTACTGCGTGTGTGTGCGTGTGAGAGAGAGGATGGAATGTTTATACAGAAAGAAAGAAACAAACAACAATATTATATAATATATACGCCGCACTACTCGCACGCACATTCGCGTGTGACCATTCCGTCGTGACAAATGAACAAGCTGACTCCGTCGTTTGGAAAGAGAGAGAGAGAGAGAGAGAGAGCAAAGGTGAGTGTGAGAGAGAGAGAGAGAGAGAGAGCAACGAAGAGGGGAAAATAACAAGAAGTTTTCCGAGAAAGCCGAAATACCCGCACTTGGGCTATGGTACCCGCCACCGCGTATATAAATATATATAGTGTCTCGGGCCGCAATATGTTGTACCGAAATAAACGATGCAGCACTGATAAAAGACGTGTACACGGCGAATAACACATAAAGATCGTATATACACGCCGAAAACACGGTTATGGTCCGTATGTTGTTTTTATCGTGTATGCTCGAAAATCCTCTGCACAAATTATTACATGTGCGAGAATATTGTATGGGTAGGCAGCTCAACGAGCTGATGGTATCTCTCTCGCCAGTACCCGGGCCATATCATCGGACCCGTACCTAGGTATAGGTAAGTACCTGAAGTTTGCCTGAACGCGGTCAAGTAGCCCTGCGGCCTTGGTTCGGGATTTGACTGATTTTCTACCGCGGTCCCGGTCAAACGTCGGTGAGGGTGTCCACCATAATCGCCACCTGGCCGGTGCCGGCCGAACCTCAATTTATTATTGTCGGCCACCCTCAAAATACCATCATATCGTGGCTATCGTCCGAACATATTTGAACTGCAAGTATTATACAACTGCGAGCAACATAAATAATAATAATTTTGTATGAAACTTCTTATCACACGCATGAATCGAAATGTTAAATTTATTATTGCATATATTATCATTCATATTATTATGTATGAGAAAGACAAATTCGGAATTTCGGTGTGTTATTTGAAAAAAAAAATTATAATCGTAGAATTTTCACTGTCTTAATACGTGTTTGTGACTCGAACCTCGGCAGTAGGTGTCTATTTTTCTAAAGGTCTTTTAAAATCTGCAGATGCAATGAACTTTCTCAAGTATTATTCGTAATTCATTAGTTCATTACATTATTATAGCTGAAAATCAAAAGGGTATATTTTCTACCAAAAAATAATTTATGGTGATAACTTATATGGTATTTCGTTTTTAATAATAAGGGTCTACAGTTTGAAAAAAAAATGGTCGTCTAAAAATGAAATACTAAATGCTAAAATACATTTCCTAGATTTGTAGCCGTAGGTACACGTCACCCAGGGAACTCCAAGAGCATTCCATTTTACGTATCCACGGATTTCACTGCCCCGATGGTTACCAGATTATTAGTGTGCACAACTGGTCTTGGAGGATACTAGCCACAGTAATTTATCGTGCAGCTGAAACTGACTGGGTATAGATAAGTGACGATGCGTTTGGACCAAAGCAGAGGTTCTCTCGGTTTCGTCGTTTTTCCGTAACATATTATGTATAGTAGATTTATCATAACGTAAAAGATGTGCTACAATATTGCACTGGCTCTTCGATTTTAAATTAGCAATATCTTCCCAGTGCACACAGTATAAGCTGATAGCAACGCGTAAACAGATGCGATATAGCCCGCTTCTCGTGCGTATCGCGTATTTTATAGTCTTATTTTTCAATCCGAACACGAAAATTACCCGTCTGCCACCGGATAAGATATTTTATCCATTTGTTTGGGTTCGAACCGCGAACACGTTTACATCCGTCTACCATGCGTCACCTCAGTTTACAGACAGGTGAATATTTTTCACTCACACGACGCCGCCATAAACGGTCTGGCGGGTGACACGGTCGTTGAGCTTACAAAATACACGAGACGACGGCGCCCTCTTCCCTTAACCTTTTATATTACCCACTATGTTAGCAATCCAGCGTCACCATTACTTACGGTAAGATTTTTCGCATTTTACGTATGTGTATGTATTTTTATTTTATTTTATACAAAAGCCGAATCCTCCAAAGATTGTATTAAGCAACATACTAGAAGTTTACTGGTATCTACGGTTACAAGCTAAATTACCTAGTTCTACAGCATGGTCCAATATTCATATTTCTTCAAAATGTTCTACCATTTAACTTGAACAAATGGACTAACTACGTTAAGAAATTCAAAAACGCGAAGCTGAAGGGTAGAATAATATTGGCATTAAGTATATTATAAAAGGAACTAGAACAATTGTTATCAATCAAAACAATTTTTATGTAACTCAGATTTGAATCTTCAAGTATATTATCACTATGTACGAAGCCTCAACAACAAAATCTCTCATTTAAAATGTTAAGTTATTCATTTTATGTACGATGTATTCATTTTTACTGAGTAATGTTGAATCATATGAACTAGGCTTAACTGGCATATAATATATTTAGACACGACAGAAACTTTCATACCAGTTCTTTATCTAGAGGCGGAGGTTCTTATTGCTATCCGGAGTACTTTTACAACCATTGTAATTATAATTCGAAACAATTAAATTGATTTTTTATTTGTAACAATGAAACTGCCTCATAGGACTCTTATTATCTACCTAATCGTTTTAATTTATGCGTTTATACCGAACACTTCGATTATGTTGAAAAAAATATACATAATAAACATCTTAAAGCTGATGTTTTATTGCTTGGTGGTTACAATTTACCTTCAGTTTGTAATAACGTAGATCTTACTTTAATTATAATCTATTATATTTAAACTTGTTGTAATATAACAACACTTGTTTTGTAAATAATAATATTTCTCTTGATTATGTCTTATCAAACTTTTTATTTATTAATGTTATTGGAAATAATTGCCAATTTTTCTTGTTGATTTGTTTCATTCACCAATTTCTGTAACATATTATTATACCTATAAATGCGTTACTGATTTAGATTATGATAATAATGTTCTGAATTACTCAAAATGTCTATTATTTGCTAATGATACTAAGATATTAATAAAATAAATAAATTGTATTGATGATTCATATGAACTTTAAGCCGACTTAGATAATTTATATAAATGGTGCAACAATAATGGAATGTCTTTAAATATTGATAAATGATCCGTTACACAGTACTCGTCTAAAAAAATACATAGGCTCTATTTGAATTATGTTATATATTATAAATCTGACAATTTCAAATATTATTAAAAACGTAATAATTTTATTTTACTCAAAACTATCTTTTAGTAATCATGTTGATTTTATTTGCAATACATTTTTTATGGAGCTTGGATTATTAAAACGTACGTGTAATGGTTTTAATGATAATTCAGGTCTAAAAATATTATGTTATTCCCTAGTTTGTTCCCCCCATATTGATTATGCCTTTTTTAATTTGACATCCAGATAGTTATGTCAAAACCAGGGTCAATCTAGCGTCCAAAATAATTTTTTAAGATATTTATCTTTTAAATTAATTTTATTCATCATATCATCATTATTTTTAGCTATATTAATATAAGTGTTTTTTTTTAATATAATTCCCTTTAATAGTAGATATAAAATATTATACTATGTAAATTTTATTTTTTAAACTACTATTACATAATTTAATTGATTTCTAGCTTTTAGAACAAATTAACTGTAAAATTAATGTAACTTATTCTATAAATAAATATCCTTTTTATGTATCTACTATCATTACTAACAACATGTCTTTCTCTACCCTTCTAATAAACTAATGTCGTGTGGAAACTTTTTTAAATAACTTGGACCTGTTAAGTATGACCCTTAATACATTACATAGTTTTTTTTTTAACTAATAGCTGATTGTTAAATGGAATTATATCAACTAGTTATTTAATTATCATATTTTAAGTTTCTAATACTTATATATAAATTTTTTTTTTATTGATTTGTATAATAAATCAATACACATGTATCTAACTTGTCATTATTATATTATTGTAAATTGGAATTTCATTCTGTAGGTAAATAAAATATTTTTATTACTATACCTTCGATCGTAATAAGATACGCGAATGTAAAATATTTATATGATGCATTTCGTTGATTTTTGGTACCTCTTTGAACTTGTTGATATTAGGGTTCACCAGATCGTTTTGTTTTTGATCGATAGTAGTATAATAAAATATCACAGAACTTGTATTGACTGGTTTTTAAATATCAACTATGGCAGTGTTCAAATAATATTGCAATAGAATAGTGGCGTATGTATAAAGAAAAATAAACAAGTATTGGGTAAAAAGGAAGCAACAAACAATTTAAATTCGTGTAAGTTCTAAAACAATTATGGAAAGTGAATAACTTCTGAGAAAAATAAACATCTTTACACAAATGCACTCCTAAAAATATTATAAAGTGAATAGTATCTTAAGTGCTCTATTGTGTAAGCGTGTTTCTGTTTACAAAAACACATTCATTTTCAATATTAATGTCATACATAATATCGATTTACCAAAAGTACGCATACAATTTATTTTTTCTATTTAAACACTGATGTTATTTTATTACCTACATAATTATTAATACAGTTATTATGTGGCTTATTCCGTCCAAAAGCACGAATATGGGCCCATGACTTGAAAGAAGAAAGCTAAGAGTAAGAAGATATCGAGGAATTTATTTTTAATGTAAAAACATAATATTAGGTTTAGTTTGAGAACTCTGACCATGTAACATCATTATTATCATGTAGTCAGATGGAAGCGTACATTCATCATATGTATCATAATGACATTTTCGACCAACCACAGTACCATTACCTAATTAATTACCATGTACATTTATTGCAAAATTCAATCACAGTAAAAAATAGCACAATATTATAACGAATATTAAAAACATAAACTTTATCTTCTTTAACCAAAATCTATTTTTAATATGGCTATTTGATTTTTAAACAAAATCAAGAGCTCTGTACTACCAAACTGTATAAAATTAATTTAGTTTTTAATGATATTAATATGACAGGTCATAACGATGTATATATTTAAGAGCCTCAAAAAAAAATAATCGTTGTATTCCACTAGAAACTCTAAAGGAAAAGTATTGTGTTTAATTTCATTATGAATATTAATTTAACAATTTTATTTCACAGAGCTAGTTACAGCCAAGGCTGGTGTCCATTCCAAAAACACAATACATTTATATAGTGGAAAATCTTTAGGAAAATCATACAAAGTCAACTAAGATTTGTTCAATAATATTTTCTGTCAGTGAATCAATACTTATAGTTTTATATAAATATAGGTTTCTTTTGATGTCCCACTTTCAATGGGCCACCATGTCTGAGTTATTCATTTGTCTTGGACATGCTGTGTGGATTCGGTATGCCATCGCGAGATATCATAACCCTTAAACATTGGTAGATATAACGCGTCACCCGAGGGGCTATGCCGGATTACTATAATATTCATACTCAACTCAGAAGGGCCTTCCCTAAGGGTGATCCCCCGTTTCACCCTTTCTTGGAAGACTCCGGAAGTAAAATTGGCAATCCTCCGTCCCCGTGGCCTCAACGTCACAGAATATGCACATTGTTTGAAATACTCTCATTTTGAATTCTCAATCCGGAATGAAGGAAGTTGATATTTAGTTATTTGGTAGTATCAAACCTGCAGTATTATCAACAATTGAGAAGTTAGTCCTTATTCTGGTAGTTGTTAGGTATATTTGGAATTACGTTTTGTTTATTACTAATACTTATGATATTGATGAAAGTATAGCTATATGACTATTTGGAATTCATTGAAATGTAATTTATTAGGTTCATGAAAAAATTTAAATTGTACGCACTTTTATGGCATCTAGCTCTGAATTTTTATAGAACAAATTTGCATCAATAATGTTTAATATTATTTTATAATTTCGTGATTTCGTGTTTTTTTCATCAACCACAGATTACAGTTCGTAGAAAATCAATTAAAACCCGTAGCCAAAAACTCAAAACATTTTTCATTAGTGCGTTTGATTTAATTCAAAGTTGGTTTTTACTTTTGAGCTTTGGAATGAATTTAAAATTAGTTTGAAAATATTTATTTTATATAGACGACAAACACTATACTGTGTGGCGTATAGAAACTTTGCTACATGCTGGTTCAATTGATTTCTGTTCGATCGTGAGAAATAACACATGGACCGCATTTCTGGTAGGCAAAAACTATTTAAATGGTTTGCCGTTTCTACTCCTTTGCGTTTCCAAAAAGTTTGGATCATAAAAACGTGAGCAGTTTCGATTGAACTTTTCACTGCGCCTTTTCCGGTGTGTCTGAGATTTCCCGGTTTTTGATTGGTAATAATATTCGTTCGTCCTTCCAAAACATTTGTCCCCGCAGCAATTATTGTACAAAGTATCTCAAAACCCTCCGTCCAATGTTTATCCACGTCCTTGACACAAATCTTGAATGCAACATTTTTATATAGTTTTGATAGGTATACACTATACATATATTTCACCGAAACATGCATGCGTCATAAGTATGTGTATTTGTAAAATATATTTATCTTCAACGTCATAAATTGTGTGCAATAGCCATGCGATCACGTGTTTTCTCTATATCAACGTCAATCCGTTGCTTTTTACTCCTCCGTCTTCACTCTGCGATAAATGTATATTATACTTTGTCGCCACACTTAAGTCCATATAAGTATATTTTAATGTTATATGATCACGTATTTTTTTCTCGTTTTTGAGTTAGCAATATTTTATCATTTTAATTTCCAAGATAAAAATAAGTCTTTTATATGACATAATAATTTTGATCAAAATATTATTTACATTTTGGTGGTAATTATTTCATTAAATATTCATTATTAAGTATTTTTTTGACATTTCATTGTTATAACGCATTTTGTTAGGTAACTACATTTTGTTGAGTTTAAGATTTTTAAATTTATCGATTGTTGAATTGGAAGTTTAAAAAAATAAACAGGCAATACGAATACAATCATTATAATTTTAAAAGCACACAACCGATGTTTCTTTTTCTAACCATAAATTAACTATGATGATAGGTTTTTAAATACTTACTGTATTTTATGAAATTGTATATTTTCAAATTTATTTTTATAATATTGCCATATATACAACAATTGTTTACTAATATTTACGGTTTATTGTATGAGAAATATCAGCGATAGTATATTTATTATACAGTGCTGAGCACTGAATGCGCATCAATCCATATTTGGATTACATATTATCTGGATTGAAACACACGTAATAATCCATTTAACCAGGATTTAAAGTACCAATCCAGATTATGATCATAAATTCAAATTATAATAAAGTAATACGAATACTATTTTATTATTTTATTTTTATTTAATATTTTTAATAATTTTTAATATTTTTCACCAAATATATTAAATTAATTTCATATTATTTTATATGAAATATAATATACCTACTCAAATAATATATAATATATATTTATAAATGTATAACGCTCACATGCATATTATAATTATTTTATTAAACATTTTAAATTGTTCACGTACATGATCTAGTTTTTAGTGTACCCTAAAATGATACAATTCATAAACTTTCTTGTAACTACTTTTTACTTCTAGTCCATTTTAGGATGATAAATAGATTGGAACTGGAATCTGGATTGACGGATTGGACACAACAATCCATATACAACTGATTGAATCCGAAATCCGAATCATATAGTTGTAATTCGAAAAACAGTTTTGTCAAAATGTTATTACTCAGAATTAAAATGATGTATCGTCTTATCGTTTAGGTAATTTGTAATGGCAGACTTTCAAAATGAGTTATTTAAATACCATGCAGTAATTACTAGTATTTTTTTCTACCCTTTGGTTTACTTAAAATGTGTGTTTGATTCGTTAATTTGTGTTTCTTGGTTCAAAAGATATTCACTAACGCCGTCTTCGTATATAACTTTTAAACTGTGACTCAGTTTTATTACAACGTTCTTTTTTTATATTTTTCCGGAAAATGATTTAGTCATAACTTAATTAAGCGACGATTCACTTTATTAAAACCATTGCTTGTTATGTGTGATGCTGCAGGAATCAGATTGATTTAACGTAATAATCGTTGTTTCTGTAGTTACCAACATTAATGGAAATTTGATACAGTAGTCAAAATTATAGTGCTTTAGTATGATATAAAATATGTTTTATATTAAACTATATTTTCTACCGTATTCACTGGATCTTAAATTAGAAGTTAGAGTACCCAATCGAACTGTATTATGTTAATATTTAATATTAAAATTTTAATTGAAGCTAGGTGTTATGCATGTATCGTGTACTATTGTTAGTTTGTGATACATATCGTTACATTTTATTAAATTATTTAAATAATTGAAAAATTATTTTACAATCATTTTAAACTTATGTAGTTTGTTGAACTAAAAAATATGCTGTTCAACAAAAGTATACACACTTAAAGTTTTAACAATAAAATATATAGAAGCAATACATTTGAGTCTTATAATATCATGGGAAAAATAAATTGGTGTAATAAAAGCTGACGTGTTCATTGAAAATGCTAAACGTGATTTGAAATTGAAAAGTAAAAAAAAACGTGTTAACCCATATTTCGATATCATTTCATTATTCCAACGATATTCGATATAACTTGGTTCTGTTAGCTAAGACGAATATATACCACAAGTAGACTTGGCAATAAATTATGAATTTTTGGTTTGAAAAAAACTTATTACTCCGATACTCATCATGATAGTTTCATTATCACACTGCTTATTCATATATATCATAATATTAAACTAATAATATAAAGCATAGAAGAAGTAATCGTAAAACCTGCACTAGAGATTAAAAAAGTGTTCAGCGAGTAATTTAGTGTCGTTGCATTACATAGATTTTGAAAACTTCAGACTATACCTACCAAAATATCTCTGCACTTTCATCCAAGAAATTTCCTACGTACGTTTTGGAATGATTGGGCCAATCTTGGAGTAAAAATGAGTGAGTTTTAGTATCCATAAATGTACCGAGCTCGTTTTAAGTGTTTTTCTTTACACTCGCGCTTCTTATGTTCAAGCTTAACAATTATTTAGAGTGCTTCAAATCGATATCTATCGGTCGTGTGCGCCCATCAGATATTATAGAAAACACCTTCAAAATGTTATAAAATTATATTTATGAAGTCCATCGTATAGAATATTGTACTTATAATATTTTATTCGAGCACACCATAAAAATCATAATAAATTTAATCATTACTGATCATAAAATAATTATGATGTAAACAGTAAACACACGCCATAGTCTTAAATTTTAAATGGAAAATGTTAAATTTGTTTATATGAGTGTATTTTTACTTGAAATACAATTTTATAACTTATATTATTCTTGTGGCCATGGTTTTTTTGAAATGTTTTTTTTTTAGGTATTGGATATGTATAGAGAGTTCATATTAAAATTTGGCCAAATCGGGAAAAAATATTTAAAACTGAACATATACTAAAAAAAGAAAAATTATTAAAACAGTGATAACATAAAAGTTTTTGGGTATTATAATTATTATGAACTATACAATATGTCCAAACGTCCCTGTTGGGGGAAATAATCTCATTTGATCTATATGGCATATTTAAGATAATTAATGTTAACTAGTTACTGGAAACATTTGGAAGTATATGAATGGGCACCAATTTAAAATAAAAAATCTAATTAACCGGTAAGCTAACGATAAAAAAGAAGGTATATATTATTTTAGTTATATGACTGGACTACTAAAGTGTCATAAAAATAAATTTACATAATTTTATGACTTTTACAATACATTATTCAGTTAACCAGCATAAAGTTTTATAGGAGAATTTAAAAAAAAAAAAATGTTAAAGACATATGCCATAACGATAGGTTGGTACATACCAGTTTTTAAGTATGTAAATTATTATTTCGCTATATTTAACATTTTTGAATATTTTTTTTTACAAGAAAATAAAACAAACACAAAGTACCATCTTGAAGAAAATGGTTTATTTTTTAAGGTACTGTATATTATTATAATATGAAAAGATGGATGATTAGTGTATACCGAAAAAGTGTTTACAGAAAGAAAACAATTTTAAGACTGAGAGATCGTATCATCTGATTGGAAACTAAAATTGTCCAGTCCATTAAAAACGTCCAGACAAATAAAAAATAATAAACAAAAAAATTGAGGAAACTTTTTCGCTATTCAAAATTAAAGTTAATCGTTTTGTAATGTTTATTTAAAATTAATGATTATAACTTAGATTAAAATATATAATAACAAGGCAAGTTGTTGTATAAATTCGAATTGTAGTTTCAGATAAATTACATATTCGGTGTACGATCTAGAAGTTTTCTTTTTTGAGAGTTAATACGCTGAGAAGAAAACGATCGGATGACAATGCGATGGTACTGTAGATGAAGGTCTACGGGCGCAGCGGCAGATAATTTATTCACCTTGGCCATTAAATCCGTTGCAAAGACGTTTTTAATTATAAACTTCTCACAACGATAGCCACTACACACAATATATATTCCCAGACGACTCTCCGTTTGTTTTAGACATAAAACTCGGAAAACGACTTTATGAAATAATAATAATACGAATAATAATAATAATAATAATAATAATAATAATAATAATAATAATAATAATAATACTTTTGGAACGGCACCAGATCCCTGCCGGAACAAAAGAGAACCCTCGATGGGAACTTAGTACAAGTGCACTATTATAAATTTACATATGGACAGCATCTATTTACGCTTTGGTCTTAACAGTACTTTCACGCCTGTAACGATTGTAAGAACAACGACGACAACCGGCACAGCCAAAACTTTGAACATGAAATTAATAATCACTGGTGAAAATGAAAAAAAAAATAATGAGACAAAGTCCCTCTCAGTGGAAATCAAAACATAAGGTGACATTTCCGACAGAATATTATTTTTCCAAGTCAGCACGAATATTATCTCACCCAATGCCATAAATCCTAAATGCGTAAAAATATTTAATTTCGTATTTGTAACTTCCTTACGTCAAAGAACAGTGAGCATTTTTATTCAAATACCATTTTAATAAACCAGACTGACCACGATTTTTTAATGTAGTTTTTTATGATTTAATTACTTAGTCATATATTAAGGAAAACTTTGTAAACAAAAAAAAGTAATGCAATCACACATAATAATAATAACCTTTGTTAAGCGAATATATCAATTAAAACAAATATATATATAATATATAGAACGAAAATTATGAATTTAAGAATTTTAAATGAATATTATGTAATATTTTTAATAATTATACGATTTGTTTTTTATAAAGAATTTACAAACAAATTATTTGAAATTACCAAATAATATTTTTCCGAAAAAATGTGATACTATTATAATTTATTGAAATAACTAATAAGAAATATTATATTTTTTAACTGTAATTTTATTAATAGAACGATCTCTCATGATGGTTTTTAAATAATATTACACACATATTATTATACAGTACGACGTAGTATTGATGATTTCTAGAAACCAAAAAATTTGCATTATTCAGAAGATTATAATATCCTTCAATTAATTCAAACAAAATAAAACTCCAATGGATCGGTACCTCACCTTTTTTGGAAACATTTTGCTGTGCTATTCGAATAAATCAACATAAAATATTAAGTTAAATATAATACTATATTTATATTTACAATATACATTACCCTGAGATGGATTACTATAATTCTATTTCTAGGAAAAAAAAATAAGAAATCATATCAAAATATTATGTTTGACATGCAATCCAATGAGTATTGTATGAGGTTATAGAATTGTATCTTATTTAATATCATGTTGTTATAATGCTATATTGTGAATAGATATATCAACGCTGAAAATTCGAGTATTCATAACACAATGTAATCAGTAAAATCAGATTGTATTTTTGTTTGCGCTAAATGCCTACATATGATATATTTTATATTTTAATTGTCCTAAAAATGAATGCTCGATGGTATTATACTATACAATTATTTATTCTTCCATTCATCTTTTTACTTTTTTTTCAAAATTGTATTAGTTTAAATCAAAAGTTACTATAGCTCGGCAATTAAATGAATAATAAGATGAAGATGTGACATTAATATCAAATTATCTCATAACTACATTACTGATGATAAGAACATTTTAAACGTAACAGTAAAAACCCATCATTACAAATAATCAATATAAGTATATTTTATTGTAGCCGAACAATAAAATTAATCAATAATTAGGTAATAGTTGGTACGATTTACTATGTGTATATCGTAGTCGTATCTTAATTTAATATACTATTCCAACATCAGTAAACAGTTCTGAAGTCACATTATATTATTATTCTTTAAAGATTATTATTTTTTTATGTTGAAAATGTTGTACCTTCAACGCAATGACAGCTAAACCATGGTATAATTTTAGAACGTATTATTAAATAAATCTCAATATCATAATAATAGGTTGATTATAATTATATGAAGTAATTCGGATACTTGAAATAGGGGAAGGAAAATAGAAAATCGCGTGACCTGGTCTATAATATTCCACGAGGGTAGATGGAATGACAACTTTTGGGCCCACCATAAAACGTAGATATATATATAATATATATATATATAAAGTAACTCTTGAACATTACGCTTCGAAATAGTTTACAGTCTCTGTATATACAAACATAGATAATATTTATTTATAAATCTGTATTCGCATTGAAGGCCCCACAGGGTGATTTTGTACAAGTTACAAATCATGCTTATAATTCTATAATACTAAATATACGTTGAAACAGTTAATATGTATTTATTTTTGAAACAATACTTGTTGTTCTATTACAGCTTACATCTCTGATAAAAACCAATTTTTTTTTAATTTTAACAAGTCCTAAGTATGACTCTCATTCTTTCATGACGAATAAATGTTTTTTTTCATTTTCATTTTGTTTTTATAGGTTTGTTTATATGTACAGGTTTATTGCCATAAAATACCACCCTGTATACTATATATTTATATTACCACACACACCTATATGTTCGTATTTTTTTCTTCGGCACTTTCCCAAAGACAGAAATTCGGAGCATTAAAGATACTCTCTTCAATATCAAATCGAATGGGCCATATATTTTTTTTAAACTACCGCACTCGATTTTATGGATTTGCCCGCAATTTCGTAAATGATGTGCCTGAAATATGTATTGTGTATTTGTGTTACATAAATTAAGTTTTTTTTTGTCAGTTGCACATAAAAACCATTGTATTTTGATAAAACACACCTGTTATTCAGTAATTACCCATTTTATCCTGATCAATAGATCATAATATAATCAAGATTAATCTGAAAACCATATAATTGTATTGAAACACAATTTACGATACGATAATAATTTATTGATATTTGTAAGCATTTCGTTTGTATGTTCACTTTTAGTCCTGAAATTTCTAAACAATATACCTAATGAATTATTATTCGCCATTAAATAATCATAAATTCATAAAGTAGGTATGATACATGTGATCAATATTATACCAAAATTATAGTTGTGCATTAATTTATATTACAATTTTATTACAAAGAGAACAGTTAAATACAATCTAACTTTGTTAACTAAAGATTTGAGGTCTTTAAATTAACACTAAATAAATAGCTTATTGTTTTTTTTTTTTTTTTGAAATTTAAAACTCAATCTAGAATATATTGTACAATAATTTATTACAAAAAGCAAATGATAAATATTACAATTATCAAAGAATAGTTATGGAAATCTCTCATTAGTCTCACCAAATTTTGTAAATAGGTAACTGCATTATTACGCTTCTGTTTGAGTGTTAAGTTTTTATAGATATTGATGGAGTACATGTAGGAAAAATATAGATTGCTATGAGTATAGTATAAGTATTTTGATACAAGCTTTTGCACATTATCTGAGTAAATACGGCTCAGTCAAAGGTTTTTAATTTAAAGTCATTATGTAGCTCAAGATAATAAATGATCAATGAATGTTGCGTTAGTAGAAACCTATAGTGTTAATGTGTTATAGCTAGAAGTGTCTGAATATGTCTGATGTTTGAAGGTTTGGTAGAACCCCAGATTTAGATTACGTTACTATGATCAAACCGATATTATGTTTGTATATTAATATTTTATTTTAAAATCATATATTGAAACTGAAAAGAGAATGGAGAATCTGTTATATATTCCCCTCTGGTTTTATTTTTTTGTTTGGATGAATACCTCAAGTTAGTTATTTATCTAAATTGACATCTAAATATTTTATCAATGTTCTGCCATATTGGAATTTTCACATTTTAAGTTGTGGGCGAGGGGTTACCTGCAGACAAATATGTTAAATAATGACAAACAAACTGGAGTAATCTGCATAACACCCAATTACAATATTTCATGATAAAATAAAAATAATTAACTTTTAGATAGATATTTATGATAAAATAATTTATACTCCTCAAATATTAGATTCTTAATGTATAACATGTCAGTATAAACGTTATAACATGAATCCTTACAAAAGAAGACTCAGTGAATCTGTTTTTGCGAATAATGAACTTTTTACAATGTGTATAATAATTCATGGTACATATTTTGCGCTGTTATGAAAAAAACATATATATTTCAGTATTACTTTAGTTTTAATCCATCATACTAAATACAATGGTTGTATAATGTAATTATTGTTAATCTATGGGACAACATTGTGAAATGAAAATCAACAAGGCTTTAGTATTTTATAACAACACGTTTAAGACAATCATAATCAAATCAAAATATTTTTTAATTTCATAGACTTTTATTAATAGGAAACAAAATAGTCATTATTTATTTTAGTTTTAGTTTCACCTCCCTGACATAATATTACATGTTTATAACTAATACCGTTAATTATATGATGAGCCGTGCGATTATTCACATATTATTTACATATTATTTTTTTCTATAACTTGTATAATTAGTAGACTTTAAATTAATCAGAAAGGGCAAGATTTAAAATCGAAATTAAATTAAATAATAATTGCCTTTGCCCTGAAGAATAAATTCATAATTTTATTTTTCCAAATACTTGATATAATTATGGTATTAAAGAAAATATTTATTATTTTGAAATAATTTTATTTTCTAACACTTGTGGCTATAAAAATAATCTTTATGTATAGTAATGAAAATTATACATTTTTTTCAAATTGTTAAGCAAATGTCATTTTGGAAATATTTATTTACTATACATTTTAATACAAAAGTGTTATGACAATGTATATGTTAATCTTAATGAACAATTAATTATGGCATATGTTTAAAAAATAAGTGTCTTCGATGACTTGACAATTAGGCACTGTTGCAAATGAATATATAATATAATATATAATTAATTAATATTTATTAATTTGTAAATATTTTCTGTTTTCAAAAGATTAAATATTGAATAATATTTCCGTTTGACTAGATGATTACTGTTATAAACTTATAACCGTACATCAATATTTAGATATACCACCACTAATTTTTTATCTGTTTAAGAAAAAATATGTACCAACATAAGTTTAAAAAATGGGTTTTTGAAACTGTATTTATGAATTACACATTTACTAAAAAATTCTTTAAACGGCGTTATATATAGGCAATATTACATTTCTTATTTTTTCTGTAGATATTGCCTACATTTTTTTGATTAACGGATTATTGTAAAGTACCACTGGAGACTTTTGAATGAATTTGAAACGTACTATTGTAAACACTCTTACATACACAAACACATTCTCTTTCATTTTCGTATATGAACAAAAGGTTAACTAATAATGTATTTGTATTTATGGAATTAACATTTACATTATTTTTAAATGATATTCGTTCAGAGAATTTTATATTTCGACTGATCATGTTTTTAAAACCATTGATGCTTTTCAATAATCAGATTTGTATCAATGATTTATGAACATTTTCAGATAATATGCGAAAATAGTAATACTCCAAATTCATTTTATGTTCTCAGTAAATAATTTCATTGATATTGGTACTTAATTAATATTATAAACAATAAATTGAAGTACCAAATATTAGTTTAACATACTATTATTTAATAATTTAATTTGGGCTGTTCATATGTAAATGAACTCTTTATTCGATACTCATATACTACAATATATCTATTCAAACTGCGTTCAATAACTTAAGCCCGTAATATTTACTTCACAATCAGCGATGTCGTTGCAACGATAATAATAAAAATATGTCTTTTGTCTCTCGTTTCATAGATATACATTGTTCTGTATATTTTAACATTTCCCTACCAGCATCGTATAAAATAGTGTTTTCTATTTATACCCCTGCGTTTGGTTTAAACATTTAGTCATTGTATTTGCGTTTGTTTTTTTACCAATAATATATTGTAATGTATTCGGTTTTCTATTCGTGTCCAATCACTATAATAGTAATAATATATATGACGTACATGTTAATTCACTGTAGAGAATGGTTGTAAATTTGGTTTTGATAACATGTACAAATTTTGTATGTGTTAGTGTTTTATTAGTCCAATAAATCGTGTTATATAATGTATCGGATGGCCCTGAAATAAATTAAACATTTATTTGACCTACAGTGCCATAAATTATTCTTTAACATAATATAAGATAGAAATAAATCAAATCAAATCAAAATTAACACAATTAAAATTTTTGTTTTCATTTACTTGATAACAATTGATAATTATTACGTTGTAATGTTTGACGAATCTATATGTATGATATGTAAAACTATTAAAATATAAAAATTAGAATAAATCAGTATTTAAAAAAAAAAGTATTTTTGTAGTACATTTTTAATGTTGATATTAAGTATTCTGGCGGAGTACAAAAAATGCAAATAAATTATAATAAAAAAAATTGTTCACAAAATGTGTGCCTGTACAATATGTTATAATTCAAAATGTATGGCTGTTAATTACTTCTGATGATTGATATTAAATTGTCATTGAAACTCTATCATTTTTGTCACCGCGTTGGCCTTTAACATTGATCCACACCACGTTTACACCAATGACGACCATTTATTATATTATTCAACGTTGCACTGCAGGGTATTATTTTGATTTTTGATTTTATTATGTTTTTAGACATGCTGGATACATGTTTTATTACTGTTGAAATAATAATAGCATATTATACGGAAATGTGCGTTTTTAAAAGAATGTATCCTAGTGTCTCACTGTACATGATAAATACAAAATCGCTATCGTGATTCATCGCATGATATCATGCCGTTCGGTTGGAAATACAAAAATAAAACATAATATTGTGTGTACTATTGGTGTGCAAATCATATACGGTGTGCTTTAATGACAAAACGATGTCAATACAACGTCAGGTGAAAAAAAAAACTGTTTACGGAATACAAATAATACGATATCAAATGCTCAGACACCACGCATATTATACATTGTTTACTTTTGTTCGGTTGGACATCCTTATTTATTTAGTGATTTTTTAAAAAATAACTTCCACCAAAACGACCGATATCCCAACAAAACATTCCCAGACATGATATTTACCAGCTTCCTAGAAACTTCAAAACATAGTAATATTAAGAAACTTTGTTCTTCTAAATCGTTATGAATTCATGTAGTATTATGATTATAATTTCTGATACTCAGAACAAATAATGGTACGCCAAAAAGCTCTTTTACAAATTAAATACTCCTAATAATTAATAATTATGATATCCATCTATAGCTACTTTAGTCAGCGAGAATTCATTTTAATTTTGCTTATATATTTGGAAAATAATCCTGCACAAATATATTTATATACGTCATCATTTTATAGCATCTGTAAGAAGAAAATAAAGTGCACACGTTTTCTTCGTGACTTGTGGTATGCGGCCGACGCCTCAAACAGTCGATCGATGTACGGTTGGTATATCGGACCGAATAAATGCTATCCTTGAGTGTAATATCACTATTTGGAGGATACAGACGAATTTTTCGTCTTTTACTTGTACCTAACACCACCACGTAGCTCTCAATTTTCGTCGTTTTCCTATCCAATAAACAATAAGTCAATAAGCAATAACAATAATTGTCAGTGATCTAACAAGGACCGGCGTGGTCCAAAACGAGTGTGATGTATTGCATTTATTTTTGTTTTTACTTTGTGTTTCTTTATGGAGATTGCCTTTTCCAAAGAATAACTCTACGTGCCAATACTATGGTTTCAAAATTCAAGGTTTAGTCTCTGAGATCTCGATCGAATCCCCAACGAAGGGGATTTAGGTAGAACAGAAGACTTAGTGACGATGAACAATCTGTGCGTCACTCTACTATTCTACAAGATTAAATGGAAGAGCTTGATTTGTGCTCTATACTATTATTGTTGCTGTTTTCATTATCATTGAAGTGAATCTTCGTTACGGTGTGTAGATGCAAAAAAAACGACGACATATTACTTCCATCAAAGTTTTTGACAGATTTCTCTCTTTGCGAAATTAAAAATAAGACAGGCGTTGTAGGAGTAGTAATACATTTTATCCGGCTGCATTTTATTTTTGTGTGTGTGTGGCGTGCGTGTGTAACTTAAATAGAAAACCAATCAACCATCGCGGTAACATTAATTATTTGTATCATTCTTCATTATACGATAAATGTTGTAAGGATTTTTTGACACTTTTATTATAATCGTTTATCAGTTTATTTATAGTAGATAAGACAATTTCAAATGTTATGATTATTTTTGATATCGATTTGATTTAGCCGAAAGCAGTTTTACTCAATCACGTGTATTTATCACACGTTCACTTGTATTATTGTACGAAAGTCAAAACACATCAAATATGTCACTTGAGTGTATAGTTAGTTATGTATCCTATCGTCTGCACGCACACACGTCTATCCTTCTAAAGAGTAATATTTTTTTTCTCCAGAAACAGACATTTCTAGTCCGTTATTCGTGACTTGAACATTTTTCCAAACCCTTGCTAACAACCTGTGCAAAAACGATACAAACAACGTAGACGTCACTATTTTCAATCACACACATATTTCTGGAGAAGATTATATTTTTTGCACACAGAAATTGAATCATGAAATAATCGATATTGCGTAATCGATTGAACAGTATATTTAACTATAAGTATTTAAATTTAAAACAGTGCAGTAAAGTATTTTGTTCGGTAGCGCCGAATATGCTACACATATGTGATGGTACGTATAGTGGAGGGTAGGAGTCTAATCAAATATTTCGGGGTGCAAAATACACCAACATTTGCAAACTAAATTAATTTTAACGTACCTACGAGTATAATAATATTATGAATGTCTTGTTCCAAATAAAATTCAGAGTAAGTTTAGAGAGTTCGAAGTACAAAATATTTACCTTTAAGTTTATAGCTTTAATATGTTGGTGTTGAATTGTAGATTGTGATTAGGACGTAACTACCTCAATTTAATACAACTATGTATAGATGGGTAATATATAATACAACATATGAAGGTATTATTTCCTTACTCCCCGTGACCTCTTTCCTGTCTCCCAACCCCTCCAACCCCTGGGTTCACGGAGGGATGATAAGATGTAACAAGATGCGTCATTGTTATGCAGGGCATAACTTGTTAAACTGCGCGTTAAGTTACCGGATGGGTGGCCCGCAGTTATTTGTAAGCGACGCGTCCTCGCCTTCCAATGATGTGCCAATTTTTATTTTTACAAAAATCTATAGTGTCGTTTTACCGAACGCTTCGATAAACTTTCACAAAAAAAAAAAAAATAAATAAATAACCGTTGGAAAACACAAAGACCATCGACGAAACATTATTTGGTGAAAAAAAACCATTCCGTACAGTTTTGTACTAGACGCCGTTCAATATACGACAAATTACACAGGTATCCGTCTGCTGGAGAGCGATTGGATGGCGTTCGAGTCGGGTCCCGTCGACCTTTCGTGATTGAATTAGTAGTGCGTGTCGGCCATTTTCGTACGTGCGAAACGGTATTTAGATAAGCTGACGACGACGACAACGACGACGACTACCAACGTGTGATTACGCGAGGGTGTAATGTGTTTTGAGGGAAAACCGGCGCCCCGGTGGCGTTCATCGGGTGGAAGTGATAACGTATATATATATATATATATATATACAGTTTGATACGAAATCTATCAGTTTTGGAAAACTTTGTCAGTCAGTGTGACGGTTTACGCCATATACCGCTGGCCTATTAAAGCGTGTGCGCTACAAAGCTCCTGTTCAAAAATAATATCGCACTGAAAGTGTAATTTAATCTCCAATCTTGTTTTTGCGATTGCTGATGTTTGTCTGACGGGGAGCAGGTCGTGGATCAAAATTCATATTTTCTTCATATTACTATAGCATTTGTATAATAGATGAATTAGTATCATATTATGGATCAGACGACTAGTTTTAGTATTATCGCCAGTGCGGACACGCTTAACTATGATTATCATGTTTTAGAAAATTAAGCAAATGACAATTGATAACAACCAAAACATTTCATTGTGTGACAAATATTTTAACTTTTTCGTGGTAGAAAGGGAATACTCTTGTAATTGCGTATAATTCGGACCGGGTTAGTTTTAATTAACGCTCTGGCTAACAAAACAACTGGAATATCGTAAACTAGTTTTAATTAAAAATTATAATAAGAAACGAACAAGCTAAAAATAATTAAGAAAGATGACATCCGTCGACGGATACATAGGTAATTTGGTAACGAATTTTCTACCTTACGGACAGACTACACAAGTTCTCACATAAAGTTGCCCATTTCGATGTCAAAAATAAACGGTTGTGTATTTAATTAAAAACATTTTTATAAATATTTTTTTACTCCAATATTAACGAAATACATACTGAAAAGTATGCATTATATACAATAAACAAGAATTTAAATTAGTAATTTCATATCATTCTTGTATGTCTTCGTAATTATCAAGTATTTTGTTTATCATTGTACTATTTATATTTATACACAACATAATATTGAGTTTCACAATATACATTGTTGGTTATTGATTGGATTTAGTATCGGAAAAATTATAAAAAATATATGTTCAAGCCAGAAGCTAATGTCGTATATCATGTTTGTTGAAAACCAAAATTATGTTTAATTTTAACTAAATAATTATAACAATAAACTCAATAAGAAAAAAATCATAATTCATTGCATTTAATTTATATTTATTAATGACTAGTATAAATAATTTAATATTAACACTTTATTTAAAATTATATTTTTTCTGTTCGCTGATATATTATGTATAATGAATTATTTTAAGCTTAAGTTAACTGAGAGAAAAATTATGTGTTTGAACTTTTCAACACAGTTTTTTCGTTTTATATCACTGAGGTTTATTTATTTTTCAATATTAAAATTCAAAAACCATATGTTGTCATAAATATGTCTTTGTTACAAAGTCAAAAAGAAACAGCAGCTGCGTACGAGACAGTTAAACTTTATATCGAGAGTTGACCTTATAATGTTATACAGATATAACATAATATTATTTGTAAATAATATAAAAATGTTACTTAAAGAATTAGGTAGTGGATTTGTTTTGAAATTTCACAGTTCGTAGTATAATTTAAAATTTTTTAAATCCATTTTTTATTTTTTTATAGTGAATTAGAAAAAAACTTACTTTTAGAAAAAAAAAACAATATTTTTCAAGTAATAGTTGTACATATTTTGATCGTACAGAATAATTATCTTATATTTCTATAATAATTCAGCTTAATTATTGTTTCCAATTCTTAACTCCAGGAAATGAAAAAAATATTTAACAAAGCATGTTGCCAGAGTATTCATACCAATAGTATTATTAATAACACCTAACTTAAACAACATAATATAGTTCCTATTAATAATTCTTTTTTTCAAAAGAGTTTAAATTTAAAATGTATAAGGTATATTTCTTCTGGAATATTTACATAAAAGTTATATTTTATGCATAATATAATCATTTATACGGAACGTAATGATTTTTATTTTAGTTAAATAATAATCTGTTCTGTAAATGCATAACTTTTTTTAAAGTTATGTTCAGGGACTTCAATATTTTTAAGATTACAGTCTAAAGATCGTAAAACTTATATAGACATATAATAATAATTAATAAGTAGAATCAATGTTTATTAAATATGTGTATGATAATAAATACAGTTTTATATAATATTATGTTTAAATTATTAAGCCAAGTTCGTGATAATTCGAAAATTCTTATTATTTTTCAAAAAAAATGCTGCAAAAAAGGGAGGGAAAGTAGCTACTGCTTCGGCATATAGTATTAAGTTCGAGGGTTCCTCATTATTAAAATAAATCTAACCTGCATGCGCTGTCGCCATCTTTCAAAAGCATATCGTAGTAAATTGTACGTTCAGAATAATTCATTTAGCTCTATTATGTTTAACTTTAGAGTGAAATGACCTATTTTATATTTTAATGTAACTACAGCCGTTAAACCAAGCAAATTGTATGTGTTGCAATAACTTAAAAAAATCAAAAACAAGATGAATGGGTATTATTATTTATTTTATTATCACCTACTATTTTTAGTTATATATTTCAAAATGTAAATTGTGTAGTATGTATCACGTTTGTTTAGTTAAATTTACAACTCTCTGCACAGCTGTGGCTCACTCACGTGATTGCCTTTTTGGCTTCACAAGGTTTATTGCTGTGCATAATAATTAGTGCACTATAATATACGACTAATATAACCCTTTAGCGCGAGTTAGTACAAACACAATCGATCAAAAGTAATTCAAAACAATACTACGATGTTCAATACTGAATAAAATGTAAAATGTTACATTAAATATCTGTGAACAAAAATAATAATATTATATATTTTACAATGTAAATAACATTGTGCGTCGTTCAAATTGTGTTATCTGTAAACTCATTAAATGTCGTTCAACTAAAATTGCGTTTATATTTTCGTTACCTACATTGCGATAAAAGAACATAATTATGACAAAAATAATCACGTGCAAGTAAAATGCTAAAAAAAATATTATAATTTAAAACGATCAAAGTGTTTAAGGTAATTCAATGTATTTAGAAACACGAGCTAAAAAAAAAATACCTCAGATAAAATATATATTCTTACTCCAATCGCTTTTCTTTACGATATTATAAAATGTTTTCTTTTCCAATTTTATTGGGATATAGTATAATACATAACTGTAATATTATGTAAATAATATCAACGATATTGTATTATAATACCTGTCATTATATTATATAGGTAACGTTTGTGCGTGTATTTATAATATCATCGTCGAACAAGAAAATGAGAAAAAAAACCATTTTAGAATTCGGCAAATGAAAATGACAACATAATTTGTGCTTTGACATTTTGCGGCGAGATGGAAGGAGAGAAAAAAAAAATAACCTAACATCCCGAGTATAATATGTCGTCGTAATAATAATATATTATCGTAGGTATAGGTATGAAAAATATATAATTACGTTAGCAGCTTTGGTTGCCGGAGTTACGAATCAATCACGGATTCCAACTGTCGAGACCTGGGTCGTGGTATTTGGGCAAAATCGAACCTATAGTCTCATATTATTACTGTAAAGAAGTATTGATTTATTCGATAACCACGGTGGTACTATTGAAAAATCTTAAATTAAAAAACACAAATGCCAGGTGGGAACTTAAAACAGGTATCTCGCCAAAGGCTACTTTCTCCGCGAGACGGCTATCATTTTAATGTAGAGTGAGCACAGTTTCGGGCGAGATTTTTTTTTAATAAGTTGTCGCGCGGTGGTGATAACGACACCTTGGAGGATCACCGATTAACGACTCACCCGCAACGCTCGGGTGCCGGGGTCTCGGTCGCTGTATACCATAATTATATTATATTATTATTATTATTATTATTATTATTATTATTATTATTTATATTGTTTTTGTCGCCGTTTTCGTTGTATAATAATACTATAGCGAAGGTTAGTCGCGGTCTCCTCCTCGGCTAGCAGACCGGGTATATCTCTAATTATTGTGCCGAATGCAAATGATGGATAATTATTTGGCTGCTGGTTGGATACGCGGGACGTTATCAATGGAGGAGGAGGAGGGGGGCCATCGGACCGAATTAAAACCTGGCCGAATGCCATTTTCTTGGGAACGATTTATCGGTTTCCGTACAAAAAGAATCGTTTCCGTCCGCCGCCGCCGCCTCCGGAACCGAACGTGTACACGTACGATGGTCGATTCGCGTACGGTACATAATAATATTTTATGTGTATTTTACGTGTGTGCGTCCGTGTAAGTATACGCGTCGGCGCCGGTGACCGGAGATAAAATAATACGATTTTCCATAATAATATATCGCGAATGACCTCGAGCCGGCAATTTTTTTTTTTTAAGGTCTCCTCGCAGACGATAAAATACTCGGTGGTACACAATATTATCACCACAGCGTTCCTCGTTTAGGCACGGAAATAATATTTTATTCCTACGTAGGCCCATCCTAATACGCTGTAATTGCATTGTTCTATGGATGCAGATCGTTGTGGTGTTTTTTCTGCAGCCTTTGATTTTCTATGACTGGTGGACGCCTCACAAAGCAAATTTAACGGGTATGCTTATAATAATAATACAGGTACCTTTTTTAATCCACTGAAACGCAAACCGTATTGCTACAAACGTACATGATAATAATCAGGGCCGTACTTAAGAGGGCGGTGTTCGTGTTTCATTATGTCATGGTGAAATAACTCTTTCAGTCTAAAATACAGCTATAATGGTCAACGTCATAAATAACAATATAAATTACAATCTAGTATTGGTGTGATACACCAATATTAAGACGGTCTTCTGAAATACTCAAAGCATATTCTAACTGCAACCAACATTTTTTTCAAATATTTCATTTTTATTAAAAGTTCTAGCAACTTTGCCGGTAACTACGGCAACACCGGAGAAAACTTTTTCAAAGCTGAAAAGAATAAAAAATTACCTAAGAAATGTCTGGCCAGAAAACCTGGAGTAGACCGATTAACTGGCTTAGCATTACTCGGTGTACAAAGGAATATTGTTGTAGATCCAGAAGATGTTATTAATTGTTTTTTAAATGAAAAACAAAGAAATGTAGATTTTGTCATATAAACCATGTTCCAAATTTAAATATATAGAATTAAGTTAAATAATTATTTTAAAATTTAGAAATAAAAATTAAATGTATGTATTAAGTAAGTTAAATAATTATTTAAAAATATTTAACAAATCAAAATGTATTAATTTAGTTAAATAATTATTTAAAAATATTTTAACAAATCGAAATGTTTAAATATAAATTTCATTAATTATTATTAGTACTAACTATACATGCAAGATATTATAATGAAATTGGAACAACACACATTTTTAGCTTACAACTTTTACAATATACATAGTATGATAAAATTATACAATAATTTTGACTTACTTAATTTTAGAAAATAAATGTTAAAATATGTGTTTGTAGAATTTGTTACATAGTATTTATTAATATTTTTTGAATCCACTGAAATTATATATCTATAAAAAAAAAATGTTTTTATTTCACATTTGCATCACACTTACTGCACATAATGTTATGACCTAGTTAAATACTATTTAGAGCATATAAATTTATTATGCTCTAGTTATTTGTAACAATATGAAATATCCAGTATTTTCAAAATCTTGGTTAGACAATATTAATAATATAATATATTTATTATTTACTATGTTATTTATTGATTGATTTTTCATTTAAATAAACAAGTCATACACCTCGCATTGAGCTCATTGCAATAGTTTATTATGTAATAGTTATTATAATATTATTTTTTTTACGAAATTTAATCCCGGGTTCAACCTAGACTGTAATAATATATTATGGTTCATGATGTATAATATAAATAAATAATATTGTCTACGTATGCCATGATGACTACAGATAGGTTATTAATGAAGGAGTGTAGACAGTAATTTTATTTATTTGTGGAATTGTTTATTTATTTTTCTTCGTCTGTAAATAAAATGAAAGTAAGTTGTGTATGCACTAGTAAATATAATACATATATATTATTTTCATTATCCGTATTATTTGACACTTTCAATTAAAGAACGTGGTGATATTTCATTGTCCACCCATTGTATTGTGTATAGGTACTATTCTCATAGAATAATACTGGTTGAGAAAAATTAAAATATCTAATTTTTGGCGCCACTAGACTCGTTCGTCTATTTTATATTATAAATTGTTTAATTGAAATTACTTAAATATTTGAACTTCTTTAAATTGTTAACGAGATTAGTTATCCTATAACAGTATTTTCGATGAAATATTATTTAGTACAAAATAAAAATAATGATTTCGTCACCCATGATGTTTCCAAAAGATTGAAATCTCGTTTACTCCGTATCACAATATCATAACAATTCTATGTTTTCTCGTAGTATCTAGTATAGCAGTATGTAGTGCGTACAATCTGTAGAAGTGAATTGGTGAAAAAAAGAAGCCCTTTCAAAAATCTAGCCCTGGGCATGCCTCAGCTACTGAAAGTCAACCCAGCCCTGTGTCCGCGCGTCAAACGAAAACATCGGTCGCATAATATATGAATTAATTAGCATACTGGATACGGCGGCTGTGTCAGTGGCAGTGGCAGTGGCGACGCCGCTACAACGCTAGAGCGTGTACAACCGTTTATATATTATGACACGAACAGTCGTAATAAACCCAGTTTTTGCGGTCGGCGGAGTCGTCGTCCTCTCCGTCCACGCCCTACCCTCCGACGGGGACATGTGTTTCTAGTTTTTGCGTGCATACGAATTCGCCCAGTCGTGTTACAGTCGCCCACACGCAGTGCACAATGCCTGAAAATCGTAATAACCGCAACCGGATAATGTTAATTAAGGGACAGTTGCTGTATAATAATAGTAATAAGTAATAACGACAATAACGGCTAGCCCTACCCTCCAATAACTACGTAAACTTTGCACCAGCCAACAAACGCCTCTGGGTCAACACCTCGTCCGCCTACGGCTAAAGGTACCCTACAGTGAGACGTTTCTCGTACCTTCTAGTCTCTAGCTAAAACTGACGATCGTCATTCCTCCCATCCCTCCCCTTCAGGTACCCGATATCATCATTGTATTTTGTACCAAGTATTTTGTATGGCAGCTGTGTACACGATACACACACATATTATAATAGTTATTATGTCGTCATCGGTCCATCGCAATGGTAAATCACCCTCATCGCGACCAATTATTATTTATTATTATTATGATTTTATTGTTATACAGCCGCGGCGCACATACAGAAATCCGTAGTGTTCATTCCCTTTCCGGTGATAGTGTAGTTACGTGAATTTACATAGTATTGTAATATTATATTATATTATGCTTTATTATGGCAACGACCACAAAGTTATTATTACGTTGTTAACTCCACCTCCGGCGATATCACATTTTTACGATCGATAACGAAACTAATAGACCCGAATTCGAATGTCACATTTTAGAGTTGATTTGCGGAAATCTTATTTACGTCTATGTTACTCACCTTGGAATGTATCAGTATAATTGAATACAGTGGATAACTGATAAATAATTTTGTTGAATGCTGACTTTATTAATTCTACAGATATTGAAATAATTATTATTTTACATCAAATACTCAAATTTTTATATTATAAGTATTTACTTTATATTTATTTTCTTGATTATTTTAAGAACTACTGAGTATTTTCAACTTTGACCGTCAAATAGTACTAACAGACAACAGTATCTATTTTTCTACCAGAAACCTCCCTGGGAGTTGATGATCTGATGCATATTTTCTACTAGACAAAGGGTCTTCAGACACAAAAATGATATAAATAAATAAGAAAATAAAAAAAACACATATCATTGCAAAATCAATACATTCTTATCGTCGCTCAAAATCTAATATGTTAGAATAACGTAGATTACATTTGCGAATAGATACAACACTTGTAAATAGTAAAATCTTTTCTATTTTCGAGTAAACTGCACTTTGTTTCGGTTATTTTTTTGGAAAATATTCGTTGTTCGTTAAAATATTATGTAATGGCTATCTAGCAATAATCGGCGAACCTATCTTAGGTTCTAATTTTATAATTATTTATATTTTACTGTGAAATGTTGATGTTAAATTTCAATAATTAATAGCTTCGTATTGTTTAAAAGCTTTTAATTAATTATTGAACTATTATGTGGGATATACGTTGTTTAAATCAAATTTTGTATAGAATAAATAATAAAGTAAGGTAATATTATCCCCAGATGGGTTAGTGGGCAAAATACCAAAATCAGTACACCCACACAATAACCGTAACAATTTCAAACAAACTTTCTAGGCCTCATTATTGTCTTTGAAAAATAAGAACCGTTATAGATAAATACTAGAATAACAGTTTAATAATTGAGTGCTAAAATACTTGATACATATAGCTATGCACCATTAGGTTAATCACAAAATTAAAATCTTACAAAATAAGAAGTAGATAATATTTGAAAGTAACAGTCATCATTAATTCATAGCCAAGTTATAACAATAAGTTAAGATTTTAAATGCGCAGTAGGTATAATGTTAATTATCTCTAAATAGTTAAATTATTATATCAAATAATCGTGTAAAACATTGGGTAGGTGTACACGCACATTCCAACCCATATTATGCGCTTATGGTTCAGATATAATTGAAAAAAATTATTTACTTTAAAAATTATACAATTATTTACTTAATGTTTGACTGAAATATAATTCATAATACAATTATAATTTAAATATGTATACTTTTTACATGATGGAAATTGAAAAGAAGTTTTAAAATACTTGGTATTCTGTTATTGTCCTACTCGTAAAGTGTATATATGTATATAAAAAAAAACGGTTTCCGCACAAAGTAATTTTTTGTATTGTAATATAAAGTATAAGACGTTATGAAACTTGAAATGAAAAAAAAAGAAAATGTCGCATACACTTTATAATTTTTTTTTTCAAACTGTAATAATAATAATAATAATAATAAAAAGTTGAATAGATAATTGATTGAAACCTTATTTTTCTTCTTACGAGTACAAAGTAAACGAATTTACGAACATAATACCAAATACAATCAACCCAATCAGGTGTAGCGTACCTACCCGCACCTATTTGTTTATCCGGAGTCGCGAGTAACACAAAACAGAAAAGAATACTTCTTGTCCAATGAGTGAAGTCTCGAGTGTTTTTTGTTATCTTCAGATGACAATATGTGCTTGTATATATCACAGGAAGTCAAATTTAAAGGACAATATTATTATTATTAGTATTATTATGCACAAGCCGTAATTCGTGAAAAATCGTCATTGTTACGTACCAGTTGGGATAATCAAGTTAACTTCATGTTAAAATAATGATATTATATTATCTCACTTTTTGAAACTAGTGAAACCGTATTGATAATATTCTAGTTTTCATTAAGTAATAACAGGTAGCTTACAAAATGTATGCGTCTAGTATTGAATAATAAAAGTGTGAATATGTGATGGTATGGTTTTATTATAGTTTTAACATACAATCAAGTATGTAAGAGTATAATGCACGCAGTACACACCTAACAGACTCCCTATACTTATAACACTTGTTTCGGGTCGCTGAATATCGCATTAAAATATCACGATTGTCGCCGAGATGGTGCTTGAAAACACTATATCTTACTAGCTATAATATAATTACAGGCATAATAATTACCGCATTGTATTGTGTACACTGTTCACGCATTTTTTTCATTCATCAACAGCTTTAAACGCACTACAAACTTGTGGCCTGTGAGTACCTATCTTGATAACGATATGGAAAAGCTTCCGTATCAGAGCGCCCGTGTTATTATTATTAAAATATTGCAACTTAATAATTGTTATGCTTACTACTATTATAATTTTTTTTTCACGTGAGCGGAGAAAAAACTTCAGCTGTGCAGATCAAAACGTCAACAGTATTATTCGAAACAGTGCGAACGACGGACGTAAAGAATTACTTATTATACTGTCATACCCGTACTACTCAGAAGAGAAAAAAAATATTATGATTCGATCTACACCTGGATTGTCCTTTTGCAAACATTATGATCATAGGGTAAAAAAAGATAGTACACTCCAGTTCGTAAATTATTTACAGAGCACAATTTATAATTCTCTGTTATAATTTTTATATTCTTCACAAAAAAATGTCCGGTTTTTCACTTATGCATTACATTAATATGTGTTTAACACGCTGCAGTAATCTCGACTGTGGCGTGAGTACAACTTTTATAGTTGTGTAGTTTTTTTGATGCGTTTATTTTTTTTTTAAATACCTGCTTATCATCGCTCTACGTGGAAGGTATATGCCGTATTACGTGCACAAAATATGTACTAGGTATTTATGTATTAGGAGGTCTAATATATTTGACCATAGTGGATAAGTTTTAATCACTATAAGTGATGTAATAACACTACAGTGCACTGACTGTTGTAAAAATTGTGATTTAATTGTCACTAAAATAAATTTAATATCAATGGGTAGGAGGTAGGGGGGGGACTAAAGACGTGTTTAACTTTTAACTTTATTTGTCCATCTGAATATGGCTTAATATGAGGAAAGAAAACTCTGACAATTCAACATAATTTTTGAGTGTTAATAAGATGAGTGAAAAAATCAAACGTGCAACAATAAAATAGTGAACATTTTATTGTTTTGATAATTATGGTGTAGATGAAATCGAAATTAATGCATAAAACCATAATACATCAAGGATGTTTTTAACGGAGTATTCTAGTCTTGTGTATTGTGCACAAAAATTAGTATTATAATTTCAACTCAGGACACTCCTATGTATAGGCATGTGCGGCTAATGAGATAAAGTTAAATTATCATAAATTAGAGTTAAAATAGTGTTTATTAACGATGATACTCTAAGTGAATAAATAAGATGATTCTACTACTGAGTATTTGCCACGAAGTTATACTTACCTTTATAAAGAATTTTTAGAAATGGAAAGCTTATAGCAAAAGTAGTGAACACAAATAGTGACACTATTAGTACAAATAGTATTTAAAAGTCAATGTGAACATTTTTGTATAAAAAGAGATCGATATCTAAGAAATCAAACATGTGAAATAAAAATAACTAGGTAAAGTAATTTAGCTCACCGGAATATAAAGAACATTCAGCCTTATTTCAGTGATCAAAACAACAATTTGGTTGAGGAATATAGCACAGCAATTAAAATGTATACTCTTACATTAAGTGCGAATGCAGCTTTTAACATATTTTTATACAGTTGGCTAAAAATACCTGAATTATACCTAGCTGATGTCATATCTAATTTGGACGTTGATATTATGATGGATGTCTTGCGTTTTGTGACTTTGTATTGATTACTATAAATAGACCTTTAAAAAGTGATAGTAAGCTATGACTCGCAAATTTCAAATGCTGAGCTAACTCAGTGTAACAATAACATAAAAGCTGTTGAATCAGTTTTATCAAAAACATGCAGGAGCAGTTATTCAGTAGTTGCATTATCAAATCTACGAACTGGCAGCAGCAAAACAAATTGAAAGATATCATAGAGAAGAGGCGAGGTAATCATAGCAGATTTTAGTGATTAGATAAAAAAAACCGACTTAGGATTAGAAAGTAGATTAGACTTTAGACTTAGACATTTATTTTCATATCTTATTTCATTTATTGCCTTCTTTAAAAGACCAATTTTAATTTTTAAAGTCAACCAACTGCAAGTGTATGAGTACCATTTAGTGTTTTACTGTTGGACAATGTATTTTATTGTATTTTATTATAATACGGTAAAGATTTGATGAATATAATTGATCGACAAAACTTATTGATGAGCACTCAAGTATGTTTGTTACCACTAACTAGATAACATAGAATAACTTAAGTTCAGATGGATAATACACACCGACAATGATTGTACTTACATAGGTATATAAGTATAGATTTACAAAGATACAATTGTAGCTTTAGCTACGATAAAAATAAATTAGTTAAAGGAACAGTATTTCCTTGTTAATACTTTATTTTCAGACGATTCTTTGTATTTAATATTTAATTATATACCTTCTAAACATGGTAACATTGGTTATTATTTAATGTATCAAGACATTAATGAGTAATGACCAAAATGTTTTATAATTCATACAAAACGTGGTTAGCTTATAATCTTTAGCAGGTATGTTTCATAATAACATATTAACAATACTAACTTTTAAATGTAAAATTTTTTTTTTATATGGAGGTAATATTAAAACAATATATTTTTTATTTTAATTAAAATATTTTTCGTAATGCCAAAAGAAATCGTCAAAAGAATAGCGAGTGAAAAAAATTACAAATTTCAAAACATAAAACATATTTCTACATGGTTGGTTCACAAGGGAAATATAAACAACGAAAAAATATTCTTGGATTATAACTAAAATTATTTTTATAAAAATTGCATATCAGTAAACTGATGTTGTGCTTACCATTTTGAAATTATGCAACTTTTTATTTATATAATATACTAATGTTACACTGTACAAAATACCAACAATTATTAGTCATAATAAACTAATATTCCAAGCGATATGTAAAAATAATATAATTTTTTTTGTACGGTTTCTTATAAAAATTGATAATGATATTAGAAAATGTATACAATTTTCTAAAACATTCGATAACAATTTAATATATTATTATCACACATGCAGTGTATCAGATAATTTAAAATTCCAGAAATAATTAAAGTCCCGCGTTCTATAATCGTATCGAATATAACACACATTTTGTTTTAATTTTTAAATTAAATATGTCGAACTTATGAGATTTAAAATCACAGACTGTCTACCTATAAATATTAACTACGAATAACTTGTGTATAAAATATGTTTTTTTTTTAACTGAAGCAGAATCTGAAACGGATCTAGAGTTGTTTTAATATGCAAGTAATATTGCCAAGGAATTAAGTCAGTACAGGCGTACAAAGTAATTAAGAATTTACGGAGAAAGAAAAAGTGCCCATAAGTCATACAGTACTTTTGGTAAATTTCTTTGCACCATATTATCCAATTATCCCTAGTCTTTGTATTTAACTTGGACATAAGCTATTCTACGCATAAAGAGTGTCTTAATGAAATGGAATTTTCGGTCAAATAGCCAAAGAATCAAAAATTATGTTTATTATCACGTTGGGTCTTGGGTATACTGTAACAGAGCTGTTGCAGTGCGACTTATTTTTATTGGCGTACAGTATGTCTATTGTAAAGACTTACCGCTATCATTGCATTTCCTTTTTTAATTAAATTAATATTTTACTTTAAAAAACGTATACACTGGTTATCATTTTCAAAGAATTCGTACTTTCATCTCTCATTTTATAGTCATGTGTATTATTTTTCTAGAAATTACTTAATTTATAGTTGTATTTAGTCATGTATGTGTGTATGTGAGAAGAGCTAAAATATATGAAATTTGATATTGTTGCTCTTGCAAAACCCCCTGAAAGTGATTGGCAGTGGTTACACGAAACTGCCTCGCAGATGTGGAGGAAGCTGTTGACTGTTGTTATGGCTGGAGTGCAGGATATGAAAATATAAAAACGATAAGTTTAGAGGCTACGACATCACACTATTCGTGTGTTCATAAAAACAGTGTAATAATATTTTTATTTAACGTCAAACAAAGCGTAATAATTATTAACCACGATGTTTTTCCGGTTTTCAGATAATGGTTACAAGTCCTGTTAAAATATTACACGTTTGACCGTTTCTAGTGCATAATATACATCCTACTCGTGTACCAGGGTGATTTAAAATTGATAAATGATTAAAGGATATGTGGGTTATGGTGATTTTAAAACTGAAGTCATCAATCTATCTGCATTTTTTTTTCTTTTCTTTTTCTTTTTTCCCTCTTTATATATGCACTGTATAATCATACTCCTATTCCCAATGTTGTACACTTTCAGAAAACACTGTTAAGACCCTGAATACTGTATTCAACCCCAACTGTAACTAATAATCGTAGCTGCCGAGTTTATTAGATCAATAAAAAAAAATCTATTAGCGTTTTTAGTTTGTTTAAATAGTCTGATTATTAACATTCCACTTAGCCAAAGTATAACATATTTTTTACACCACATTTTATGTGCTTAATTTCTCCTTATTTTAAAATATTGGCTTTTGTCATATTATATAAGTGTACAGTACATGTAG
This sequence comes from Myzus persicae, assembly GCF_001856785.1. Taxonomy (NCBI): domain Eukaryota; kingdom Metazoa; phylum Arthropoda; class Insecta; order Hemiptera; family Aphididae; genus Myzus; species Myzus persicae. The sequence continues at coordinate 511,630 of NW_019102723.1, read as the reverse complement.
ATTACTTACTCAGAAACTGCCCTTTCAAATTTCGATTTTGACACGTCAAAAAATTATTTACTCAAAAATATACAGTAAAAAAGTATGTATCACCAAAGAACACTCCAAATCATAAAAAAACTCTGTACCCATATCTACTTGAAAATAATATTACGTTCTTCAAGTATTACACTTGAAAATTCCGTAAAATTACAATTTGAATATATTAATGATACAAAAGGACAAAATGTAAGTAAACGGGCTTGGTCAAACGCTCTGTATAGGTACGTATAGTTTAGGTGAAGTTAGGTACCAACAGACTGTTAGTCATTTTATACTGTAGTCATCGAACTTGGTGTAATTTATCGGTGAATAATGTGTTTTTAGAGCCACGTCACGTTTCAGTCCATTATTAAGCGCTATAATAATATTATTGCTATCGTGTTGTTGTCCACGCCAAACAACCTACCGTGGAATTACAATATAATATAATAATATCCGATCTGCAGACAAGCCGATCGGTCAATGAACATTTCACTAACTTTCGATTTAAAACGGTATGGATTTCCAATGAATTTCCAGCAGTTGGATTAAAACCACGACAGATCGAAGTGTGCCCCATGCTCACCTAAGCTATGATAATAATGTATTAACGTTTTGTATAATTAAATATATTATAATACTGACTATATAGGACAAAATGTAGTTTCGCAGTTGTCTCAGCACCTGATACGCATTTTTTAGAAAAACAACAGTAAACGATCGTCGAAGAGACACAATAATTTTATACTGTCGTGGGCGTCCCTCGAATCGCGTTAGAGAATTCAAGAGGACATGGCATTCTGGTCAATATCTTTATGATAGATTAAAAACTCTCTTTTAGTCCAGCTGACTGAACATTTCGGTTAGGTTACGGTTGTCAAATAAAAAAAAAAGAAACAAAACAAAAAGTGATTTGAAATACAGACTTCTATATGGAAACATATACCTACATGGCTACATTTATATAACCTCAAATAATTATTGACTCAGCGATGTTCTTATAATATAATGTTTTAATTTTTTTGTTCACAGGTAAGTTATTGTTCCAACTCTTGCGAATAGGATTAATCGCATTCGGGCTGTTCATAGTAAGTAATATCGTACTTACCATTATTATTCCGAATGCCGTCAGTGATAGATGTACGCATCTGCGTTATCATCAAACGGTCCGTATAGTTATTATAGCTTTATGTCGTCCATAAAAGTATAGTACCTATACAATATGTTTGGAATAAGGTCTTAATAAATTATGATTTAAATTGATCTAATTATTGTTTAATGGATATTTATTACAATAACAATCGCGTGTACCTATTATGTTATTAAATTATTCATTACAAATTAACATAGATTATTAAACACTTTAATACTACATAATATATAATATAGATACATGGATTATATAATATGAGTTTCTACCTATACATTAGAGAGTGCAGAGAAAATGAAAAATATTAACTTCTAAAAATTAATGTAACATTGATAGTTTTTTTTGTATTTGAAACTAATAGTAACATTATTATTTTTAAATATAAGATTTAAAGTAAAATCAAATTTAGATTTAAAAACACTACTGTGTTGCAATATCTCACATCTGAGATAATATGAGTTATTACACGAGTTAGTACATTTCTTATAACGCGATATAATGGGACAATTGAATATATTCATTTAAAATGTATTGTACCTACCTACGTATATTGATTTGTGAATATCCCAAGATAATTTTTAAAATAAATCGTCATCTATTACATTTAGATAATCATTTTTTCCAATACATTTGTTTCTGAAATTATTATGTTTATAGATGATATCATTTGCAGCTATAGTCTTTCTATTATTATGTACCAGAATATCATCATATAAAATATTTCTTATCATTCAGCTAAAATTTCAAAATTTTTGGAAATTTAGAAGCATTGTTTAACCATACAATTCTCAACCTTTTTTTTTTATAGATGATTTTATTAGAATTTTTAATGTTTGCATAACCATTATCTTTATACACTGCCAATGTTAAACAACATTCACTTCGTTTTTATTTTCTCACAAATTTGAGTAACGATATTATTAATACTTAAAATATTACCTATCTCGTTTTAATCAGTAAATAATACAGTAGTCTAAATGCATAAATAATTATTACAATTTACAACGTTGGTCAACTTTATTAACTCGTGCTTATATCTTATGTAAAAAGGGTAACAAGTCGAGTTTTCATTACATCTGAGCTAGTAAATTTATTACACTTAATAGTATATTGGCTTAATGTTTCAAAAGAACATTTATTAAGTAGAAATAATATTACAATTTACCTGCAACACACGTGCTGCTGTGCTGATGTCTTTTAAAATAAGAAGTAATATTCATTTTATAATACTCGTATTATATGATTTTTATGTTGTCGCCAAATATTAATTTGAAATTCTATATTAAACATAAAAAAAATTCTTTTTTTGATTTTAAATATCACTTATACATTATTTAGATGTATACCTACTAAAGTCATACGAGTAAGATCATCGTTAGCTCGTTCCATGCTCATCATTACGCGATTGTTATAAAACGGGGCTAAGGAAATTAAAATATATAAGTTGTTAGTCATTTCCCATCAATGAACAATATTATAAACCTATTATCGTAATATCTGAGTTCTATAAATAAATTTGTAAGTACCTATCCATCAATACAAAAAATATTTCATAGTCGCTAAATAATTTTTAACTTTAATATTTGATAAATTAAGAATTTAAACACCGATTTTTTGAGAGGTATAAATTATAAGACCAACGATTATAAGGTACATTATAGTAGGCACCTATACTATATAATAATATATAATTAATAATGTTGCTATTAAAGTAAGTTGTGTTAATCATTTTCGCTAAATGATTATTGACAATCAATAGCCATTAAATAATAGGAATACATTTTAGTATGTCACGTTTATCTTTAGTAACGAAGGTATTAATATTTAGTGATATCGTCATAATTTTCCACTGATATTGGTACTTGGTAATGAACGCGATTAAAGATATACTGGTTATACTACTGATGTGTAAAATAATATGAATTTGTGGACCCCTTTGTTATGTTCTGTTTAGGCTAATAAATGCACGTAGGACTAATGTTTATTGCTACTATTGGAAAATTACGATAACTATCAGTTGTTATATAATATTCAATACTATAACGATTATAGATACAACTATGATATTATATAGGTATATCCATGGGTGTCTGCAGAGATGGGGCTAAAGAAGGGGCGTAGTCTTTCTCGCTATTTTAGTTAATATTAATTGCTTTTTTAACTTGTATAAAATGAACTTCCACCAGCAGTGCTAAATTTAGTTCTACATGCCTTTTCTTAAATAATCGGGGAGGACTATTTTGTTCCGGCTAGTTGTGTACCTAGTATATCAGTATTCGTGTCAAATAATAAATCTAAAAAAAATTTCACCATATTGAATTATAATTACACGTTTGTCCGATACCAATTACGAAAAAAAAAAAATTCATCTTGCTTTTAGAAGGTGTAGCGAAAATGGTGAAGACTTGTGACAAATCCCTAATATGTTATGATAAATCCTGCTACTTGTTTAAAGTAAATGCACCCCCTTCAAAAGTTTGCAATGTGGTTTTGAGTACCTAAGAGTGTTATGTGCAATAAACAATAAAACTCGTCAGCCTTCATAAAGTTGGCATTTAAGGGATATTTTGTTAGCAGTGGACTGAAAATTGCAGTGACTATTGAGTTTGAATAATTCAAGCATACAGTGACCTTTTGGTTGTGGTTTTGTCCATATAAAAGACAAGTTACAGTAGAACCAAAATATTCCCGTCATAATTTAAAACATTTAAACCAAACTAAATAAATGATAAATGCTCAATTGCATACAAAGTATACAATATTTAGACAAAACATGTTAACCACCATTCGGGTGATTGTTTATATTAAAAATAAAAGGTAATATTCTAAATCGTTTCAAGACAAAAATGTTGGTAGATTATTCATTGATTTCAAAACGTACCTATATAGTGATTTGTGGATGATGTAATTAAATTAACTGAAATATAACTTATCAACTTATTCATGATAAAAATATATAGTATAATATATATTTATATCCATTAAGAAACCATTCATTATGAATTTCCATTATATCATCGTAATTATTTATTCAATATAATTATTATGGTTTAACCAATGAAATACTGAAATAAAATATTAAAATGTCATATTAATTCCGAGCTCATTATGTAAGGTCTTATAATACAAGATAAATTGAAATCGGCATTAAAATTAAACTGAAATGGAATCTGTCAAAGTGCAATTAAAATTATTATATTTTATTCAGTCACGAATAATAGTTTTAATTTTTATATACATCTGTAATAAACGCATTTTTAATATAATGTTTTTATACGGCTTTGAAGAAACCTCTGTCAAATGTCCATTAGTCCATTAGATACCACTCAACAAATTGAGTAAAAGCCTATTTTATTTTTATGTCCAAAGAAAAAAGATTTGTAACTATATATTTTCTTGTCAAGCCTTAAAGTAAGAATAATTAGCTTATAAACTGACGTATTATAATTATATAACTACGAGCGTTCGAAGTTTAAGCAAATGGTATTTTATTTAACCTCGTGTCTTGTCGAATATCAAGAAACATAGAACGAAATTTTATATATTTAAATAGGTATATCCGCTATTGTTAAGATAATTAAAAATGTCTATATTTATATTAAATGTTCAATACGAAAAGTCTATAGAAAATACCTATCTGTGCCCAAGATAAAAAAAAGTCAATTGTTGTATAAAATAACAAATAAACGGTGAATTTGTTAATGGTTGAGGTTATAATTCTTATCACTATTGTTACTATTTAATCCTGACGTATTGTTATAGCTTTGTTAGAAATCTTAAAAAATGGCTATTGAAATAAGAGCAATATCGTTCTAATGACAAAAAAACAAAATTATTGATTGACTAAACAATGACATATTTTTAATAGCTCCATAAAATGGTTTTTCTCAATATCTATAAAATAATGTTTATTTAACTATTATTTTCAACAATCAGCAATAAAAAATGTAAAGAACCGGTAAAAGCTCAAGTCAAAATAATCAGCAACAATTCAAAAATAATACAACTCGAACAAAATTAGTGAATATAAATGTTTGATTATAATACAATATAATAACTATCGTTAAACTATCATGTACACTCATGTGGCCTGCTTTTAGTTAGCGAACGTAACTTATAAAACAAATTCTTCAAATTTAAAATCAAATTAATCTATAAATTATGTACAGTACATTTGTTTCATGAGCCATTGAAAATCTAAACTTACGTTTAAATTTTAAAGATTCACCAAAATAATTTACATATTCGGATTAAAATATACAATATGGATGGTACATATAACAAAAAATGAAAAAAAAATAGTTAGTGAAGTTTTCAAATTTAAATTATAAATCAATATTTTTTGTACGATGCAAATATTATGCTGCTATTCTTATGATGCGCACAATTTTGTTCCAGAACAATAAAATGGCAAATTAAATTATTTTACTTTAAGTCTAATATTCAATGAAAGTTTTAATTTTTTAATATTTTTATGTTCTGTATTACGGAAAATATCCAAAATTGATTTTGGTGTATATAATATTATGTAAATACATTTTATTTTATTATTTCCAAATGTTTGAGTGGTTGTGCTTTACGTGTAAAAGAACTAGCTTGAATTGGAAAAATGACTCTTTGAAGTACCTAACTTAGTATATGAATTTTTTCGTATAAAAAGTTTCTGCATGAAACTTTTAAAGCATTATCTTACCGTAAATAGTCTTGTACATAATAAAATAGTACAATCAATTTAAACACCAATATACTCCAAGCTTCGCTCATAACTTAACATCGCCCTGTATATTATTAGCGGTGAATAATAATTAATATGGTATCCAAAACAATGTCTATTAATTTTATTAGCTGTCATTTTATTTAATAGGTATTATTTTTAAATGGTTTTAGGTAAATGTTTCATCATAGAGTAAACCACCTTGTGTCCATCTATGAAAGCGAGGACGATACTTTAATATTATAACGCTGGAAATTAAAAAAAAAAAATGATATGTCAACTTAGTTCAGAGTACAACTGGTTAATTACATATCCTAAGTACCTACTTAACATATTGCGATTTTTAACAGTGAATTTTCGTCTTTAATCAATGTTATATTCGTAAAACTTTTTTTTTCAGACGCGTATCAATTGATAATTAATGATTAATTGAGTTAACATGTATTTGTATAATTGTATATTACATTATTATTATTTATTTTAAAATATCTATTGAATACAATCATAATTTAGTTATAAAAGTAAATGGTTAAAATCATAATATTAAACTATAAATTTAACATCTCAGCAAAATATAAAATACAGTCAAAAATATCAAATAGTTTTGAAATTCAATCGCATAAAGAAGATTGTTTAAAGTTCAATAAAAACTGATCTACGGTTCTAAGAATGAACATTTATTTTAAGACGAATTATCAAATCAACTGTTATCATTTTAAGTGTAAAAGTGATGATAAATCATATTTCTCTATTGAAAACATTCGGGAGTAAAGCCTATTTTATTGATGCGATATTATAGAAAATATTGAGTAATTTAAAAATGTCAGTACTTAATGCCATTTATATATTTTCAACTCACAATATAATATAGTATGTGTTAACTAAATTTAACACTAGTACCACATATTTTTTGTCCTAAAAAATTGTTCGTAGAAGAAGAAGAACACACACACACACACACACTTATTTTTTGGAAATTAATGGTGCTACCCCCCATCGTTATGTTGAATTATATTATTACGTCTAATAAAAATTGAAAAATCTGTGGGTGTAATAATATTATACTGCACGTGTTAATCATATAACAAACAAAAACTTTATTTAGTGTTACTATTGACAGTATTCGGTAAAAATACGAAATGGATTACAATTATACTTAACACTTTACTATACAATGATATCAAAAGTGGTGTGTCAGTATTATTTGAATTGGTTTTGTAGTAGAATATGTGTAGGAGTATATTTAAAAAATTAATTTCTTGAAGAGCTGACAAGGTTTTCTGTTCTTGTACACCGTCCAAATCGTTTTGGGGCATCGTTTAAACGATTTACTTTATTTCCTCTTTCATTTCCATTCATTTCTTTCTCACAAAGCTTGTTTTTTGTTTTTTTTTTTATTTCAAAATCTTTTTGATACCACGCCAAACTTTTTTCAGTGACTCTTCTTTATTATAAACGCAACGGTCAACTTATTTTGCTTCCCAGTTTCTTTAATTTTTATCGTGGCCCATAGCTCTTGTAAATATTAATCTTTAAACCTCCTTGGCATATGTGATAAATCCATACAAGTAAATAGAATTAGAAATAGAAATAATAATTGAAGATATCTACCTAATTATAACGTGTGTAGTGGGTACTTAGTACTTACTCATATTATAGGAAAGTACTTGATATTTACAAATAAAAATACATTGTATATAGTATTTCCTATTGCAACATTAGTATATATTGCATTTGATCAATAGTTTGATAAAATTCAAACTTATTGCATTTTTTGTTAGCGTGCTCGATAAATATTGAACAATTATTCATACAAATTACAAAGTTAACGACAAAATTAAACTGTTAAGTTAAATATTTATCGTCACTTTATTTTATGTTGTAACATTTGTTCCATTCTGTAATTTATAAATTTTAACTAAATTATTATTTATTATTAATATAACGCACGGCAGTTACATAGACGATTACCATAAACACTGGCGAACTCACCAATTAAAGACCATCCTACGAATTACGATTTACCTACAGTCTTCTAGTAAAGTAATGTTTAAAATATATTAATAAGTATTATAGATTTTTCAGCCAAATGTGTAAATTGATTGATGAAAACCTTTTGCACAAGTGCTTAAACTCCAAGCCAAAGAAAACCTATCTACAAAAACAGGTGTCGTTTTCTGTACAACTAATATCATGATAAGGTTCTTTCAACCCCATAACAATGTGCTTTAATCAATTGTATGATATTTTTTTGACGACTGAGCAATAAAAGTGGATGCCTATATAGTTGGATAAATATTTGGTAAAATATGTATTAACCAGATAAAATTAAAAATACTTCAATAAAATATTTTCAGTATTTATGATTTCTTAATATTATAAATTTTAACTGGGTACCTACTGCTATAAATATTTTTTTTTTCATTTTTCATTACACGTTGTAATTTTAGTTATTTTTTTTCGTTATAAATTACAATAACTTATTATAGAAATAATAACTCTCCATGTTTTTGCATTTATAAGTTATATGCAATTTAAACAGTATAGATAGAAACAAAGAATTTGTTAAAACTAAAAATGGCATTTGACAGAGCGTATTCTACTCCAATGTTATATATTCATTACATAGAAAGTTAAGAATAAATGTAAAGCAGGGATTTATTATGTGTGGAGAATCAATTAATTCACTTTAATTTTCCGGAAACATTGCCCTTTGAGCAGAAACAATAGATGATTTGCAAAAATGTCTAGTTGAGATAAACCTAAAACCAAATATTATAATAAAGCATAATATTATACAGAATGTGATTACAGAAAAAAAGATAAAAGTCACGGTGAGTAGCAAAATAAATCTATTCGTCTTAATTCAAAAATAGATAAGTAATACATAGAACAAGTACAATACTTTAATTATTTAGGGAATATAACAACAGAATTAAATCAAAGTAAAGCAGACGTAGTCAGAAAAATAAAACTAGAGAAGAAGGCTTTTCAAGATAAAAATCGTACACTGACCACTGATAGTGTGTCCTTACAGGTGAGGAAAAATATACTAAACGTAAATGAGTGGAGTGTGATTCTAAAAAAACTTGGATATCCGTACGATAGATAAAAGAAAACTATAGTGGAATTTGAGATGTGTGGCAACTGATAAATTCTTAAGATTCAATGGATAGAAAGAATAACAAACGAAGAAATTCTTGTTTCTGAACAGAATAAAGGAAAAACAAGGATTTTTACATAGTATCAATGTTAAAAGGAACGAAATGATATTGCTCCACAGTTGCTTAACAAAAAGAGTGATATAAGATCATATTGGTAGACAAAGATCAAGGAGTACATGAAATTAACCAAGATAGACATGGATAAAGATTGTTAAACGAATTTAAATGAATTAAGATAATAGAGAACTGTAGCACAACAATAATATCATTAAAAATATGAAGAAGACTTATTTTTTATTATTTTTTATTTGATAATTATCAAACTCAACAGTATATTCGTATCAAAACATGGGCACATGTATTGAGAAATGTTGACACAATAAATTATGTTCTGGACACCGTTTAAAAAAAAATGTGAGGTGAGAACATGCTATAAATTCCTGTAATTATAATTTTATCGTTGTAGGTAATATTTATATTATACGCATTTTAAAATTATTGTAAGTCAAGTAGACAATAGTGGAAATTTAATGATTAAACATCTTAATTCATGAATATGCATGAATATAAAACCGAATTTTAAATATTAAATAAAATAAATAGCATAACATATAAAGTTTATAATTTTTCAGATCATGCAATATTGTTAATCTGAGTACAAAATAACAATTTTGAACACAAAGAAAAATATACAATACATTATTTGATTCATGTTTATGGACAAATAATCATTGAATATATTATAGGAGGTAGTTGTATACTTACTACTTTAGTGTTACTGTAATAATGCAATTAGTGAATCATAATTCCCAATTGAGTGCACAGGATTTGATTCTGTCAGGGGCTATATCATTGATACTAATTTTAGTTGTCGGATTTTCTTGATTAATCATATTTCCTTTATTGAATTAACTATTCAATCTATGTATTGTGATAGAATACTCACTGGTGGGTAAAGAGTAACTTGTATAACCATCTACGGTATGTGCTGTTTCATGTTTTTGTGATGGAAAATGGTTTGATTGTTTTTAGGTATCTATCTTATTTATTTTTTACTTTCGGAGGCAATGAAAATAATTTAATTCAAATTTATATAAACAATATAGATCCGTTTTCAAGAATAATTTAACTAAATAAAATTACGTTACTACCCCGAGATTATAATAGGTTAAGTTAATTTAAAAAAAATAAATATATTTACTAAACGTTTATATTTGAGAGCAGAACACTTGAGTTATGATCATACAAATTTAAATAATGTAAATACGAAAGTATCTGGTATATATAAACATTTGAATATAGATGTGCGTGAAAGCATATTGAATTTAAAATTGAAGGATGACGAATGACACAACAACGCTTTTTTTTGGACCCAATTGTATAAAATATTTTACTGGTTCGAAAAAAGCACGTATTAAATTATATAAATATCTTATTAAATCAAATATTATTTAAAATAAATTGCATTACTAACCATATTGGCATATACGTATTGAGTATTCCGCATAATATCTTAAATGTTTATAAAAAATATTTAAGATAGAATAATGATATAAGTTTATATACGAACAGTTTAAGAGGACATAACAATACATAATACTAAGTTATATAAATATTTAGCTGAGACTTAAATATTAATTTTTTTATACTGTATAGTATAAATTAGATGCTATACTCACAGTCTATAATTGACCAACATAGCATATGCACACTCGACAATTAATAGCAATAAACAGCTCTGTACAAAACATTATACATCATTAAAATTATGCTGGAGTACAGGACAGGAAGTTTGAAATTCACCATCAACACAAACAAACTGGAAGACCTAGCTATTAATAACTATTTTGCAGCATAGAGTAGAGTACATACTAAAATATTTTATAGTATTAGAGTTGTAAACAAATCATACCTTTCTGTTGGTAAAAGCTTCTTACAGTAGTGCTCAAAGTGCCTCAAACCCTGAATATGGAAAAATTATTTATTAGGAATAGAAATCCTTTCATGGATATTTAATATTGTACCTAATTATAGGTACCCCAGCTACGACACAAGTCGAATATGCGTTATGCGTGATATCGTACTTCTACAAAAGTATGTGTATACATTTTAATATAACTTTAAATCTACTTTTAACCATTTTTAAGTAAGACATTTTATTTCAGTTATTAAAGTCTCACTTAATCCTAATGTTGTTACTTGAGAAAGTCAAATATCATAATTTATATTTCGTTGTATAATAATGTTTTCGAACATGTTTATAATCGAGTGGATGGAGAATGGAGTCAAAGTCAAATATAGACTTACAGAACAGGCGTAATTATTATATATTTGTTATTTTAATAAAGTATTGTTTGAAAAAAAATCACATAATTAAAAATATGTGGATAACGCGTATGAATATCGCAGCGACTTAGGGTAACGAATATGGCTTGCAGGTAACGACTTTTGACTATATTATTATTTTGTTTAGAAAACAAACCGAACGCAGAACATACAATATTTTGTAGCTATCATTGGCCTGGTACCCCGAGAAATAATCGTAAACAATTATACGAACGACTTGATAGCAACAATAATAATAATAATAATAATAATAATATGTCCCAGCGAAAAACATCATTCATACACATAGCACAATTTATAATATTGATAAATCGCATTGCCCATACGACGCGATTTGAGTGGCGCAGATGTTTGTTACCGTGGGCGTGGTCACGTCGGCGGAGAAACGATGATGATGGTATGTCTGACGACAGAGAGCCTTCGCAATCTTACATACCTAGCATTATTAAATCAGACGACAAGACGGTAAACCTACGCATTGTATAGGCATAATATTGTATAAATTCGAGGATGAGCTAATATTATATTATATAGGTATTGCTTTATGTAATACGAACCGGAATATTGTAATCCCGCGGTAGATGTTTCGATTTGGTATGTGCAGAATTTTAATCCGACCGATATTGCGTTTCGGGACGCCCAATATGATGTATATGGAAACACACTGTATAATGGCAAGATACTATAAAGCTCTAAATCATCGGCTTTTGAAATGTGAAAAAAATAATATCAGCGCTGAAATCGATAGCGCTCCGATCGTTTCGTGTTTGTGCGGAGTGGTTATAAAAATGTGTAGTATGTTACGAGCTTATACATTCAAAGAATATCACGACGTAACATTAATAACTGTTGTAGATCTACGGCCTGCTGGTGATCGGGTAGAGTTCGAAATGTTTATGACACATTATATGTCGAGGTCTGTCCATCCAGCGCGGTTATAGTATCCTGGAATATTGTATAAATAACCACCGAGGTAATAGTGGTATGATATTAAAGTCACGAAGTTGGGGGGGGAGGGGGAGAGGGGGCAGCGATGTCTTGAGACGAGTGAGCAACAAAACGGTCCACAGTCGTGACCTTACCTATTATCGTCAACTCGGCGAGTCATTGATTAATAGTCGCAGCCACCAAACGGAGGCGGTGCATTTATGAATAATCCACTTTGCAGGAATCGCGGCTGCTGCTGATGGATTCCATTAGACCCGAATCATTTACATGCCATTGTATTTGGGTCCTTATTCCTCGGGAAAATCGTTTTCGTTGAATTAATTATGAGCCACCTAGACGACGATACGCGGACGGAGTTGTGTCTCGGCGTGGAATAAAAATCATTTCTTCGTTTTTATTTTTTTGGCACGACGTTTTGAGACGTGTTCATAATCTATTCGCCTAAATTATATTTTAAAAACCACTATAATACCAACAGTGGCTAAATGCCTTTGTTAGGCCATAATCATTCCATGCACTGAGACAATAATGTAATATAACAGGCTTCCCGCCTACTACACGTCACGTCCTCTCAAAACTCAAACCAACTCAAACCAGCTTTGAGTTTAAATTAAAGCTGGGTACTACATAAAGTCAATAATATACGCATCAACATGAACTGTCTATATATTATACGTAATTTATTAAACTATGTGGGTAAATATTGTACGTATCATACAAGTAATTACCATATGTGATCGTGGGTTAATTCATTCACTTTACTTGTTTTCATTTAATTAATAAAAAATAATCATCATATTTTTTTTTATTATACCGTGAACGAATTTTAGGTGGATTTGATGTTCATGATTTTATTTTATACCATTTTTACAAGGTTGAACAAGTTAAAGTAATTTTTATACTCAGAGTTCAGTTGAGTTCACTATTTTTTTCTTCAATTAAGTTTAAAATTAAACTAATGGACACGTTGAACACATCAATTAAGTTAAATAATTAAGTTAACAAGTTTCGTGTCAAATTAATTTAAAAAAAATCCACAAAATATGTGTGTATCTATTGTCCGTAATATTATATCCGATATAATCCGAGTATATATAATATGTCGTGGCAACTGACCGTCAAGTGTCAAATACTAAGTACTGAGTAGACAAAATAAATATGTATGTACTAAATACTTCTGCACCAGTGCAATGGTCTAGTGAGCGGGGAAGGAAAAATTATATAAATGTATAATTTGCTAATATACGAGTACTTAGTGTATTTATGATTATAATTTAAATATTTTTTTCCGAATAATATTTTCTATATTCCATGAGTTCATAACAACTATAAATAAAAGCTAACATACAAATTATTTTTCTGGTTATTATAGACATACAAAATTAACTCGATTGGAAATAAATTTATTCTAACATAAATGTAAATGAGTTACCTAGGTTAAAGAGAAGTTAAATAAAACATCAAACTTCTAAGTCATGTTAAAAAGTTTCAATTAACTTAACTTTTAACCGATAACTCCTTTAATGTCTAAACGTTCAGCCAGTTGTATAATCTATTATAATAGCTTAAAGGTACAAAAGTATCTATCTCATCAATAATGTATACTCACCGTTGTTTTATTTATCTAGGTATATCTTTATAAATATGGTAATATGATTTTGAAGATTATTTCAATTTAATGTTTAGATTTATGAACTAAGATTTGCCATCAAAATAAACTTTTACTCATATTATATACCTTATACCCATAACTAAATTGAATTATTTATTTAATTAAATTTCGAAATCGTTTATATAATAATTAAATAGTATTCTCATTAAATGTATATCAACCATTTTACGTCATTGAGTTCCACTTAAAATCCTTTTATTTCGAATGCAATAATTATTTATTACAATAAAATACATTTTGAAAGAAACTACGGTGAGTGGTGAAGGAGGAATATAATAATATAATACTGGATCTTTTTATCTCTTCTGATTTTTTTCTTTTAGTATTTAATTAGTATTTGTAGTATGTAACATAATATGTTTTATATGTACTTTGAAATAATTTTAAGAACAACAGTATTTTGTTCAATATTGTTTTTATGTGCTTTATAATATTTAGAACCAACACAGTGCATGCATCTAAGAAAGTAATATGTAAGTTCTATATTATTATAATATAGGTACCTAAAGTGATTTTTCATTTTTTTTTTTCATTGTAGTTTCGGCACACGAAGGTTTACACACCATTTGTGCAGTACAATACCTTTGACTTAACACCTGATATCGATTTAACAAAATTAATCATTAAGATTCTATTTTAAGAAATAGGTATAATAATTTACTTTTTGTTTTATTTTAATACAATGTTACAATAATATATTATAATGTATAGAAAACTAAGAGAAAAATATTTGTTGGAACCTACATCCTAAGTCTTAACTATTCGGTATTACTTTAATATAATTATTACATACACAGCAATAAAACATTTTCCAGAATGGGGGGAGGGGGGGGGGGGTGAGTGTAGCAGATGCATTCTGTACGTTTTCTAGGGTTTTTTCAAAACCAGTGATTAATCAGATTAATAATGTCATTCATTTTAGCATAACATAGCTACATTTAACTTTTTATAACACTCAGTTGTTGTTATATTCAAAGTCCAAAGTCCAAAATACACAATATTAAGACATTTTAAATAGTTAACAATATTTTAATAATACTAAAAATATGGCTATATAATATTAAACTGTTATTTTTGTATGCAAATAATAAAATATTTTAACACACGATTTCATTAAAAACGATGTTCAAACTTGACACTTACATTTTTACTTTTATAACATACACTTTTATGACTTTAATTATTGTATTTCGTATTAAGCAGATATATTTGATTTACAGCAGTAATAGACTATGGTTCGTGGTACCTATATTTATTTCCATTCAATAATTAATATTTAGTATTTGGTAAATTAAATTATAAATTAATAAAATCATTATTCATTTTTTTTTCAATTCACAATAAACATTTTGTTGAAATAGTAGGAAACAATTGATGTAATTATTTAAAAATATTATTCGATGAAACTAATGATTTGACTCTTGTAAAAATAACATTATGTGACTTTCTGTTACATTTTTCAGTGAGTAGTCTGGTGAAGGGGCTGAGAGGCTGAACCATTGTTTGAGAGGACTATCTGCTTAATACCATGAATGAATTATTGTTATCGGGTTTTTAATCGAAAATCTATGAACTACGTATATCAATATGTCAATGGATTAAGTTAAATAATATTCAATACAAAATAAAATTGATACCTAAAATTATTATATTATTAGTTTATCAAAACTTATTTCAGTTTCAGTCTTGCGCTTGCTTTCGTTATTGTATTTTCTAGTTTTTAATTTCGGTATAAACATTAGATCTGATATTAATTTTCCACAAAATATACATATTTATCAACTCTAAAACATAATTATATAAATCTCAAATAATGTTCTAAATATTATATTACAGCTATTTGAGCATTTCTAATAAGATACTCAGTATTGAGGTAATTATGCAAGTATAAATTGATTTGATGTATTCTAATAATTACACAGATATTTTGTACTTATGTTTTTGGAATTGTATAATATACATATACTGGTATTTATGATAAAATAACTTAGCAGTGATACTACACAGACTACAGGTCATGTAATTTTCAGAAACTTACTTATAGCTTAAAATATGTCAATATCAGTAATGTTAGAATTTTTGAATATCGCTTGAATATTTTCATGTCTTGTGAAAATTAATGTAATAAAATTAGTAGGTAATGTATATCTATATAAAACACACAGGATTTCTACACTGTTATTATTACAAGGAGAGTAAGATACTCTTTTATTTTTATTTGTACTCACGTAACTGGAGACAAGTATTGGTTCTGTTAGATTTAAATTACTTAATGACTCACTGTCAAGTTTGAAGTCAAAATATAGCTCATTAATCTATAATACTACTATATTACTATCTATCAATGATATTATTTCCAAATTAATAAGTTTTGCACTATCCTTTGAGAAACCTATTTTCGGGGTTTTACCGAAAAATGTGGTGTTAATAATTTGGAAATTATGAAAGTTTTGAGATATTGATTCCGATAATTTATTACCAACGAATAATAAATTACTTGTCTATAGACCAAGTATTTAATAATAACTTACTAAAACATTGTTATAGTCGTCTGTGACCTCAATTCAAATTCTTATTAAAGGCTTTTGCAAATCGTGTCATGGATTTTAGATTTTGCCCCTAAATGCAATAAACTTAAATATATTTTGTATTTTTAACTATGAAATAATAATCAGTTAGACGTTGAAATACTTTGCCTAAATCATATTATCCACGAATCTAGGTCAATAAATTTAGGTGGTGAATAAATTCACCATCTAACTTTAAAAAAATATATTAAAAATCATATAAAATAAAATTTTAAATGCACTTAAAATTCCAATTATTGAAATTGGAAAATTCTAAAATATGCACTTAAAACGTTTCACAACATAAAAAGTATCAAGTGTCATTGAAAAAATAACCATTTTTTACACTCATATAAACATAAAATTGTTCAATTTATTTTTTTAGTAGCTTCAAAATTATTTAAAAACCACAGTGCGTGTGTAAAAAAATCGTATTATGCGCGGGAACAAATATAAACCGATACAAATTGTAAACAAAATATATTTCAAAGTAGACTCTCATGCTAAACTATAAAATTTCAACATTTAATTAGTCGTTATATGATTGAAAAAATGTCTTACCCTTATACTCAAGTTGTCGACGTATAATATAACATATTTTGTACCTACTGCGTATATATTATATGCATTTCACCACGCCTAACGTCTGATATCGTTGACCAATCATAGTGGTGTCGATTGTTTTCGTGGTGTGACGGACAACCATTATTATTGATAGACGATTTACCGACGGCGGCGCTCAACGAGCTCATACTACAATACTGAACTCAATGACAGGGTGGTGCGTGGGGGGAGGCGTTTAATTAAAAACACCGGTATTTCACAATTTTCAACATATCAGTGTGTGTTACGTACGCAGGCGTATATTAGAAGTCACGGGGATAAAATATGAGTTCAAGACCTGCTTCACGCGTAGGGGAAACATATACAAAAGGGTACGTTGCATATACACGCTTATTATACGTCTATTTGATATATACATATAAAATATATATATTATGTGTACGGGCGTACAATACTCGAACAATAGACATATATTATGTTTAAAAAAAAGAAAAAAAAGCAGAAAACAAACAAACAAAAACACTCTATTTGTGTTGAAACATAGTACAGCGCGTGCAGTATACGTCGTATACGAGATACCTGATATGAAATCGCCCTCCACTCTTCGGGGATATCGATTCGTGATTAATTATTTTTTCGAAGCGACGGTCCATTGTTCTAGTTTTTAAACGCGACCAATACCGTGAGACTAAAAACCATTACAATATATTCGGTAAAACGCACATTATTGTTGTGGCACGACCGATTGACATTTAGAATTACACTTCGATATCTTAATAATATTCTAAGACAATTGTTGTTGTATGGTTGATTATGATTTATGACTTATCATGGCTTATGACTGATTACTGTGTGCAGTAAAACATGAATTATATTGTACTATATTTGATTTACAATTTATTATTTTACTATTTACAAGTTACAACGAGTTTTTGTCTGTGGACATTTTTAATTTTATTAAATATAAACTATAAAGACGTACCATCGTTGACAGGGAGAAATCTCCTATGTGGTAAATGTCTGATTTTGAGCTTTTGGTATCCCTGGATTCATTAAAAAAATAAGATTTGCATTGATGAAATCTCCTATGTGTTATCTGAATCATAGAATTAATGAAAAATAATAAACAATATCTTCTGTGCGTAACTTAGTGTTACCTACAGTAAATCATGTATGAAATACCTCCTTTGTGCAATCTCCATTGTAGAAAAGTCCTCCAATACGTTAAAGTAACTGAGTTATAATAACTTCAACATGATTTTTTTATTTTAACAAGTTTTGGTGTTTCCTGAAAACTGCACTTTTTTACATAGGATGTTAGTTTCCGTCAACGACGATACATCAGTTCGATTATTAAAACTATATTTTAAATCACCTTAAACTATAATACATTGTTTGGTATTGTTTTTTATGTTATAAGAATGGACATGACTGCAAATATGAACTCATAGACCAAATTATAAAAAAAATCAACACAATATAGTTTAACGTTAAATATTAACCAGGAGAGAATGGCTAATGGTTTTAATCGAATAATACAATTTAACTAGTGAATTTAATTTGAATTATATTGATTGGCTATTGTCTCTTTATTCATTCGATTAGAACGATTTTTAATTAGTACATGCAACAAC
The DNA here is from genome assembly GCF_001856785.1 of Myzus persicae. Classification (NCBI taxonomy): domain Eukaryota; kingdom Metazoa; phylum Arthropoda; class Insecta; order Hemiptera; family Aphididae; genus Myzus; species Myzus persicae. Next base: position 492,850 of record NW_019102723.1, on the reverse strand, counting down.
TCGTTCAAATTTATGGATATAATAATATAATTAAATTGGCAGTAATTAGCCTGTTAACGCTTCTACTGATTTGACTGTTAAATATAATTTGATTATATAAGCTAGTCAAAACCATTTGTCATATTATACTTCATAATATCATATTTCAAATTAATTTGATCAAGGTTAGTGGAATATTACTTATTAAGATAAATCATCAATGTTTGTAAAGCAATTCAATTATTAGAATATTATTCATCCAAATTTAGATACGGCAATGGATATATGTTATTAGGCTAATTTTCTTAAACAACCTTACCAATCTGATTATGCTTTGATTTTAGACTCTGAATGGAGCGACAAATGTATAGATCTTAAAAATCATTATACAATTATGTACCTTTTTTATTTATTATTATTTCAATTAATTGTGGTTAAATATATTTTTTATAGTAGAAAATATGCTCAGATCATCAAATTCAAGGGAGGTTTTTAGTATTAAGTAGTTTTATGTTTTATCTACAGTTAGTATTTTGGTAAGTAAAAAGTAGATATTTCTCGGCAATAGGGAAAAACAATAATAGAAAAAAAATGCTCTGTTTCGAGTAGGTAAATGTAGTTGATGTATTAAATTTGAATTAAATAATACATCATTATTGTACATGAAAATGATACTTAATAGAGAGGGTGTATCAGCCAAGAATGTTTTATAATATAAAAAATGAGAATAATATAAAATGTATTGTATATTTATTATTTATTGCTAAAAGCTATTGTAGGAAGATAGAATTAATTTTTGCAAATATAACTTTGCATTTGAATACCTATATTTTCTAAAATGATGAGTGATATTGTATTGGTTACAGCAAAAACCACATATGAGAAACCTTATATTACATTTTGAAGATTTAGTAGCCTTCTCAACTAATTTTAAAAAAAAGCTGTCGAATAGAAAACCAATCATTTTTCCTACCTGTCAGTTTTATTTTTTATTTTACTCTTTTACTGGTTTGGCTACATTAGCTGGTTGTCATAAAACACCACTCACTATTGAATACCACATCTTTGATTTTCAAACTATTATCAGTCGATGCTTTCATATTATTTTTCAAAAAACTGTTGGTTAATGAGTATACGTTGTCGGTACCATTACCTACTACTTTCTATTCAATTGATAGTACCAGTTCCTTTGAAGTTCAACCGCAGTCCCAAAATTGTACTTTTGAGTTAAAAGCTTATTTTATTAATTGAATATATTTTAACCATGTACATTATCATTATGTTAAGTTTTATTTCCAGTACTTTTGTGAAATTGGACACAATATATACACAATATTATCATCTATAATGTCTAAGTTGTCCATTAATCTAAGAAATAGTAATTGGTTATGGTTAATCGACACTTAAAACTAATATACAATGTATTTTTTCAACAAAAATTCATCCATGTGCTTCCAATGTATTGCATTCTCTTGATACTGTTTTTCCTCTTTGCACAGGTAGTTATGCATATTACTAAAATAAGGAAGCTAACTTTATGATATCTTATACTTTTTTTATTTTAAATATATGAACAATTTACACATATTATTTTTATAAA